>NC_070602.1:103318019-103643269 GCF_027172205.1 Podarcis raffonei | reverse complement strand
TTAACGAGGTTTAAGGTGGTGGGGCATTCCCCCACTGCCATTGTTTATCTCTTTCATTTTAGTATTAAATTTGCCTTTTCCAATGGGAAGCCTTGCTAAGATTCTATATGACAATGGCAGATGTGAAGCTCTAACCTGAAGGGTCTTGATATCATCTTCTTGACCCATATACATACTTACTTACGTACTTGTCCTTAGAATTCTAGAATAAAAGAGCTGGGCTATCTCCTCTGGCCTTTTGCTTTCTATTTTCTCAACAAACACTGAAAGGCAATTAGGTTTGAACCTGGCAAACCAAAAACAACACTTCACCATGTCATAGAAATGAAGAGAGCTATAATCCAATTAAGACAAATTACTCTTCCAATTTGGAACCGTGGAGATGAAGTACAGAACACAACCGTTTTCACCTAACTAATCAAGGTAAACCACCAATAATCTAATTGATGCTACTGCCACCCAGCTTCCCACTTTCCAAAAAAAAAAAAAAAGGATACTGGGGAGAAACTGGAAGCAAAAAGAAGCCTACCTTCTATTATAAAAAAAGAAGTAAAGGAACCCTATCAAAATATATTTCTGATTTATTCTCTGTCTCACACACTGCATATCCCAAGGTTCTTGGATCATTATTGCATTTTCAGAGAGAAAGAGAGAGATGCTACAATTCCAGGTGAGACAGTATGGCAATGCAGACCATTGCCATTGCCAACTTCTGTTGGAATCTTGTGATTCCTGACTAGGGCAGGTGGATCCGCTCCCCAAATACAGAAATAAAGAAGGTTGTTTATCTAGTTTCTTATTGCTTACTGCCTAGGTAAGTCCCTGGTTTTCCACAAACCTTTCATTACCTCCCTCTCTGTATATCATTCTTCTCAGGCCACCTTCAAAACAAATTGCTGGTGGTTGGTCCTTGAGAGACCAAGCAGCACCCCCCCCCCAGCCATAGCCTGAAATATTCCTATTAAAAATCAACAACACTTAAAATAACACTTAGCAACAGTGACTTGATACTTTAAGGCAAGAAAAGGAATATCTTTTTCTATAGCTCTGCTTCACAATGCAATATGGCAGCTACAAGCCATTCATCTGAAAATATCCATTCTCATTTAGTCCAGCTCCAACAATCATGGATACTTTATTCTTTTAAAAGGGAAAAAGAATGCCCCCCCCCTATTTTTTAAAAAGCATGGCACTCTCTTTACTACCATCCCAGTGATAAGCATATTTTAAACAACTTGTTTTGCTCAGCCTGGGCTGCTCAAGTTTAAAAACTGTGTTTCAGGTTCTTGTTACGATTTTTCATTTTTATTTTATACTCTGCGCGTATGCATTTTGCTCTGGGAGCTATGCTAATTTTAAAAAACCCTCATCAATAAATAAAAGTATCATTTTCTTCTTAAAGTTAAGCTGCTGTGAATCTTCCCAGCAAGCTGCAATAAAATATATATTAGAGAAGCAAACTTCCCTGAGCTTTATCTCTGAGCACACAATATCAACTGGATAATCTCTATGTTAAAAAGGTAAAGGGACCCCTGACTGTTAAGTCCAGTCGCCGACGACTCTGGGGTTGTGGTGCTCATCTTGCTTTACTGGACAAGGGAGCCATCGTTTGTCTGCAGTTTTTCCGGGTTGTATGGCCAGCATGACTAAGCCACTTCTGGTGAAACCAGAGCAGCAAGCACACGGAAATTCTGTTTACCCTCCTGCCAGAGGGTACTTGCACTTTGACGTGCTTTCTCTATGTTACTTATGTTACTCTATGTTACTATCTCTATGTTACTTAGTATATTAAGTACTATCTTGCTTTACTGAAGAACTTTGGGGTGGATTCCAAAATGCCTGCCAACAGAAGGGAAAGGAAATGTTTTTATTTGTTGATTTCTCCTCTCCCTTGTAGTAACCTGAAAATCCACTTTGGAAACTTGGGAAGACTTTTTGGACCAGTGCTGATGATAGTATTAGGGGCTGAAAGGGGAGGGTGAAACCAGGGGATATAATCTCCTTTTCTTCCATTTAAGTGGGAGTCTCCACTGGCTCAAAGTTCTTTCTTCACAGAAGGGATCCTTCTGTGCCTGGATGAACACCTTCAGATTCAACAACTGCACTGTTTCAAAATCTATTTTCACTTGCCCTTGCAAGGAAACGTTTAAATTTTGAGGGTTCCTTGGCCTTTCAGGTTACAGGCAATGTGAAGAAGATTTGCCTATGGGGCTTTATAATCTATGCTGGTATCAGAAATGCGCCTGGTGATTATTAACAGTGGTTTCTTTCTGCTACAAAGTGGGTTTTTTTAATTAAAAAAACCTCTCTGGTGGTGAAAGCAAAAAACAACAACAGGAGAAAAAGACTTATTGGTTCCAGCAAATGAAAGATAATGAAGGGGGGGAGTAACCCAAACAAAACTATTTCCATCTAAATTCCTTCATAAAACTCAATAGCATGCTTGGAAGCAAAGTTTGGTAATTTATGGTGCAGAGCACAGGGCGGGCTTTCCACATTGCTATGCATTATGCCATAACACTCTTTGAAGTTGCACTCTGCATTGTTTTCCAGCTCTCCTACTGATAGCGAAATAGCATGTTCAGGAATCTGGATTGCTGTAAATCTGAGCAGGGAGGTCAGCCATGTGTTACGCTTCAGATATAGACCATCCATTGTAGGTAGGGGGTGGGGAAAGGGAGATAGCTATGAGGAAGAGAGCTTTCTTTCTTTTCCTGTACTGAAGGGCCCAGCGTTTAACTTGTGCGATAACAATGCATTTATATAACAATTTGGCTGGGTTACAAAAGGAGCTGTTCTTTCAATTTTGCCCATGAGCTTTTGTGTGTGCTCATCTAGTGTGAAAACAAGGGGCGGGGGGAGACAAACAGTAATAAGAACACCTAGTGGGATGGGTGGCAAAAGCAGTCTTGCTTTCTTAGCCGTGACAAGCAGCCTTGTTTTCTGGCTTGTTTCTTTTTGCTCTCAAATTCATGCATCCCACTGACCTTGCGCTGTGCTGCACAAGCTTCCTCAATCCTGCCACCACCACCATTCAGAGGTCTCAAATTCACACTACGGATTTGACCTCCACTGGGAACAACTCTCAGGGAGAGACAACACAGACAACCTTTTGTTGCCAACACACACAGAGACAGGGGCAACCACCTTTTGCCCAGCTGTTCGGAGTGACTTTGGCAATGCACTCCCCACCCCCGCCTCCCCGCAGACTTCAACACAGCAAAATTAGTCCGGAAAGGGAAACAAAACAAGCATGGCTAGCAAACTGAGAATGGCCACATTCCTTACACAGCAGTTTTGTTTCCTGGAGGAAAGCATGGAAGATTGTGAGCCGTAACAGATTTAAATAGGTGAGAGGGTTGCAAGCACACACATGGAGCAGTCCTGACTGGTACATAGCTAGTGCTGCCATGCTCCTATCGCCAAAATCCGGCAGCCTAATTTGCATGTCATGAAAACTGCATGGTGGGTTAGGAAAGGGGTTTAGGAACACATAGCCCCTCCTCCAACCAGTGGATTTCTTCCTTCAAAGCACCCCTTTTCAAAGCTGTTTTCTACAGGAATGAAACAAATGTTTGGGTCAAATACTTGTGAATGCAATGTATGCCTGAACCCTCAAAGGCGAAATAAAAATTAAGGCAGCTTTACATATTGTAAGACACCAACTCAATTGCAAAGGCTGCAGTATCCTGGTAATCCATTCTGCCTTTTCTTATGCATGCCAATTTCTTATTATATTCATCCATGTAAGTTAGTTTGGGGATTTCTTTCTGCCCCTTTAGGTACTTTTGGCCATGTCAATGGTTTTCACAATTTCTGCTACACTTCTATCACTGAGCAGCTTCCGAGAACACTCTTTGTCTTTCCCTCCCCTCTTGCACACACACAAACACAAATCTGCTTGTCAAATCATTTGTGCCTAATAAGACTGTGGTTAATGAAGTCAAGGCTTCCCACAGCTTCAAGAAAACTCCGCTTAAAGCAGTGCAGTTTCTTGGACAAACAGATGACAAAAGGGTCCTCCCCAAGTGTCATGTGTCAAAACATCTGCTGTCTTCATTGTGCACTTGTCAAATCTTCATCCCAAGCTGTTATTTTACTAGCACTACTACAGGACAGTCTTCAGCACTTTCTTTCGAACTATTTTGGGATAATGTGAATAGCCACTGTGTTTATTCTGCACACATAAGCTTATTCAACTGTCACAGACTTTTTTTGCATTTCATTGTCAATTGACCTTACATTTGTTAAGTCTTTAAGGCGCCGCAACATTCTGTTATTTGGGGAAGAATAGACGGAATATCAGAATGCAGCAATGACATGAAAATTCAGAGTATTGCCCAGGGCCACTTCTCCTGTTAGCTTTTGTGATTATCATTTCAAAAATCACACCTATGTCTAAAAAAAAAATATAAACAACGCAAGACAATCGACCAGCTCTCACACATTGATCACTTGATTTCCCATCTCCAGAATACTCTGCACTAGATGACTCATAGTTGCATGCTTGAAGGAGCTTTATTTTTTAATTTAGAAAACTGCAGCTTCACATTTGAAGAGATGCATTAATAAACTCTCTTGGCAAAGCTGGATCCATGATTATGATTGTGGTCATTTATTAAACTTATTAACTGCTTGTCACCTGAAGGTCTCCAAGCAACTTGCACTAAAGAAAAATATATACAACTTGTGAAAAAACTTGTTTTTTAAAAAAATTGCCTCAGTTGTACAGCAAGGGATTGCATTAGCCAAAAAAAAAAAATGTGGATCCAATATGTGGATAGTAACAGCCCCATGGCACTTGGAACTGGTCAGGCCACAGCTGGGATATTGCATCATGGGCAATGGAGCAAGCTTCTTGGGAGCATTGCTGAATCTCCTTTCTTAGAGGAGCTTTTAAAACGAAGCTGGAGAAGCTTTTGGCAGACATAGCTGAGGCTCAGGAAATCCCTTCTCAGCGCAGTGGGGCTGGGCTAGATTATCTTTATAACGACCCATCCAAATCAGCGGCTGCAATAGATTCTTCTGGATTTAAAACAAACAGCTGCAGGGTTGAGTCTGGATGTAGGAGACTTGGGTTCAAAGCCCCCATTGAGCCATCAAGCGCTCTGGGTGGTCGGTCTCTGGCAAGGGTAACTTTCACAAAAGGGAAAGGGGAATAGTTGAAAGAGGCTCTTAACCACTTCCCATCCATGCAACCATTTGAATTGCAGGACTGCAATGAGGAGGAAAGTGGGCTATGTCATTCCCTTGCTGTCAATTCCTCCAAAAACATATACCTTTGCACCAAGGGGCAGACTTTGCAGGTGTACTGCAGGAACTGGCAGGGAATGGGATATCATATGTCCTCCCCTAAAATCAGTTTCTCCATTCTCTTTCTCAGAAGCCTTTGCTTCTACTGAGAAACACCTGTGGCAAGGCAGGACTGGGAAACAGTACCAAAAGTTATTTGCGGGTGGAAGAGATACAGAAATTGTTTCCTTTGTTGCCGCTTCCCATTATGTAAACTATTTAGCACCAGAAATCCACTTTCCTTTGATTTTATTTGTTTTAAAAGAATTTGTATGCAACATAATTGCAAGTTTACAAATATCTAAATAGTCCTCTCCCTAGCATACCAAGTTTGGACGAGAGGAGATGTTATCTTATTTTTAAGCAGGTCGTTGCTTGTATTTTTTCAAGCCCTGCCAATGTTAATACAGTGGTACCTCGGGTTAAGTACTTAATTCGTTCCGGAGGTCTGTTCTTAACCTGAAACTGATCTTAACCTGAGGTACCACTTTAGCTAATGGGGCCTCCTGCTGCCGCTGCGCTGCCAGAGCACAATTTCTGTTCTCATCCTGAAGCAAAGTTCTTAACCCGAGGTACTATTTCTGGGTTAGCGGAGTCTGTAACCTGAAGCATACGTATGTAACCCGAGGTACCACTGTACAGTATACTAGGATCTAAATGCACATTCTAGATGCAAAGTTTGTTCACATAAAGGTGGTTGGTAGTCAGGGCCGGCCCAAGACATTTTGCCACCCGAGGCAGACCCCAAAAAGGCGCCCGCTCTCCACACCATGGAAGAAGGGGTGAGAGAAGATCTACAACAGGAACAAGAGATGGCCTGAAATATCAACACTGAGACGTGCTGCCTTGGTGTATGCTGTCGCCTGAGGCAGTTGCTCATTGGGTCTCATGAGTGGGCTGGCCCTGTGTGTACTTCTAGAACAGTGTTTCTCAACCTGAGGTCCCCAGATGTTGTTGGACTACAACTCCCATTATCCCTGAGCTCTGGCCTTGCTAGCTAGGGAAGATGGGAGTTGTAGTTCAACAACATCTGGGGACCCAAGGTTGAGAAAGGCTGTTCTAGAAGAAAAGGAGGGGAGGAGGGAGAGAAAAGGTATGGGGGGGAGAGATCAACAGAAAACACAGGAAGATTAAAAAGCTGCCAGGATTGTCTCCTCTAACAGGCAGAAGCTCTTCAAGATCTCAGGCTGGGGTCTTCCACATCATCTGCCACCTAATCCTCTGGGATAAAACCTGGATCCTTCTGACAGCACAGCATGGGCTCTTGCCCCAGGAGTGCCTAAATCAACCACAGGTTTCCTCTAATCAGTCCAAAGGTCTACTGGGTGCTTGTAGCAGTTAAGCAGAAGGTGCTTGAAGCAGTAAGCAGGGACAGAAGGGGAGCCTTTCCTAAAGTAATGGCGAAGCTTCCTAATGCACAAATCCTAGCTGGTAGGTAAGTGGCAGAGGGCATGTTTGCTTCATTGGCTCTTCCAAGATGATGAATGTAACTCTTGCCTCAGTGCCCTTTGGAAATTGACAGGGCTGCAACGAAATGAAATAAAAGCAACCCTGACAAATGGCTGCTTAACAACACAGATCATTCTGCTTTTAATCAGAAAGTGGACTGTAACCCTATTTTTAAAAGATCTGTTAAAGGGAGGAAGGCAATATATTGCAAACAATATATTAGCAAAGAATAAACTGAACAGTTTTAAGGAAGGATGAGGAATTGCTGAGGATGCTATCAATCAATAAGTCACAGCACATTTCATCCACAGCAGTCACAAAATGGTGTGTCTGTCAAACACTGGCCAATCTTAAGTGAGAGGGGTTGAGAAGGGGCACTGTTGGTTGGTTGGTTGGTTGGTTGGTTGGGTGGGTGGGTGGTTGGTTGGTTGGTTGGTTGGTTGGAACTTCTAACCTGCTCTTCATTACTCCAATCCCAAGATACAATAAATAAACCACAATGAAATAAAACAATCCAGTACAAAAATAATAAGGTAACTTTAAAAGCAATAAGAAGTCTACACAACTATCAAGATCAAAGTATACACAACTGACAATTGTATTTCAATCAAAGGCACCAGAAACAGTAGTTCCTTTCCACCAAGAATGTCATTTCTTGTGTTATCACACAACAGGATTGAATCCATCTTGAAATGACTATGGAGGCATCAATTTGTAAAAATGCCTAATTTTAAAGAAAAATGTGTGAAACTTGCCTTCCTTCCCTCTTTTTCTTTTTGGGAGATGGACAAACTGTTCAGACTGTTAGTGCTGGAGGAACCCAAAGATCAAGGACTATCTATAAATCTTGCAACTGTGAATGGGCTCTTGATTTGGACTTGCTTTCAACACCATAGAGGGAAGTCTCAGATTTTGAAACAAAGGCAGTGAAATGCCCGAGAGTTGCTAAAATTTATAACTATAGTGTTATAACTAATGAACAAAAATGTCCCTATTTTTGTGTCCCTAAATCAAACGCATTTGTAAAGGAACTAAGATTTGATTTTAGGTTTATCACGTCCACCGTCAATGCAAACAGGCTCCCACAATATGCTCCACAAATCAGAATCCAGTCCTACAATGGTTGCTCTAATCGAACCCAGCCGAAAGCTATAAACAACAGGACAGGATAATAAACCATCAAGACAGTCTAGACTAGAAACTGGGTAATCAAGTTGACCTAGGTCTGAGATTACACAAGATCGCAAGTGTTCTTTTTGATCTTCCTCATCAGTTTAGTTACAGGAAACTGTCTGAGCAAATATTAATTAGAAAATGCAATCATTCCAAGGAGAGGCTTAGATTGGATCTCAAAAGAAGATGGTTAACAGATTAATGTAGCTCTGGAAATGTAACAGAATTTAACAGAACTGAGCCAACAGAGAAATAAATATTGTTTAGCGTTTGGAGTGTCCTCCTGCGGTGGCCTCAATTCTACATAGGGCGTACCCACAAACATTTTAAAATGCCTTCATTTCCTAGATTTATAATCCCAAACAATAAAGACAGTTCCTCATCTGCACCCATACTGTAGGCAAGACACTCTGGGTAGACTAAGAGGCACTCTTATTTCAGCCAATTATTATTTTTCATCACCACCAAAGCAATATCCAGTTCTGGAATATGGGTAATATTAAAAGATGCAGCTGAAATCCCATCTGCGCTATAAATTTAAACCCGAATCATACCACTTTTAACAGCTACAGCTTCCTCATAAGAATCCTGGGGAAGTTCTGAAAGTTGTTAGCAGAAACCTAGACCCCTCAAAGAGCTACAATTCCCAGATTGGTTTAACAGTCAATCCTTCTTTCCAGGGGACTCTGAGAATTGTAGCTCTGTGAGGGGAAGAGAAGTCTCCTAACAACTCTCAACACCCTTAACAAACAAATACTTCTCAGGATTCTTGAGGCGGTGCACGAGTGCTTTAAAAGTATAGAGTTGATATGGCCTGAAATAACATTGACCTATTGCCTGTTACTCTGTTTACAACCAGCAGGCAGGTGGGGGGCAGGGGTGGGGGGAACAGAGGAAGAAGGAAAGTAGCAATAAAATCCATCAGAGGCCCTTTGGATGTTAGCCCACAATCCCAATATTTCTGCTATATTTTATTTCTATAGTTGCAGCACCCCTGCATCTGCCACATTGCAGTTTCCAGTATTTTCCCCAAGTATAACATCACTTCGGCATTATCAGAAATTTCCAGACAGAGAAAAGAAGAAGTAATCCTTTGGGTACAAACAAGTCTCTGCTCCTACTATCTGCTAGACTAAACTTGCACCGCTGTTGTTCCTTTGGCTCTCTGTCAGCTCTGCATCTTGCAAAGTATCTGACCTTGTACACAGAACTGGTGGGTGTGAGCTCTGCCTTGTCCATGTGCTGAATAATATGGCCTCGGGGAAGGAGGAGAGAAGTGAAAGTTAAGCTTCTCAGACCCAGGCCTTTATTACTTTACACCCACTGTTCCTCATTAGCTTTCAGTTTTGACTATTAAAATGGGTCGTTTAACTGCTCAGTTCCTCAATTAATACTGCGAAAATTACGGGCTGCCTGTTTTAAAATGAGGCAGGAAAAAAGAGTGTTACGTTACCAGTGGGAATGCCACGGTTGCAGCAAAACTCTCCTAATTTCAATCTGCAGGAGCTGAATGCAGAAGCGAGCTGTGCGGAGCCTGATCTTACGATTTGCCAAAAAGAGAGAAGGGAATGGGAAACAACCCGCTATTTACACACTTATGCAAACACACATACAGTTCTCAGGATTGCTGGATTCACCCTGCATGGCACTATAGTTATTGCACTGTAGCAGAGTTGCCAAACAATGCACAGTCTTACTCCCAACCTTGAAGCAAAGGTAGAGGAATCGCCACGAAACGACTGGAACAATTCCATGTCCATCTCTGCAGCTCCAAGGTTCGGAAGAAAGGGGAGATTCTCAACTGAGGCAGCAGCACATTCAGAACTGTGAGCCAAAATGTGGGGGACAAGATAGACAATGGGGGGAGACAGTCATCCCATTACACTTTTCCAGTTCTTTAGGGGGAAAACCACAAGTATTAAAGACTTCAGATGTGTTGTGCATATTCCTCATCAAACCAACTCTCCCCACACACTCCCAAATTATAAATGAGGTACTTATGTTTAGAGTTCATAAACTTCAATGTTTTGCCAATGAAATGGTCAGGCAAACCATCTGGGAATCAAGTTTCCTGCAGCTCTGTTCTTGTCAATGTTTGTGCCTCTTCTGAGACATCTTGGTAACATCTTGGTGGTGACCCAGTGAGCGTTCATTGACTGATGCTTGCAGAGGGTTTTGGGAGGTCAGGGGTATGTTTGCATTCCAACAAGAAATAGAAGATGGCACAAAATCCAGGGCCACTGATACGTTGTTCTTGTTTAGGAATGCTCAGTGATGGCAAAATAAGGAGACGGGTGCACCCGCCTGATACCCATTTGACTGCACAAAAGCCACACCAGCACATCTAAGCTGAAATGACAGTGGAGAGAGTTCAGCCTTATCTTTTTTTTTTAATAATTTTTATTAACCGACCAATCAAATCAAATCACATCACATCACATAAATTCCGAATTACAAAGCCGAATTTTAAATTTTTGTTGAGGGGACCCATATTTCAAGTTCTGAAGGGGGATTCTGATCATCTTCTTGCTGCTGCGTTAATATCCAAATCAGTCCAAATAAAGTTCATAATTCTATCCAGTCTTATCTTGCTGTTTCCACATCTCATCTTGTTTGTATATTTTTTTCTTCTTTATGATCTCTTCTGATAATCTCCTTAAGCAGATAAACCCCAATTGTAATCCTGTGTGAATTTTTTCGTTCGTCCATACTCATATCGAGATGGTTTCCATATATCATTGCTTTCATAAATAACATCGCTCTTTCCATCATTTATCTCGCAAACTGTCGTTCTTAAGTCCCTCTGAGGAGTCTCACACACAATACAAAAGTAGCTCTATTTCTCCTCCCAGACTCAAGTCCTCTGACAGAGCTTGCCAACATGGTGACGGTATTTTTAACTGCGTCACTCCAAAGCTCTTATACATTCCACTATCTTCTTAAAACATGCTTTGGTTAGAAAATTTATCTCCACACAGTCTTAAATCCACAGCTTAAGTCATTAAAACGACATTTCTGACTTGTGGGGGGGGATTCTTGTTTAATCACATAGAGGAAAGAAAGGAAAGTTTTTTCCCCTCCCCCATCCAGTCCCTTTGCCGTACCGAGTCTTGGTATATCTTCTCATGATTTATTCTTGTTCCTCCAACTCGTCTTGTTTTATCAGAGATCTCTTCAGTTAGCAGTCTTTACTCCCCCTCCTTCCTTGAAATATGTGCATTCGCTTCATCCTAATTGTTTCTTTTGAAGTTCTTGCAGCTAGTGGCGCGGATCAGAGACAGCGTCCAGGAGCGCTGAGATCCCACAGGAGGGCATTCTGCCTAGTGCCCCCATCCCCACAAATTCGGGGGTGGTATAGGGCACAGCAGGCAAGGGCAGCCCCCCCCCACAACCTTGGGGGGTAGGGAGGCTATTTACTCCCATCACAGCCTCCTAATTACCTCGTTTGGGTCGGAGAGATGTTATTGTCAGCCATCTTTCGATGCGCCACTAGTGGCCCCTGAGAGCTCAGCCTTATCGTTTAAGGGCCTCTCTGGTCTGGCTAATAACAGCTCATCCATTCACATTATTCTGCCGCCTTACAAAGCAGGTGTGTGTTAGAGGAGGAAGAGTTCTATCCAAATCTCTCAATAACTTTAAAAAATGTATTTTTAAAAATCCCAAATCCCCAAAAGGCAGAACCACTAAGTAATGGTACTGGAGACTGTTCAAGTGCACTCACAGGCCCCATGCATACAGAGTTTTCTATGGGGGTTGTTTTCTTTTCTGGAGAATCTTCTTCTCTGTGGATCTGAAGAAAAGAGGAGACTTTGTATATGGAGCGAAGCATCACTTTTAACCTCAGAGCCATTTCAGAGTATACACCAGGTGAAAAAAGTAAAATAAAAACATAGAAGCCTGGTATACAGATCTTTAAGCTGTCATGATATGCTAAATTTCAATGAGTTTTAGTGCTTAGATTTTCAAAGGGCAGATTAGCAAATCTTGGTAACAGTTTCACAGAAGAAAGAGCAGATGGGATTCCTTCTTTTCCTGCACTTCCTGGTGACCACTTGTCTCTTACATTCCCTGCCCCAAGTCAATCCTCCTCCTCTTGTCTTGTCTCCTCCCAATCGCAAATAAAAACGAATCAAATGATGCTCAGTTATTGTTGCACTTGATGCATCTTAAATCCTCGATTCACCATGTGTGAAGACTGGTTTACTTTGAGAAACAATGAAAGACAGAAAAAGAAATGGCACCAAATGCAACTAGGATGAAATTTGCCCTAAGTGGAACAACAATGACAACTCTGCTGCTGGGTTTTCACTTAGTGGTGAAGATCACTAACAAAATGCCTTTTATTCTTCCTAACAAAATATGACCTGTCAGTGTCGTATCATTACGGCCTGTAGAAAGGATGAAAAAATGGTTAGATGTAGTGCCCAATACACCCTTGAGGCCATCACTGCAGTGCCCCTACTGTGTGCTGTGTATCAATGGGCATTCACATAATCAAAACAGGCGATGTGCGTAATGAACAATTTTGTCTCATACACAACATGCACCGCAAAAGGGATCCTGGTTAGGCAGAGACAAAAAAGAAAAAGGAAAATGCAGGAAAGGATAATTGCTACAAAGAAGGAGGGATTAAAAGGACAGGGTTACCTTTTCAGTTGAGAAACAGACAGCCATGCAAAGCAGTAAATGCTGCTAATCTTAAATAAACCAAGCCAGCTTTATGGGTGAAGTGAGGGGGAAGAAAACAGAGTACTCCCAACTCCAGGCATCTTGTATTTGCCTCACTCTGGGAGGTTTGACAACAGCTGTCCTAACTTGTGTGGTACAAAATTAGTCCCCGTGTTAGAACAAGGCAGAAATAATTTTCATTTGTGTATGAGGCTAGGACTTGGCACTGCTCCCAGGCGTGAATGTGAGGTTGGAAGGAAATGTTAGGCTCATGGTAGAACACTCAAAAGCAAGTGACCATGTCAAGCCTATTCGTCAGCACAACTCCAGAAAGCTGGAATGGCTCCACATTCACAAACTGAGAGAGCATGACACACAGGTCACATCTAGAATCCAAGCCAATAAGGACCCAGTAGTGAAAGGGCAGAGATCCATGCACGTATGTCCCCAACATGGAGGAAGTGATTATTTGTACTTGCGGCTACTATCGGAGACACAGCAGGCAGACTGAAAACCAGCCCTATAGAAGCGCTGCAGAGACAAGGTCAAACCTCCAACACACAGTGGCCCTGAGAAGGTTGGCTTGGCCAGCATTATGTAGGGTTCCTCACCTGCAGAACAGGGGATTTAGATTAGGGATCTGTGGCTTTCCATGTGTTGCTTGACCACAACTCCCAGCATTCCTGGCCATTTGCCATGCTGTCTGGGGCTGAGGCAGGTCTGGGCCTGATGGTCAGGCATTTCCCCATCCCTAAAGTGGTGAAACAAAGTTAAGGCCCAATCAGTACAGATTTTGCCTCACAATGTACCCTCAAACCTCTCCACTCAACACATCAGAAAAGAAGTCTGAAAGGGATGTTAGGATAAAAGAAGGATCTTTGTCCATGGCTCATACTTGCCTTCCAGTAATATGCCTGGAAATGCCATTTACGATTGCCTAACAATATAATATTTTTCAACACCAGGTGATTAAAGAGTCACCCGTTGACAACCACTGTCTGCAAAAGTTCATTAGCTATCTGTAAGAGGGAGGTTTGTTAATTATGTGGGATGGGATTATATTTGGGGTTTCCTTGTCAGACTGGAAGCAGGTGTCTCAAAAATACAGCTGGAGGCGGCAAAGGGCACTTAGTGGGACTATGGGATGCCGAAAGGGCCTCCCTTTCCTGGACAGGAAGACAGAAATGCACTTAGCAAGTCAGTCACTTGTGCATAACTGCTCCATCGATGAGTTTAACAGCTTCTTTGGCAAAAAGCAACTGCTGAGGCTAAGCATCTCATTCATACATGAGAGGAAAGCCGCAATTCAAAGACGGTAAAGCCTGGCAAAGCTTCAGTAATCAATTATGATCTGACATTATGTGCTCAGGAGGCCCATTTTCACATCTAGGTTAAACTAAAAATGGTGAAAGAAAGGCCAGTTGGTTCCTGTAAGGCAGGATTTCCCAAACTGTTTCTGGACTACAGTTCCCATCATCCCTGACCACTGGGTCCTACTAGCTTGGAATGATGGAAGTTGTAGTCCCAAAACAGCTAGAGACCCAAGTTTGGGAAACTCTGCTGTAAAAGGATCAATTGCATCACACAGCGTAGTATGCAAAAAAAAGGCACCCTGTTATTATATAACGTATTATTATTATTGTATACAGTATGTAAAGTCTCACGTTGAATCTCAGGCATTTCCCAGTTGGCTGGGAAAGATTCCCACCCAAAACTTTGGAGAGCTGCTTCCAGTCAGTGTAGACCAGGCTTCCTCAACCTCGGCCCTCCAGATGTTTTTGGCCTACAACTCCCATGATCCCTAGCTAACAGGACCACTGGTCAGGGATGATGGGAATTGTAGTCTCAAAACATCTAGAGGGCCGAGGTTGAGGAAGACAATATTGAGCTCAGTGGTCTGACCAGATACAAAGCAGTTTCTTACCCTGCCACTGGGATCCACTGCTGGCTGATCAGCTCTTGCTTACATGAAGAAGGCTGTCTTCCTTTCACCCTCCACTTTTCCCAATGTCACAAGCTCGTGCACTAAGGTGGCACTAGAAAAGTATACCTTCTACCCCACACAAAAAAATAAAACAAATAACAATCCATACTCCCAAAACAGGGATTCCCTAGATGGCTCCCTACACTACCTAATGGTACAGCTGACCCTACTTGTGGGAAAGGGCTAGAATTGTACATGTACTGAAACCACCACCATCTTTTCTGATATTCTATGGATCTTGCAGGACATTGTGGCATCAAACTGCCTTGCACAGGATTAAGCAGAGCTACAGGTCAAGTTTTCAGACTAGCTAAGGCTCACTATGTTCTGACTGAAAAGTGTCCGCAGCCTTCCAAGTCAAGATTACGTGGCCAAGTCAACAAGCCAAAGGAACATTTATACTATCTTGCAAAGAAATAGGGGAAGAGAAAGAAAAACATGACAATGAGCTGTTACACCCATACAAAAGTGAAATTTGGGTGTAGCTAAATGTTAACAGACTTTGGCACAATTATGAGGTTGTTCCTGTTGATCCTGCACATCCCTAACAACAGAATTTATTACAAAACAATGAAGCAAGAAGAGGGACATTTTAAGAAGCGTATGGTTGCTATTTTTCAGTTAAAAGCCTGTGTAGAATATATAAAACCCAACACAGGAAAGTCATTCAGAAGGCTGTACATGCACAGTTCTGAGTTTCATGTAGTTCAACAATATTGCAACTTAAGATATTTGAAATGAAAAGCCTCCCCTGGGGAGGTGGCAATTTTTAAGCAAAGAAAGAGAGGACAATTAGCCCTTTCCCCACATCTCAAAACTGGGAGGTAGGATGGAAGGAGAAAGCTGCTGAGTGCTACTTAAATAGAAAAACCACTCTCTTGTTCTCACCTATTTAGTAGAGATGTCAATAGGGGGAAAGGGTAAGCTCAACCTCCACCATAACTCTGATGCTCAGAATTTTAGCCTCCCAAGCCTCTTTTTCATTTTATTTAAAAAACAGGATCTTCTCAGACCCAGGGTCTACTGTTAGTCCAAACATGCATGACCCACAAGTTCCCCATCCCTGCCACTAAATATGAATACAGACTAGGATAAAGACTTTTGCTTGATGTTTTTCTGCAACTGCAAAGTAACTTTCCAAATTACTCCCCATCTTACCTTAGCGGACTATTCTGGTACACTGTACCTATTTTGGCTCATTTTTCTGTTAATAATCTGCAATGTGCATTCATAGTCTTTAATTAAAATCTGTTCAATCTCTGAGCCTCAAGATGATCACTGGCAATACTGTCTGGAGCTGATGGAAGTTGGTGTCAGACAAAAGGCTTCCCAGACCTATCCTATACTCCCAAAATAGAAGGGACCAAGTCTCTTTATTGCATTCCTAAAGGTAAAGGTACCCCTGACCGTTAAGTCCAGTTGCAGACGACTCTGGGGTTGCGCGCTCATCTCGCTCTATAGGTTGAGGGAGCCAGCATTTGTCCGCAGACAGCTTCTGGGTCATGTGGCCAGCATGACTAAGCCTTGTCTGGAGAACCAGAGCAGCACACGTAAATGCTGTTTTCCTTCCCACCAGGGTGGTACCTATTTATCTACTTGCACTTGACATGCTTTTGAACTGCTAGGTGGGCAGGAGCTGGGACCAAACAACAGGTGCTCACCCCGTCGCGGGGATTCAAACTGCTGACCTTCTGATCAGCAAGCCCTAGGCTCTATGGTTTAGACCACAGCGCCACCCGCGTCCTAGCACACATCTAACCTTAGAACCGAAAACCATATGGAACTGAAAGAAAGCTGAGCACTGCAAGCATTGTGTAAGCCACTTAAGCTGTTTTGTCTATCTTTCCCTAGACCAGATGTGGGCAACCTTTGCCCTCTAGATGGTGTTGAACAACAACTCCCATCAGTCCCAGCAAGCATGGCCAATGACCAGGTTCTCCGAACCATAACTAAGCAGCTGGGCTTTAAAAGCTGCAAAGCTGTATAGGCTGTATTCATGACTAACTCAAGTCCATTGATTTCAATGGGACTGCTTTGAGTGTGACTTATTACAACCCTACATAAATGTGAAGCAACTGCATTTTGATTCAATGGCTTTTGCAGTGATGATCTCTTTCTGGGAATACATCATACTGATTTCCTGGTTTGCGGCATCTGTTTAAATAAGCATGAATATGAACTTCCTGCCTAAGTTGATTTAGATCGAACTTTTGCATTTCTGCTGAGGTTTACTCTCCTGCTGCCCAAGTGCCACTATCTTGGCATTTATATTTAAAAGCAGCATGTCAGTACGATTGCATACAGAAATAAATCCGCTGTACTCAATGGTACCTACTACACCTAGCCAAATTAGATACAGGATTGCAAACTTCACAAATCTGTGATATTACTCCAGTCCCTGTTTTATTTCAGTGTCCATTCATGCAGTGAAAACAAGAATTTTAAGAAGAAAAGTATTTACACCAAGTTAGGTATGGTGAATTCATTTTGTAAGAAAAATGTGGTCTACAAGAGCATCATTCAGTGCGGATGTTTCTATGTTATACAAAAAGAATGAACACAGGCCCAGTTGTACTTTTGACATAATCATTTGCTACTATGCATTTCTGAACCATGTGTGCCTGTATTTATTTATTTTGGAAGTTGAAAGGATGGGCCCATCTGGTTGACCCCAAAAAACCCCTGAAGAATGGAACGTTCTAAATCTCTGTAACTGGGTTAGACAACCTGCTGCCTTCCAGATGTTGTAGAGCTTCCACTCCCAGTAAAGGCTAATGGGACTCAGAGTGATAATAAGCACTGAACACATCTGGAAGGCACCAGGTTGATAAAAGCTTATTGATTGTCTTTCCTTAGCCCTTTCACATGGTTGAGTTTGGACCAAAAAAAAAAAAAAAGCGCCATTGCTCACATGCATTCAGGCAAATTGAAAACTGCAGACAACTTTGTGGATATTGAAAAACATGCAGTAGTTTGTCTGACTGCAATGATTAGCAGCACAATCCCAACCTTGTCTACTCAGAAGAAAGTCCTATGGAATTCAGTGGCTCCTTGAATTCAGGTTAAGTGAGGTTAGGATTGTAGCCTAAGCCAGTAATGAAGAGCATGTGCAGGCTCAAAGCATGCACACCTCCTTTAAAATCAAGCACTTCACTTCCCCCATCTTGCCTCAGATGATTATTGCATTAGCACAGGAAAGCCTACAACATCTATTACCGGGTGCTATGGCTCTGAAACATAGGTATTGAGAAGTAGTAGTAGTAGTAATAGTCAGGGCTTTTCTTTTTCCAGCTCTAACTCACCAGAACTCAGTTCCAGCATCTCTGAGGTGGGCACCATTGCCAATGAGAACAAGGGAGGCATTTGTTATGAGTTCCAGCACCTCTTTTTCTAGAAAAATAGCACTGGTAATAGTTAATACAGACAGGGTACAAGACATCTAAAACATAGGAAAAGCAGCAGTCAATGCTGTCCCAACTTGGAGTAAGAAGCATGGAGATTTGTAAAGCGTGGGCATTTCAAGTCCCAGGAAGTTAAGAAAAGACTGGCAATGTATTGGCCAATCAGGTGATTGTTGCCAACAGCTTCTGAGCAAACCTTTCACACTTTCCATATCACTCCAAAGGAATAAGACAAGATCAATCAAGTTTTAAAATTGAGCCCCCTTATAGAATTGATGGAACTCCTGGACAGCTACAATGCTGGCACACCACACAGATAATGAAATTTGTAATTTGAAGGGTATCTGAGACACATTTCCAAACTACCGTATTTTTCACACCATAGGGCGCACCGGACCATAGGGCGCACCCAGTTTTTTGGGGGGGAAATAAAGGGGAAAAATTATTTCCCCCCCAGGCGCGGGGCTGGGGCGGGGGAAGCTTCCCCCGACCCCAGCCCCCAAACAGGCAGCTCTCTGCAAGCCGTGGGAGCGCTCCCACTGCTTGCGGAGAGGTCCGCGAAGCCTGGGCGCGCTGAGCTCAGCGCGCGCAGGCTTCCGCATGCAGGCAAGTCTCCGCAAGCAGCGGGACCGCTCCCGCTGCTTGCGGAGAGATCCGCGAAGCCTGGGCGCGCTGAGCTCAGCGCGCGCAGGCTTCCGCATGCTGGCAACTCTCCGCAAGCAGCGGGACCGCTCCCGCTGTTTGCGGAGAGGTCCGCGAAGCCTGGGCGCGCTGATCTCAGCGCGCGCAGGCTTCGGCATGCAGGCAAGTCTCCGCAAGCAGCGGGACCGCTCCCGCTGCTTGCGGAGAGATCCGCGAAGCCTGGGCGCGCTGAGCTCAGCGCGCGCAGGCTTCCGCATGCTGGCAACTCTCCGCAAGCAGCGGGACCGCTCCCGCTGTTTGCGGAGAGGTCCGCGAAGCCTGGGCGCGCTGATCTCAGCGCGCGCAGGCTTCGGCATGCTAGCAACTCTCCGCAAGCAGCGGGACCGCTCCCACTGTTTGCGGAGAGGTCCGCGAAGCCTGGGCGCGCTGATCTCAGCGCGCGCAGGCTTCGGCATGCTGGCAACTCTCCGCAAGCAGCGGGACCGCTCCCGCTGTTTGCGGAGAGGTCCGCGAAGCCTGGGCGCGCTGAGCTCAGCGCGCGCAGGCCTGAGCATGCAGGCAACTCTCCGCAAGCAGCGGGAGCCCAGCGCTGGGCTCCCGCTGCTTGCAGAGAGGTGTGCGAAGCCTGGAGAGCGTGGGGGGTCTGTGCGCACCGACCCCTCTCACTCTCCAGGCTTCAGCGAAAGCCTGCATTCGCACCATAGGACGCACACACATTTCCCCTTCATTTTTGGAGGGGGAAAAGTGCGTCCTATGGTCCGAAAAATACGGTACTTACTCTCTGTGACCTACTCACCAATTAACCTTTCGCAGGGTTAAAAAAAACCTTTGTCTCTATAACCATTCTGTGATTTGCTAATTTTTTCTCTCCTGAAACAAGGCAATGTTTAGAACCTGCACCACAGCAATACTGTTTGCTAATCACAACATTGGAGAATCTTCTTTAATTAGATTTGTTTACAACAAGTACCTACCAACTCAGTCCTTTAGAGATATTCTGGGAGGCTTCCTGCCACAACTGATTTACCTTCCTCAATGGCAAAGGTCACTCAAGGTACAGATTTAGCACTTCCATGGCCATCTGTTGATGCATTTGGAAAACAAAAGAGGAGACAGGAAGGGCTGGAGGCTGCTTAGTCCCTCAAAATATTTTATGGTTCAAACCACTTTTGTTGTTGTTGCGTTTTTGTTTTCATTATGCATCCCAAGAACAATAACCACAATTTTGGCCATGGATATTCTTCAGTGCTTATGGACATTGGCAGCTTCTGATTCCAATGTGCACGCTTTGACTAAAACTGTTGCAAAAACTGAAAGCAACTGAATCATGATGTCAAGCATAAGCATGCTGAGTGAGCACAGACAATTGGGCAGTGAGAGTATGGAAGAAGGTACAATATCTAGACTAAGACATGAGGCTGAACCATAAGTCTGAATTCAGCACTCTTTAGTTTAAGGCCTCTGTGTGAAAATGCCCAATAAATTAAGCCAATGTGCAGTGTAGTTTAGTACTATCAGTGCCACATTTTGCTATGGCTCCTACAATGAGCTCCAAATTCTGCTTCTCAGTCCAAGTCATAATCTCATAGGGTTGTGTGACTTAGGCTCATCCAGCCCAACAGCCACTTCAGACATTACTTTTACCCATCCTCAGTTGTCTTTTTTTTTTTACTCATGCAAGTTATCTGTTCTGCAGAATCAATAGTAAGTATTTACTGAAAGGTCACAGACTTCAGCTGTGAGGTTTTCTGTATCTCTTGGGTACAATTTATCAAGGAAATGACTGTGTGGTTAGTAAGCCCTTGCACTCATTGCACACCTCACGAGAGTAAAGCAGTCTCCCCGAAAAGACGCAGCAGCCAATCCACCCTAAGAATATGAATCAATAGTATGAATAAGTCACACACCTATCCCTATGCATAGCTTCAGATACTCCTCTTCATGTCTGTAAATACAAAATAACTTTAAAGGTTGGAAGGCTAGTTTGTAGGTTCTAGCAGGGGAGCACAGCTATCGTATACCCTTGACCGAAGAATGGTACACTCCTTCTATCTGGGATGGTCGTCCTCTTCCACTGAGCGCGCAGCTTCGGGAGGGGCGCACATGGAGCGGTGAGGGAGGAAGAGGACACCCGCCTAGCCAGCCAGATCAGCCGAATCAACCCTGGCAATCAATGGGGTGACAGATGTCACAGCCAGTTCGCCCTCACATCCTTAGGGTTAGTGAAATACGAATGTCATGTATGTACATTATCAACAAATGTCATGTATGTACATTATAAGCAAACTACATAATAATACATTTGGGAAGAGAGCAAACTAATAATTTTCTTCAACCGTTTGTTTTTTTTTAAGAGGATGATCTGAACATAGGTTCTCAAAAAGCAGTACCCCCTAGCAGATTTTGCCAGTGACTCTTGAAGAAGTGGCATTCAATCCCTGCACTAGAACTGAAGGCACACCAACTGTCTGGATTCCTGTCTGGATCTCAAACCCTGCTTCATCTACCCAACGGCAGGAGAGACAGTGGGGAAGGCAGGAACTTCTGACCCACTACCAAAGTGCCTAGTAAGCAACACATGAAGCTACTCAGGAGGATGAGGGAAAATATAAGAGCACCTGCCCAAATCAGGGCATAGCTGAGAGCCAGGAAAGGGTGGAGCCTTCCACAAATGCATCCTGTTCATGAAAGGGCATCTGCTTCTGCAGGAAAACTTTCTCTCTCTCTCTCTCTCTCTCTCGCTCTCTCTCTCTCCTCCCACCCCCATGCACTCCCCAAATCTGTCATCAGGTTTTCCCCAACCCTCCAGATCAGATTTGGGTGGGGGGCACAAGGTGAACTGGCAGGGGGAGAGGAGAGGCATAGGAAGTTCCATTGGTCAAGCCATAGTCCTGCTGTGAATGGAAACAACTTTGGAATCAACCTCAAGTCTGAGCTGCTTCACTGCTGAAGCATCCTCAGGGCAACAGACATTATGGCAAAGTTATTTCTGCAAAAGGGAAATAAAAAATAGTTAACCAAAGCCATACCAGCCATTTGTTTTCCAGTCAATCATTATCTTTTCTGTGCATTACTGAAGTCCTCCATAGAAGCATTAAATCATGTGATCACCTACAGAGCAGCCCTGACAGAGGTTTACTGTATGAGGTAGAAGCAGGCCGAAGCCTCACTGCTAACACTCATCACTCTGTACTTAATATAAATAATACTCAATAATATAAATAAATGAATAAAATTTTATTATTATTCTACATAACTTTTAGAAGACATCTGAAGGCAGCCTTGTATCGAAAAATTTTTATGTTTTGACATTTTACTATGTTTTATACCTGTATATGCTGTAAGCCGCCCAGAGTGGCTCGGGAAAACCAGCCAGAGGGATGGGGTATAAATAAATAAAAATATTATTATTATTATCATCATCATCATTATTAAAAATTATTATATACAAATATCACACTCCCACACACCCCAAAAATCCCCACTAAAGGTTTGTTCTGTGGCTAAGGATTTGCAAAAACTAAGAACAATGTATCTATTTTGACACTCAGGAGAGAGTATCTTGCCAAACTGCAGCAACGTATTGTGTACACAATAAAGGAGGAAAAGCAAATCTTTCAGAAGCTCCTTTTGGCTCCAAAACAAATAAATCATTGAAATATGCTTGCTTTCCTTAAAATCTCAACAAAGACTTTTCAGTCAGGAATTGTGCACACAGAAAGAAACTTGGGTCACCAACACCAGGAAAACTGTAACCGATGCATGCTCTAATTCACAGAGCAGTGTCCTCTCTGCCTGCAACAGCCAAGGGTGAAGAGTTCAGTTTCAAGGAAGTATCTTCAATGCTGCTATGCTGCTACATTCAGGAAGAAATCCAGGGCATGACTTGAGCTCAGACACATTTTTAAAAGGCAAATGAAAATCACATTTGGAAGAGCACTACACCCCATCATAAGAAGGGACTGTTACAAAACTTAAGGGTGACACATGTATAATCTAATACTAAAAGGTAAAGGTACCCCTGCCCGTATGGGCCAGTCTTGACAGACTCTAGGGTTGTGCGCCCATCTCACTTAAGAGGCCGGGGGCCAGCGCTGTCCGGAGACACTTCCGGGTCACGTGGCCAGCATGACAAAGCTGCATCTGGCGAGCCAGCGCAGCACACGGAAACGCCGTTTACCTTCCCGCTAGTAAGCGGTCCCTATTTATCTACTTGCACCTGCGGGTGCTTTCGAACTGCTAGGTTGGCAGGCGCTGGGATCGAGCAATGGGAGCGCACCCCGCCACGGGGATTCGAACCGCTGACCTTTCGATCGGCAAGCCCTAGGCGCTGAGGCTTTTGCTACACACGTATTAAAGAATAAACACTTTAAGGCTACATAAAGTAGCGGTTAGCAACTGGTCATTCTTGGGGAAAATCTGGCCAGCAGATTACTAGTCAGCTGATCCACTAGCCGAAGGAGCCAGGTAAAATGTAAGCAGAGATCAGGTAAACTTTAACTAGCCAATTTCTATAGTTGTTTACCAGAAGCATAAGACGGTCTATCAGTATAATTGATAGAACACTAGAAATGGGATTTAGATTAAGATTACCATATTTTTTTTTCAATGAATCCAGAGACACTTTTCAACTTCATTGGATTTTGTATGGGGACTGATTTGTAAATCTGGGGACTGTC
This sequence comes from Podarcis raffonei, assembly GCF_027172205.1. Lineage (NCBI taxonomy): Eukaryota > Metazoa > Chordata > Lepidosauria > Squamata > Lacertidae > Podarcis > Podarcis raffonei. The sequence continues at coordinate 103,619,981 of NC_070602.1, read as the reverse complement.
CCTGGGAAATGGTAACCTTAATTTAGATGTCTTGTTCATGATCAATCATTCAAATCCTTTTGGTGGTGTCCCACCACTAAATGAAGTCCGGTTGGGACTTCAAAAATATGATACCAGAGGGGGTTTTTTCTGCTAGAACCCTAGCTGTGGAATTTTCCACCAAAGTATAGGCGAGAGCAGCCCCATCTCCAGCTGTGTTTAAGCAAACAGCAACAACAACAAAAAAGCCTTTTTTTTATTCCATGTGGTTTTTAATCTGTGATTAAGACAATAACTCTGCTCCTTTTGATTTTAAGGATTTTTAAAATTTTATTTTATTTGTTAATTGATGCTTATTTTGGTTGGTTCTGCTCTTTTATGGAAACTGCCTTGGGGAACCTTGTTAGGACAAAAAAAAAGTATAAAAATATACTTTTATGTTAAAAAACAAAGCTACTTCTTATCACATCTACAATATTAACCAAACAACAACAACAGACCTAGGCAACATATTATTGTTATTATTTATTTATTAAATTACTACACCGCCATTTCCTAACCCAGGTTTAAAGTGGCATGCAATTGAGATCACTCTGAGCCACTCTGTACACAGTTTACTGTGGGAAATCAACATCTATGTAATAAATTAAGCTTAACCTGTGTTACTTGTGGTCCACTCCGATCTTTTTTTGATCGTGTTAATTTAAGCAAGAATTAAAGCGGCTCACTCTTAGCCAACTTCTCCGGCCCTCCCTCTTTTCCCCTTTTTCCTTTTAAAAAAGCTTTCCTCAAGCCAGGAATGCAGCATGATAATGTCTTGCTAATTTGCAATGGTCTGAGGCTCAACATCAAAAAAACGAAGCTCATGGCCACTGGTCCCATCACCTCCTGGCAAATAGAAGGGGAAGAAATGGAGGCAGTGAGAGATTTTACTTTCTTGGGCTCCATGATCACTGCAGATGGTGACAGCAGCCACGAAATTAAAAGACGCCTGCTTCTTGGGAGAAGGGCAATGACAGGCCTAGACAGCATCTTGAGAAGTAGAGACGTCACCTTGCCAACAAAGGTCCGTATAGTTAAAGCCATGGTTTTCCCAGTAGTGATGTATGGAAGTGAGAGCTGGACCATAAAGAAGGCTGATCGCCGAAGAATTGATGCTTTTGAATTATGGTGCTGGAGGAGACTCTTGAGAGTCCCATGGACTGCAAGAAGATCAAATGCATCCATTCTTAAGGAAATCAGCCCTGAGTGCTCACTGGAAGGACAGATCGTGAAGCTGAGGCTCCAGTACTTTGGCCACCTCATGAGAAGAGAAGACTCCCTGGAGAAGACACTGATGCTGGGAAAGATGGAGGGCACAAGGAGAAGGGGGCGACAGAGGACGAGATGGTTGGATAGTGTTTTCAAGGTTACCAGCATGAGTTTGACCAAACTGCGGGAGGCAGTGGAGGACAGAGGTGCCTGGCGTGCTCTGGTCCATGGGGTCACGAAGAGTCGGACACGACTAAACGACTAAACAACAACAAAAAATTGCAATGTGAAAGTAAGTATGCTCTGCCAACAGATGCAGCAAATAATTGTGGAGCAACAAAGAAAAGCCAATAAAATGCATGCATATATTAAGATGTGCAGCTTTTAAAAATCAATTACTCAGTGATAGCAGGAGCAGCTTGCCTCCACTATTGCTTACTGGGAAGGGCAAGATGGCAGAAAGGTCAGGCAGTGCAAGCTCCAGCCTTGCTGCCACTGCCTTCCCCTTTCCAGTAAGCGGCAGTGATGGCGGAGGCTCCCAGGAGGCTATTGCTGCGGCTCTGCCCCACCAGGCAAGCCACTCCTGAACTGCATAGCGCACGATTGAATATAGCGCAAGAGTGTCACATAGTGTAGCGGTAAGGTCAGCGAACTTTTTCAGCCATGGGCCAGTCCACCGCCCTTCAGACCATGTGGTGGGCCGGACTATATTTTGGAAAAAGAAGAATGAATTCCTATGACCCAAAAATACCCCAGAGATGCATTTTAAATAAAAGCACACATTCTACTCATGTAAAAACACACTGATTCCCGGACCGTCCGCAGAGCAGATTTAGAAGGCGATTGGGCCAGATATGGCCCCCAGGCCTTAGGTTGCCTACCCCTGGGTAAGACTGTCATACTAGGACCTGGAGAACCACTCAACCATGAACCTCACTGAATGACCTTGGGCCAGTCAATGCCTCTCAGCCTAACCTACCTGGCAGGGTTGTTGTGGAGATTAAATGAGGAGGAGGAGGAGAACCCATGTATGAATGCCACCTTGAGCTCCTTGGAGAAAAAAGGTGGGTTATAAATGTAGCTGAGTAAGTGAACATGCTTTAGACTGCACATTCCTAAAATCAGCTCAAAAACTTGATCAAGACATAGCACAGCGGGGGGGGGGAGTACACTAAAACATATATTCTCCTTCTTACTAGTACTGAAGTTAACACACACAAAATTCTAAGGCTACATGGATAATATGGTTTGCCTCCGTGCCACGTTCTTCAGGTATGATTAAATTCCCTTTTGCTGCATAATGCAGAAGTGGGGGGGAGAAATTAATTGTGATCCGCTGCTTCATGCGCAAGAATTCAATAAGATTTTAAGACTCAGTAAAAATTGCCTGGGTTAATCATTACTTAATTTATTTACCGTATATATCACTGTGCACAGGGCGGGGGGAATATAACAAGGTAGAGAAGAGCAATGTAAAAAATATTTTCTTCTGTGTATTAGCCTTTGCCTATATAGCATGGATTATTCTTTTGTTTTGCTTTGTTTTGCTTGGTTATTTCATCCTGGTCCTATGTGCCAATCATGCAGGTCACCCCCTGCTTATAACTCTGTCCCCGTTTTATGCTAATGACTGCAGCAACAGGTTTGGCATTGTCGGTTTCATATATCTACCAGTCAGCAAATTTAGGGTATGTTTTAGCTGATACAGCAGACACTATTCTTTAAAGCTGGAGCATTGTCAACACACAGCTCATTACTATAGAAAATGTGCTGTGATGAATCTGTCTTGCTTCATATTTCATCTCGTATCACACTGCTGGTGTATTCAGCTGGATGGTGAAGAGGGTAAACAGCTGAAGGCCAGGTCTGTCAAAAAAGCAACAACCTCAAGCTGCCTTGTGTAGTTTCCCATAGTGTTATATAGAGCTGTCCATTCTTTTGTCCTCTGTGGCAGGCCTGTCCTCTTGCATAGGTTCCTTCTAGATGCTTCCTTGGAAAGGCAATGGTAAACCACCTGGTGGTAATGTCCAAAGGGCGCCATCTGGTTATCTGCAATTGTCGTTCAGATACTCTTGTGAATGGATAGAAATGAAACATAGGACCAGTGAGAGTGGTAACCAAGAGTGTACATGAACTTCTTTTTCCAAACCTCCTGTAAGTGCCAACAGTACAGTGCTTGCTTCATTCAAAGTCCACTTTCCTCAGCAACCCCAGTCTGTCATACCAATGGTTCCCTCCTTCCATGTTCCCAGTCTCTCACTCAAAGCAGCTAGCTTTAAAAATAAACTGGGAGAGCAACCCTGTCCCCACATGTCTTCCTCAAGTTGTGACCCAAAAGGCAGATACCCTTTGGTGTCTCCCTTTCAGGGTCAGCCCAGGCAAGTGTCAGCCCTGCCAGCAATGACTCACCACCCACCATCAGGTCAGCTTTGACTGACCTTGCCCAGAAGAGCTCCATCATGGCCACCTTCATATTGGAAAATGATTCTCCAGCCAGCTTCACATCGATGCTGCTCCATCACTCGCCGATGTCCTCAGCACTCACACACACTCCAAATGGAAGTGACAACTGACAAAGCCAACCAGGAAACATTTAGCAAGACAACCCAAATCTACAACCCGGTTGAACAGCTTATAGGGATTTGGGTTGACATATTTCAAGAGATTTCAATGGGAACTGGTCGTCTTGATTAAAGTATGTTTTCTTAGGCGGGCTGCGGATGACAACTGCAGTTGATTAGGCTGCAATCCTGTGCACACTTACTGAGGAATAAGTTTCACTGAACTCAATGGGACTTTCTTCTCACTAGAAATGAAAAGATTGCCCTGTTAGCCATTGTCGGGAAACTATTTGAGGGACTCCATTCGTTTTGCCTGCAGCCTTAAAGCATTAGCTGTCAACCCTCTCTCTCTTCAGCCTCCTTGACTTCAACCTCCTGCTATGAACCCCAGCTGAACTTCCATTAAAGCATGGATCTGGAAAAAGGTTGCACAAACACAATGTGGCCTAAGTATTTCAGCCTAAATTCTATCATGCAGATGGGGGGGGGGGGAGCAACAGACTGTAACAATGCAACCATTCCTTTAACAGGGTAAAATGTGTTGCCAAATGCTGCTAAGAATGTATGTCATTTGCAAGGAGCACCAGTAGACAAACAGCACTTTAAGCCCTAGTGAGCAATTTGGTCTAGATTAACGCTGCTTACTTCAAGCCGTCACACCAGCAAGTGAAAGCAGACTGGTTAATTCCTGGAGGCAGCCAAGAAACATTATTGGAAACATGTGGCGACTGTTGCAATGGGTTTACCTAAACTTATTTGGCCTTAAGTTGGCCAATTCCCTCCCCTTTCTGGTGTTGCGGGAAGACTCTAAAACTAAAGATCTCATTCAATATTTTCCATAATAAGAGCCAAATTCTGCCTTCAGATACTTGCTCTGCAGTTATGCAAATACATTCAAAAGGCAGGATCATGGGACTTAAGATTCTTGTCTTCCTTAGCACACTGGATTCTAATTAATGAAGGATGTAAAAACAGAACAGCCTTTTTACCCTGAGTTTCTTGAGGGTTCTGCACCCCTTCCCTAACCCCATAAAATAGTTAGAGTTATTACAATTAAAAGTTCTGAGAATAGAAATATAAGTATCATTTCTGGTATGAGGTAAAACTCTTTTTCTAATAAAAAGTAGGTTAACACAAGGTGGTGAGAAATTAAAAATGAAGAGCAATGAAAGCACAAGTGTCCACTAATTTAGACTCCATGGTCTGGAGGATCAGGAACAAACCACGCACTTGCACAATTCCCAACTTGTCTCCCTTCATTCCTTTCCTCATACGTTAAACCTACTGGGCAACATCCAGCCGTGAACTAATCGGAATCCACTATTACTTCCAAACCAGCAAACTACCATATGCCCATGGCCCTCAAAACCACGATTGCACTAACCACTCTTATTTTTTGAAGATCCTGGGCTTGGCCTACATATGCCAGGCATGTACAAAGTCATTTCTGGGGGCTAATGCTGCCCACCTCACCTGTCAGTTTAATCAATCCTTAAAAAAAAAAAAAAGCTTCAATAACTTCAATCCTAAAAAAAGGTCAACAACTTCTTTGGTCGGCCCTTTGGTTGGCCCCCACGGCCCTTCACTTCGTCAAATCTGGCCCTCTTTGAAAAAAGTTTGGACACCACTAAAAGAATGATGTAATCTAGAATGGGCTGCACCACTACAGAATATAGGTAGGAACATTTTCCCCCTGCTTGTCCATGTTAAAAGAAATCCAGTAAGGATGGAGGGAAACCACCTCGTTTGAGAGAAATATTTTATACCAGCTTAAAAAGGTAAAGGTAAAGGACCCCTTTCAGTTAAGTCCAGTCGCGGATGACTCTGGGGTTGCGGCGCTCATCTCGCTTTACTGGCCAAGGGAGCTGACGTTTGTCCGCAGACAGTTTTTCCAGGTCATGTGACCATGACTAAGCCGCTTCTGGAGAACCAGAGCAGTGCATGGAAACGCTGTTTACCTTCCCACCAGAGTGGTACCTATTTATCTACTTGCACTCTGACGTGCTTTCGAACTGCTAGGTTGGCAGGAGCTGGGACTGAGCAATGGGAGCTCACCCCGTCGCGGGGATTCGAACCGTCAACGTTCTGATCAGCAAGCCCTAGGCTCAGTGGTTTAGACTACAGCGCTTCCAGCTGTCCCTTATACCAGCTTACTTCTGGCTAAATCATGTACCTAGAATCATAGAATCATAGAGTTGGAAGAGACCACAAGGGCCATCGAGTCCAACCCCCTGCCAAGCAGGAAACACCATCAGAGCACTACCTGCACATTATGTTTGCTTTTCACACAGGAGATGAGTTTTTTTAAAAAAGAAAATGTATCCCTCACCTGTAGTCTGAAGTGAAAAACAGAGAATTCTCTCACCCAAGACCACCATCCCTTCATTCTTCTGCACATGTAAACAATACATCAAAGTTACCTTTACAGGGAATCACAGTTGGACAATCATAATCTGGCGTATGAAAATCCAAGGCTCTATTTACACAGTAAAGTAACACACATGATGGCATCTGTCCCAAAACAAAGATCCCAAGAAAAGTAGAGCCAAGTGATATAGATCATTGAATTCAAAACATGACACCTTAATTACAGATTTAGATGGCTGCATTATTTCATGACTATTGCACCATAAATGCTGCAGGCACAAAATGGTGACTCTCCCCAATCCCATTTCTTTCTTGCAATAATTTGCTTGTCATTGTGCCCGACGGGCATAAAACAAGTGGATTTCTATCATGAATACAAGTGAATTTAAGTGAATTTACTGCATGTCAAAACTCCCCAAAAGGACACACCATGACTTCATATGTAATTGCTTGCAACAAAACAAGGGATAAAAATGATCTGACTCCACCGAAGTGTTTCAAATATAAATTCAAGACATAAACAAGATGAATCTTGATTTTGCTAATCATTGGGAGAACGGCTTCCAGCAGGATCATAGAATCATAGAGTTGGAAGAGACCACAAGGGCCATCGAGTCCAACCCCCTGCCAAGCAGGAAACACCATCAGAGCACTCCTGACATATGGTTGTCAAGCCTCTGCTTAAAGACCTCCAAAGAAGAAGACTCCACCACACTCCTTGGCAGCAAATTCCACTGTCGAACAGCTCTTACTGTCAGGAAGTTCTGCCTAATGTTTAGGTGGAATCTTCTTTCTTGTAGTTTGGAACCATTGCTCCGTGTCCGCTTCTCTGGAGCAGCAGAAAACAACCTTTCTCCCTCCTCTATGTGACATCCTTTTATATATTTGAACATGGCTATCATATCACCCCTTAACCTCCTCTTCTCCAGGCTAAACATGCCCAGCTCCCTTAGCCGTTCCTCATAAGGCATCGTTTCCAGGCCTTTGACCATTTTGGTTGCCCTCCTCTGGACACGTTCCAGTTTGTCAGTGTCCTTCTTGAACTGTGGTGCCCAGAACTGGACACAGTACTCAAGGTGAAGTCTGACCAGAACAGAATACAGTGGCACTATTACTTCCCTTGATCTAGATGCTATACTCCTATTGATGCAGCCCAGAATTGCATTGGCTTTTTTAGCTGCCGCATCACACTGTTGGCTCATGTCAAGTTTGTGGTCAACCAAGACTCCTAGATCCTTTTCACATGTACTGCTCTCAAGCCTGGTGTCACCCATCTTGTATTTGTGCCTCTCATTTTTTTTGCCCAAGTGCAATACTTTACATTTCTCCCTGTTAAAATTCATCTTGTTTGTTTTGGCCCAGTTCTCTAATCTGTCAAGGTCGTTTTGAAGTGTGATCCTGTCCTCTGGGGTGTTAGCCACCCCTCCCAGTTTGGTGTCATCTGCAAATTTGATCAGGATGCCCTTGAGTCCATCATCCAAGTCGTTGATAAAGATGTTGAATAAGACCGGGCCCAAGACAGAACCCTGTGGCACCCCACTAGTCACTCTTCTCCAGGATGAAGAGGAACCATTGATGAGCACCCTTTGGGTTCGGTCAGTCAGCCAGTTACAAATCCACTGAGTGGTAGCATAGTCAAGACCGCATTTTACCAGCTTCTTTACAAGAATATCATGGGGCACCTTGTCAAATGCCTTGCTGAGATCAAGGTAGGCTACATCCACTGCGTTCCCTTCATCTACCAGGCTTGTAATTCTGTCAAAAAACGAGATCAGGATGTGGCCCCTAATGCCAGAATTCATTTCAGTACAAACTGACGTTGCTTCATTCACAAATAACAGTACGTCAAGAAACCATACCATCTACCAGTTACATGCTGGTACACACAGTCCAATCACTCATGCTTGACTCTTCCCCTCATAAATAATCATGGTTTAATTTCAGGCTGGCTAGCCACCCTGGCTTGCAAGGAAGAAACAAACAAACCATGGTTCTGGATTCAGATCCATTGCTAAGATATTCCCTTTCTGGTTTGTTTACCCCTTCATGTCCCAAGAAAAGAGCAAATCAGAATAATTGTGAACAGTATGGTTTATTAAGCCAAGGTTCCTGATTTACCATTGCATATGAACACTAGTCTTAAACAGGTCTTCTTCCCAGCGGCCTAGAAATCGACAAGTCATCCAGTGGAATGATCAATGAGCTGGAGTTGAGAAAACATACTAAGAAAACTGGCACCTTATCCCTAACCAAGGTTCCCATTATTTTCAATTTTCTGCACTTCAAAATGACTATTATTTCCAGAGAATTTTCAAATCAGCAAGCAAAATGCTTAAAAGAATTGGTTTATGAAAAGTTCCCTCTGAGTCAACATTGTAATCTTGGGTGGGGAAAATGTTGCCATAATTGTTGAAGTGGGAAATGGAAACAAAATGTTGATCATTTTCTATTCCAGACAGACTTTGCAACAAGTCCTCAAAAGGGGCTCACAGTTTCAAGGCTCTTACATCTGGCTATTCTTGTAAAATACAGATATTTCCTGGCTGATCTTTTGCTTTAAAAAATAAAATAAAATCTGTGGTCACTTCTGTGCATTGGGGGGGGGGGGGTTGAGTCCCATGCTGAAGGCAAGAAATAGATTCCTCTTCACATGTCTCTTTAGTTATGTGACCATTTTTCTGCCCAACCCCATTTCCCCAAATTCAGGTGTACACACATGCACACACCACTGATCTGAAAATGAGGGCATGGATAAGATCTAATAACAGGATATTGTGGAAAAAATGTGCTTCATCCTCATATGCAGTGTATTAAAAATCACTGATTATGTATGTATGTATATGTGTGTGTGCGCGCACACATACGAGTGTACTTACATACGTACATACACACATTTCTATTACCTTTATAAAACCATGAGACAGCATCATTGCTAGCAATCAAATACTTGCCAAGCGCAAGTCATACCTGAAATAGGCAAGTTTAATGCTGATTTCAAATGATTTTCTTCCTCCTTATGGGAATTAAGAATTAAGCAAATACCTTTATATATTGGCATGGTAAAATCCTGACTACTTGCTGAGTTCTCTCTGAGGCAGTACTACTTCTTCAGTGCTATGTCTAATTAAAGCAGTATATATCTGAATATGCATATTACCCTCCATCTTCCTCATTACCAGCTCCTCTTTCTTTCTTTTAAATTGCTGCAAGGCCTGCCACAGATTCTGTATTGATACTGGAAATTTGCCCACCAATCTCAAATGTAAGGTTCCATCTGCAGGAAAGTACAAACCACGGGAAGTTAAGACCAAGGGAATTCCTTAGCTGTTGTCCAGCATGAGCTATTTGAATGCTACAATCAATCAGCGTGAATTGTAAGGGGTTCCCAAGTAATTCCAGGAATGTACTGAAAAATTATACAAGAAGGGATTCCCCCAAAGACAGCTCCACATAGATTATATGGCCAACCAAACCACTAAGAATGTATCTGCTCCAGTTACCCTTCCAACTCAAAACAATACGTAATTATTTATTCCTGTTTCCCAAGTCGAATGGTGATATTTCAAAAAGGCAGGGTGCCTGCAGTTTTGGTCTTCTTAAAAGAAAATGGCATTTTGGAATGCATTAACAAAGTATTCTTTTTAAAAAGGGATCTTTATAATGGTTGCCAAATATCACGGGGGGGGGGGGTTCTAAATGACAGGCAAATATTTCCAAGACTCATATTTTTATAACTGCTGGAGACTGGGAGAAGGGTTAAAAGGAATGTGAGACCACCAAAAACACAAATAGTGATTTCTTTAAAATAATACACAGAAATAGATGTTAAACCCCTCAAGGCTGGTCTTGCTGTCAGCATCTTTCCTGTTCACTCCTCAAGTACCCTAGATTCACATAGGACCATGCACGAACACACACGAAACTAGGCAGCTACATAGCTCTTGCTGATTTCATAGTGATGACGGAGCGGAGAACTATTCCCATACTCCTCAGTATGCATAAGCACATAGGAAGACTGGACATGGCCACAGTGCATCTAGTCCAGCCTTCTCTTCTCACAGTGACCAGCCAGGTACCTATGGGAAGTCTGCAAGCAGGACCAGAGTTCAGCTGCCTTGGAAAACCAGGCCAAAACCTACCCAAACTCTAGGTTTATTTATTTTATTTATATATATATTCTTATATTTATATCCTGTCTCTCTTCCATCATGGAACCCAAGGCACCTGAGGTGGTCAACAACCCAAGTGCTGACCAGACCAAGACCTACTCAGCCCTGGGATATATATTTGTGATATGCCTTCAGGCCTTTAGACTATATTCTGCTGTACTGAGCCCATCTGTCTCCATCATCTACATCCTCTGTTGTACCTATGTGGTTTATATTCCCCACCCCCACCCAAAAGTGAATTTGTTCAATTTGAGAGCCAGTGTGGTGTAGTGGTTAAGAGCGATAGACTCGTACTCTGGGGAACCGGGTTCGCATCTCCACTCCTCCACATGCAGCTGCTGGGTGACCTTGGGCCAGTCACACTTCTTTGAAGTCTCAGCCCCACTCACCTCGCAGAGTGTTTGTTGTGGGGGAGGAAGGGAAAGGAGAATGTTAGCCGCTTTGAGACTCCTTCGGGTAGTGATAAAGTGGAATATCAAATCCAAACTCCTCTCTATAGGCTCACAGCAGACGGCAATCTTGTTTCTAAAATGAGGAGCAAGTGGCTACTTGCTGGTATCTCCCTCCCACGTTTACAAATTATAGCAAAATATGTTACTGACAGGTGGAGGCTACTCCTAAAATAGGAAGAACTAATCTAGCTACTGTAACTTCAAATCCATACATAGCTACTGAGTGTTTTAAAGGGGATGGGAGGGGGGAAACCACATGAATAAGACAGATTCGCAGGTCATATTTTTAGAAGTTTAACAACTGCCAAATGGTGCATACATATATTTTATATCTGCACACCAGATGTGGGTTTAAGATATTCTCCAAGCTCACCATTAGCCAACACCCCGCCCCACAAGATGTTAAGAGCACTTTATCATGTACAACTGATCCAAAACTTGAGATTTCTTTAATGAACTGTTACGCTTCCTCTCATCCAAGATTATGTGAAGTTCTGGGAATGTGAGGGGGAAGAGAAGAAATCATTCAGTAATCTCACTATGCAAGTGGAGGGGCAGTTCACATGAGGTTCCTATTGTACGTGGCCTACACTCAGTAGGGTCATATCCACCTGCCCACAAGTTCCCATGAGCTTATCTCCCTCAAAAGCAGAGCTTAAAGACCATGTTTGCTGTGTCCGTTATGTGTTGGCCCTACTACAACAATGCGAGTGTATGCCAGAACTTCACAGCTAAGGTTGAATCTTTACAACAAAGAAATGGTGCTGGTTGGAAGGCCCAAGGGTCTGGTACCGAGAGAACTACTCATTGCCAACGGTGTATATATTACCCTATGCAAGTAGTTGTGCTGCTGGACCTGACCTTAAGTTTGGATAAATCCTGAAGGAGCCAGGATTAATTTATCAGGAGGAGCAGAAGGAGCGAACAGAGCTCAGCAAAGATGGATGAAAGAACACTCCCACCTCAAAAATGCTTTCAACATTCATTTAAGTCCAATGATTCCATTATTACTCTTTCTACAGGTTTTTGCCACTACCAACATAAGGGCCACCCATCCCGTTTTGCCGCCTGAGGCAAAATGGAAAGGTGCTGCCCTGTGCTCCCACTGCCCTCCTTGCTGCCCTGCCAGAGCCCAGCTTCCCAGTGTTGTGTGGCCACAGCTTCTGGCAAGCTCTCACAAGAGCCCCTCAAAATCATGTAGAGGTCTCTGGAGGCCTGTGTGTGATCTTGCTGGGCTCTCATGAGATCTTGCCAGAACCTGGAAGCTGCCACAGCCTCTTCTTCTTACTTTGCCAGGAGTGGGACACCTGTTCCTTGGATTCTGCCTCAGTGTCCCTCGTGGATGAGCCAGCTCTGACAGGCATCCATCTCAATTCTGCAGCCTCTGAAAGCACCCTTAGAATATGTTGTTTAGAGTTCTTTGCTTGTTAACAGTAGAAGTAGAAGAGAAATGCTATGTTCAGTTTTAAAAGGCACAAAGTCTTTTTTTTATAATAAAAAAATCCCCACCCTTTCACTAAAGGGTGGCTTTGTTTTGCTGTTATGTTGCCTGCTATGTCTAGGCAACTGTCTCCAGATTTGCCTATAAATCTTCATTTGTGTTTGCCTGTGGTATTTGAAGCCCCCAGGCACAACCGCAAACTTCTATCATTTTTATTCCCCACCTTCTCTTTTTAAAGCACATTTTACAGACAGCAGTCTACCACTATATGCTGTGTTGAGTGAAACTATTAACATGGACCAAACAACAGCTAGTGTTGCATCATGGTACTTATTTATTAATTAAAATTATATATAACCCCCACCTTTCAGGATACAAATCTTTCCAAGTAGGCCTACAAGTAAGCTTAAATGGAGTCTTTAAAAGCCAGTATAAGCAGTAAAGGTAAAGGTAAAGGGACCTCTGACCATTAGGTCCAGTCGTGACCGACTCTGGGGTTGCGGCGCTCATCTCACTTTATTGGCTGAGGGAGCTGGCGTACAGCTTCCGGGTCATGTGGCCAGCATGACTAAGCCGCTTCTGGCGAACCAGAGCAGCGTACGGAAAGGACTGTTTACCTTCCCGCCGGAGCGGTACCTATTTATCTACTTGCACTTTGACATGCTTTCAAACTGCTAGGTTGGCAGGAGCAGGGACCGAGCAACAGGAGCTCACCCCGTCGCAGGGATTCAAACCACCAAACTTCTGATCAGAAAGTCCTAGGCTCTGTGGTTTAACCCTTAGTGCCACCCGTGTCCCTAGTATAAGCAGTACCAACGTATAAAAAGTAATCAGGATCCTTCCTACAGGACAGTTGGAGGGAGATGGCCCTGTGGGGCATGGGGAAGGTGTATTATGTTGTCTTTGGCAACCCATCAGTAGAAATGTCACATTTCGCCTTCATTATATCCTACAAGTGCTTGATTCCTGCATTGCAGGAGGCTGGACTGGATGACCCTTCAAACTCCACGATTCTCTGCTTCGTCCTCTGCAGTAGAATAATATCTATATAACCAGCAGATAATAAGGAGAATTATTCCAGTGACATTATTCCACCAACACTCCCCTCTACCTTCCATTTCTGTGCTCCAGTCCACTAAGCAAACAGCTCTGCATGGTTGCAGATCTGCATACTAAATTCAATTAGAAGTGACTTTCGCTCATTACAGGACAGTCTCGTGGCATTACTCCCACCTCAAATCAGCAGAACAGGAGGCATTGGGAAGCCAAGCAACAAGTCAGAACTACAACTCTAGCTGCAATCCTACATACACTTCCTTGGGAGTAACCTCTACTGACCTCAATGGGACTGTGTAGTGAGTAATGTACAGAACGTACTTCTTAGTAATGAGTAACACTGATTTATTAATTTGAACTACTGATTTATGATGTATTTTGTATCTGTTTTGTGGATGTTGATTTTATGCTGTCCATTGCCATTATATATTTTTTCTTAACATTGGTTGTATGGATATTTTTGCAAATAAGTAAAATAAGCATGTATAGGATTGCACTGACAAGCACCTAATCAAGATAAGCCACTTTTAAACAGAACAGGATTTCAGGGAGGCAACAAGATTTTAAAAGGCTGCACTTAAAATTGTAAAAATATAAATAAATAGAGGACACGCTAAGTACGGTATTTTTTTAAAAATCTATAACAAACTCATTAAGACTATGATCTTTAATAGCCACCACTGTCTTCCATGAGACTCTTAATCTCAGGGTCATACGTTCGAACCCCAGGTTGTGCAAAAGATTCCTGCAGTGCAGGTGGTTGGACTAGATGACCCTCGTGGTCCCTTCCAACTCTTCAATTATAAGATTCAGTCTGAGATCACACTATGCATTGTGTTAACACTGCTGCACACTTATTTGGAATTCAGAGGACTTAATTCTTAGTAAACATGAAGGGGGGGTCTGGCTGTAACAAGGATCAAACAGCCTGGAGCAAATAGATTTGTCTCTTTGGTTATGAATGCATACCTATTACATTATGTTTAATTGTAATGGCTTACAGTAATAACCAGGGCATAGAAGGAGTGAGCTGTCCAGAAATATAGATTGTGAAGAATACTAAAGAGAGAGAGAGAGACCAAGGAAAGGAAATTAGAAGCACTTGATTTCCTCAAAGCACCTTCACAGTTTCTTTGAATCATGGCTATGGTGTGTGTAGAAAGGACAGTGATATTGAAAACAGGACAGCTGTTGGGAAAGGCAAAAAATGAAATCTGCATACTGTATATCAAGAAAGTGATTTTCCTTCCTTGCTTCTTTTATAAAGAAATATGGGAGCAAGGCAGTCAGAAACCTAAATACAGTGGTACCTCGGCTTACATACGCTTCAGGTTACAGACTCCGCTAACCCAGAAATAGTGCTTCAGGTCAAGAACTTTGCTTCAGGATAAGAACAGAAATCAGGCTCCGGCAGCGCGGCAGCAGCAGGAGGCCCCATTAGCTAAAGTGGTGCTTCAGGTTAAGAACAGTTTCAGGTTAAGTACAGACCTCCAGAACGAATTAAGTACCGTATTTTTCGTCCCATAGGACGCTCCGTCCCATAGGACGCACCTAGTTTTTTGGGGGGGGAAATAAAGAAAAAAAATTTCCTTTATTTCCCCCCCAAAACCAGGTCGGGGAACAGCGGGATGGCGGCGCTGCGCCTCCCCGCTGTCCCCCGAGCTTGTGGGGGTGGCCTATGTCTGCCCGAAGCGCGGGGCGCACTGCTTCAGCGCGCCCTGCGCTCCATGCAGCAGGCTGCTATCCGCAGTGTGGGGAGCTCTGCGGGAGTTCCCTCAGGGCTCCCTACACTGCGCATAGCAGACTGCCACCCTGCGCACGGGGCACCCTCAAGCAGAGTACCCCGCGCACCGGGCAGACATCCGCAGCGTGGGGAGCCCTGTGGGAACTCCCGCGGGCTCCCCAGGCTTGCTGATAGCTTCCTGAAGCCTGGAGAGCGAGAGGGGTCGGTGCGCACTGACCCCTCTCGCTCTCCAAGCTTCAGCGAAAGCCTGTATTCGCCCCATAGGACGCACACAGATTTCCCCTTCATTTTTGGAGGTGAAAAAGTGCGTCCTATAGGGCGAAAAATACAGTACTTAACCTGAGGTATCACTGTACGTATTTCAAACAATGAAATGTGCTTTATTGAAATGCCCGTCTCTTTGAACTAAAGCCATTCTCACCACACATCTTCTTCCGGTTCAAAATGTCAAAAGAACCTTCCCAACCCCAATAACCTGTATGAAAACTCAAAGCCATAAATACTATTGTAACATCACACAACCATAAGATGTTACTGCATATTGCAGAGGATTACAAGGTAGTAGATCCTACACTCTCTCAGCCTGGATCCCATATGGATCCTACACTCTCTCAGCCTGTCAGAAAAATATGTGCAAAGCATTCACATGCACCATCATGAGAGAAACAAGCAAGCCAGCAAGAATACGTTTCTTGCTACAGCAGACTTTAAAAAACACTTTTCAAAAGAAGAACTATTTTCATTTTTAAATGAAAACTTTATAAACTACAGCAAGAAATCAGCACAACAGAACACAAAGGAGTTGCAAAAATTCTTTTAAGGGTGGGAGGTGTCTGCAATTCTGCATTCTCAAAAGCACATACATACACATTATGGGCCTGATGCTTGTGGCTTTTGAGATTCAAACATTATCCAATGTGTTTAGAATTTTTAAACTCACCCTCTTCCCCCCTCACCCCATGGCTCATGGCAGAAAACACATCAAAAATTTCATTTTCTTCCCTGGATCAGTTCTCCTCATTCTCATGATGTGGGGTATAGACTGGGGAGTCTCTCAGGAAATGTGAACAAGGGCTGTTTGCAGCAGTTGCACACCTGCACATTTGCTCTCCTGATCCTGACTTTATGCCTGGCCACACACGCACCACATCCCCAAGGTAAAGCATCTAATACAAGCTACTTCCCAGGCATAAGCAAGGAAAGACAATGGTACGATGGGGAGTGCAACACAGCAGGTGCCTTGTATGTAATTAAGGATCCAAAGTTCAATCCCTGACTTTTCCAGTTCAAATGGTTTCAAGCAGAACAGCTGGGAAAAACCAATTTTTTTAGACCCTAAGAGCTGCTGTCGCCCAGCTTAGACAATACTGGACTAGGTGACCTGCAGTCTGACTCAGCAGAGGGCAGCCTCATCTGTTAATTGTTGGTGCTGTTCCCAGGCGTTGCACACAAAACGTACTTGGCAACAGTGTCTACAAAGATTTGTGTAACTCGTTTAATTCAGCTGCCTTGAGTTAATGTTGCTTCATTTTGAGAAGCAGCTGCATTTGGGGGTTAACAGTTCATACATTCATACGTTCTGGGTTTATGACTATTTTTTCCATATGTGGTGCCACTCCAAAGTCAGCCATAGAACTGAGAGATGGTGGTTTTATGGCAGGCAGGGTTAGGGGGTGGCAGGAGGGGAGAGAACTTCTGCTTTCCATGTCAAATTATCCCTCTAGGCCAACACCTAATTGGTGGCTTATTAATAGGATAGGATGAGGGAGGGATAATAATCCTTGCTATGCAAAAGACAGCAGACAAAAGGTGGGACAAATGACTTTCTTTACCCTCCTAATGCTTGCCAACAAAAAAACAGAAAGATGAGGCACAAAGGCAACCACTGTGTTGCCCCTATGGAAAAGTAATAAGACTCAAGTGTTTTCTTCCTCTTGGATTATTAGAAAAACGTTGCATGCACATGTCTGTGCGTGTGTGTGTGTGTGTGCACATACACACATGAAGGATAAGAAAAGCCTTCAGTTCTTTCTTTCTTTCTTTCTTTCTTTCTCTCTCTCTCTCTCTCTCTCTCTCTCTCTCTCAAGCTTTGTATATAGTAGCTTGCAACTGTCACTGCAAATCTTTGCCTCTTGTTTTGGATCAAGCGATTAAGAATCTATTGTGTCAGGCAAGAAGCCAAAGCCCCATTATTCTTCCAGGCTCTTTTCTGCCAAGCCAGATGCCACTGCCAGGTAGCCTGTGAAGTCTTTCTGGAAAAATGGCACTGGCACCTGGCTGAAATCTGAAGGCTAACATTAGCCGCCAGTTCTGGTTCCAAGGCAACCTGAAGATGAAAGAAAGGTCCAGTTTGATGTTGAAGAGGGAGGGCAGAAGAGAGGCGACAGCTTAAATCCAGCCATTGGGGTATGCATGCTTACAACTGTCGAATAAATAGGACTGCAAATTGTTTTAACAGAGATCAACGCAATTACCTAAGAATTTAAGAACTGGGCCAGTGGCCCATCTAGTCCAGCATCATGTTCTTACAGTAGCTAGCCAGATGCCTGTGGAAAACCTGAGAGCAACATTACTTTCCCCATTCACAATTCACAATAACTGGTATTCAGCTTACTATGAGGCAAAATGATGCAATAGAATTGTTTCTAATTTGCCATTTTGGGTTGTGTGTTTGCTTTGGACTGGGTCGGCTGCTTCTTACTGCACTGATGCAATTTCCCTGCAAAGTGCCTAACAAATCTTAAAATCTTCTGCACCCCCATTCAGAAGCGTGACAGAAATGATAGACTTTCGATTCCATTCTTCAGAATTTCCTAGGAAACCCAGTAATGAGAAACAATGGCTATATCATTGAAAGCAATAAAAGAAGCAATCATTTGCTATTAATTGCGTGTTTTGATTTGCTATAAAACTTATTGGATTTGAAATCTACTCTTTTTTAAAACTGCAGGAGCAATTTATTAAGCCCTACAATGAATCAAATCAGGTGCCAGGTGGGGTACAAGACACAACTATCACCTGGAAGCGAAGTGTCCCTATTGCCAACCATGGGACCAAGTTTCAACCAACTAAGCAAACCTTCTTCCACTGTTCCCCCCACTTTCGTTATCTTATCAAGTGTCCATGATGGTTCTTTCAAAGACAGAAAAGGAGCAAAGAAAATAAAATTGCATTTCACAAGAGTCTTTAATTCTGCAACCTACTATCGGAGCTATGTGGCCATCCATGCACAGTCTCTTTTCAATGAATGGATTTTTTAAAAAAGCAAATTACAGCTGCTTTACAGGCTCTGGTTATTACTTGGCCGCCATTACTGTTCTGAATATCTTACAAAATGACTTTAATACACCACCCCCAAAGGATCAGAAAGATGGGGGAGCGGAATGTACAAATCAAGTCATGTTGACACTATCCGTAGCTATAGCATAAGTTTGACTTTGGAGGCTAAAGTCAATTACTTTTGAAAAGGTGCAGTTGCCAATTCCAAGAATAAGGAATTTGCATTTAGCAGTAAAGCAGTCCACCAGAGAACTGGGGGGGGGGGGAGGGAATGCCTGCAATCCACAATCCATTTATTCCCGAAGTGGCTCCACTGTCTTTCTCTTTTCTTCTCTGATGGCTCTGCCATCATTGGTTTTAGGACTGCAGCCATGTGCATATTTACATTTAAATTGAGATATATATATCACACAGACTTCTTCACTGTGTAGGACTTGGCAAAAAAAATATCCCACTAATCTCTCTCCTTTTCCCCAGTCTTAACCCCCCCTCCCCCGCCCGCGCGCCCTCAGGGCTGGTTTCCCTTCTGTGATTTTTGCTAAGTCATGTCAAAATGCCATGGTAACTCCATTGAACACGTAGCCATGCTGCATCTGAAAGAGCATGCCAACAGCAAACACTGACTGACCATTTCCAGTGTTTTCAGACTTTGGATTCCCCTCTCTTCCCTGCCCCACCCCCTTCCCCCTGCTAAAAGTGCTTAAGAAATTCAACCAAAGATGAGAAAAACAGCTTATGGAACAAGGATAAGTGTAAATAAATGGCATCCTGGAACTCTGAAAGGTGACTATGCAAGCAATGTTCTCTAAAGAGATAAATGTTTTGTGTTTATTTGGACAGGATCTGGCACCACTTTTAAGGTGATTTTTTAAAAAAATGAACGCAGGAAATCATTTCCCAAGCAAAGCATCACCATTTGTGATAAAAGGGGGGAGGGAAATTCTCCTATCCTTAAACTTTAGTTAGGAATCTACTTAATCTGTAAAGCAGAGCTCATAAATTGCTCAGAATGACAGACAATGCAAAATGAAATCTTTAATCCCTACTTATTTCCTTCCCAATGCTACTCAATAATAGGAAAGGGCTTTTCAATGCAAGTACCGGTATAAGATCTCATACTCAGTTAAATTAAACAATCAGCAGGGCAGCTTTCCCCCCCCCCCCCATTCTCTTTCTTCTATATCTGAATGATTCCCATTATTAAACCACGAATAAAAATTTGAAAATAAAATGAAACTTCTTAGGTCATGTTCCTAAACTGTTGAACCTTTTCTAATAACTGTACAGGTGTTGTATGCAAGAATGAATGTAGTCTATTTGCAAAACTTTTTGGGGGAGGGGGTTGTTGTCTTTCTAGGAGAGGACAACTTTCTAACACCCAACACCTGCCTTCTGCAAAGGCTGGCAGGCAAAGATATAGCAATGGAATCCTACACAAAGACAGGGAGCAATGCTGTGGGTGAGTACTCCGAACCCACAAGAGATGTGGAACATTTCTGTTCCAGAGGCAGCAACACAACAATCTCTGCCACATCTGTTTGGGGGATGCAAACACTAAATAAACTTAGGACCCAAATAATATCTGTGACCTCAGAACACCCCTCAGTGCCATTAATGAGGTCTCTCAATTCCAAGCTCCAGCAGAGTGAAACAGAATTAATGTTCTCAATGCTAGAAATGGAAAGATAAATTAGTTTAATACCCTTCATGACGATGAATGTGCAATACTGAAGGAAGAAAAGGCAATTCAGTAAACTCTCTTTTTTACGATGTTTTATGCCCATTAAGAAGATCAGCAGTTTCAACTGGCGGTCATATTAAATGCATTACTACTGATGAAGAAGGCAAATGCCATTTACAATAATGTTGCGAGTTTGGGAGTGCTAGACTCTCCTAAAATCCTGGATCCAGTAAAGGGTTAGAATTTAATCAAGACTCTTTGAACCCTTGGATCCAGCAAGGATTAATATATAAATCAGGCCAGTTTCCCCAAGTTCAGGAAATCACCTGGGAGAAGAGCCATTATGGAGAACAAAAGGAAGTGATGGCCCCTTAAGGAGAGGGCACTCTGTGTCAGATGGTTCTTGGGAGGGGCCCATCCCTGAGCTCTGAGATAGTTAGCAGAGACAGTTAGTAGTGATGTGAGCTGGAGGAAAATAGCTGCAGCCTGTAAAAGCGGCAAGCTGGAGAGAGGCTAAGTCATGGCTGGTATCCTTTTGACTCCAAGGCTGCTGTGGCTGTGGGAGAAGCAAGAATCTCTTGGGGTGTTCATGCTTTGAGCTCCTCCATCACAGACTAATGAGTAAATGAATAATAATTTTAAAAAAAAACATGTAAAGCACGCACAGCTAAAAAAAGAAACCTGGAACCATTACTTAACAAACTACAGTTCCCAATCTTATTTTGGGTTATGTGAAATGTATAGCATGTACATGACCCAATATTGCCAGCATGCTGTCCAGTCAAACTAACTTTAAGTTGAAATTAACCCCGGGTGTGTTTCCAGAGAAATTTACAGGTAGACTACAACAGAACATGGCAGAACATTAAATTCCACTCAAGTCAATGGAAAAGACTCCCACTGAATTTAAATGGTTGTCAATTACACAACAGCATTACATTTAAGATTCTTTAACCATCATACTGTTGAGCACAAACATCTTGAAGTGTGTTTTACATGAACCCAAGTCATATTTGGGGTACGTATTTTAGCACCCATACTTTGTGCATTTCGTTCTGGATTCAACAGATGCGGATGATCAGTAATTAGCAGAGTTTATTTGCCTACCAAGTTTCTGGCAGATGCTGTTCGGTCACAAAAGAAAAATTATACTCTGCATGGCCTGTAGACGGGTTTTTTGTGCTTTTTTGTTGATAGTATAAAAAAGAAAATCTTTAGCAGGCTAACCCTGGTTCAGCATATCTCATTCAATCACCTCATCTTAGTGGGCTGGTAAATAGCATACTGTACCACAATTCTAGCACTCTGCTAGGGCAGCTGTTTGGGCTACAGCATTCATCACCAAGCATCCATGGCATTAGCCCAACAATGTAGCCTCCAAGGCAATAAAAAGGCCATTTTCATTTTGCACAGTTCAGGGCTTAACCCCAGCTGAGAAATAAAGACAAGCAGCACAATTCAATTTAAACATCTGTGAAGCAAGCCTGCGCCTCTCTTTATATTATGCTATGTTTAACTGGGTTTCGAGTGCAGTCCCTCCATAAAGGAAAGGATGAATGGTGTTCAACTAAGTTCTTCCTCCTGCAAAGGGCTGCAACAGAGAGCAGTTTGTCTTGGGTTTATTGTCCCTTAATATCCATGAAACACGTTGTGTAATTCAGTATCTCTATTCAGCGTGTTCTAAGTAATCTTTACAAGGGTGCGGGGGGAGAGAATCCTTATCAATGAGGAAGAGGGAAGGAGATCACACTTTTTAGTCTTTTTGCACTTATCAATTCTCTTGGGTCTGCTCTTTCGCGAATTCCTGCTGAGTAGGTTAGGTCACTTCCTCCTAAAACGGAATCCTCAATTGGAATTAAGCAAACTTGAACACTCTAGTCTTCTTCTGGAGGAGATTATGACCAATTGTCCAGGACTGGAGACTGGTCCACAACTGCTACCACACAACTCATGTCTCTGAGGCAACTCAGGAAGTGAGTGAAGATTTATCATTGTTCTCATACAAAGCCTGAGGGGAGATGGCAAACACTAAGTGATAATAATTTACTGATTACCCAAAACTGGGAGTCAGTGAAGCATAATCAAAGCTTCTCAGAATGTTTTAGACAGTTTAGGAGAATGTCAGTGTGGGCGGCTTCAGGCAGATGCTGAAAAACTGAAGGATAAAGCAGGAGTTGCTTTGAGTAACCCTCAGGGACATCTGACTCTTGCAAATTCCCTGAGTGTCTGGGGCAAGTAAGAATTGCCTCCAGACAACAAGGCAAGAATCCTCAAGATGAATTGAGTGAGCGTGGGTTGGCTTTCTTCCGCTTTCCCACAAGGTCTGCCATTATTCTGCCACAAATAAGTCCCATAAGGATGTGTTGGAAGCTCAACTAATGGAAAGTTTTGTGGACTACTTTATTTGCCAGGCTACATTATAGGGGTTTCAGATCTGGTTAATGCATTGCATAGGGCAGATTTAGATTCCCCTTCACCCCATGTATCTACACAGGGCTCCAAGGCATGAGTGGGAGCCCAAATGGTACAGTATATGCTTTTTATTTTTTTAAAAAAGGAGTTTTTGAGCTATTTTTAATGAAAATTGCCAAAATCTACACTACCGACATGGGCTGCCGTACCAAAAATGTACGGAAAATTCTGAATGTATGGCAACCCTAAGTAGAATAAGAGATCAGGAAAAAAGAGTCTTTAAGGAAGATTGGGAAGGATTTGTAGAATATTTCAAAAATTACTGTAAACAAATTAAGACGTTAGCAGGTTTGGAGTAAATTCAAAGTTAACTGAGATAAAATTGAAAAAGAAATGAACACGGATTGATTAGAAAATGCAGTGGAAAAGGGTAACTAAAATGAACCATGGAAGATTGGGGGAGGGGGAGGGAATTTGATGCTAAATGTATGGCATGTATTTTGGTGAATGTAAAAATTTGTAAAATTAAAAATCTGATAAATATTTTTTTAAGCATCAGTGGAAATTCTGAGGCAATCAGAATTTCCCTTTGCATGGACAACCCTACACATTTATGGCCATTTAACAAAGACACCCAATGCCCAGCCAATGAGGGTCCTCTGGTTCCTCCCGCTACAGAATCAAGAAAAGAAGTTCCCTTGGGTTCCTGGACCTCACTATGTGTGAGGAGCAGACGTCCAACTTGGCATGCCAGTCCTGCTTCTTCTATCCCAGCTACCAAGTACTGCTTGAACCAGCTGCACAAGCTAGTTCTGTAACTCCAGAGTATGTTCTTCCATCACTATTCCGTGAGTAATGTGCCTCTATGAGCGCCCTGTTCCCTCTGGCACCATTGTCACTTTCTTACAAAACATAAGCTATGACATTTCCATCCTTTTTTCCCCTTGACCTCACTATTGCGGAGGCATGAGTATAAATGCCTGGTTAAGGTTGCAGTGAAGGATGTAACACGCAGATCTCAGCTCCGAACTGTGAAATAGAATATAAAATAAAAATGTAGGCCAATGTGCTCAAGGAAAAAAGGAAAAAAGCAGGGATTCCTTCACATACCCTGTTCCAATCGGAACAGTATTTACAGCTAAATAAAATTGGCATTTATGAGAGCTGTGCCAGCCTTATGCTAATCATTAAAGCAAAGCAAGCATGTAGAGCAAGGAAGTCAAGTCATGCAGATTTATTGTTCTTGTGAAATCAAAGATACCTGCTAAGCCGAAGCCAAAATGAAGGGTCACTTTGTTCAGGGTTCTTTGAACTAACGCTGAAATGCCGTAGATCTACTGTGAAGGAAGAGCAGACCTGGACAGGTAGCAATGAGTGTTGTGGGCTCTCTGGCTGCCAGCGGCAGAGCTGCCATGATTTCACAGGACTAGGCAAGTCTAAGTTAGGCAGCTGAGCACTGAAGGGGAGTTAGGACGTTAGCATTTGAATTATAACCTCAATGAGCAACTGCTATGAAATTAACGCCTAAAGATACTGCCTATATGCTTTTGGTTTGCAAGCAACCTCTCTCCTGCATGCACACAAATGAGCTAAGGAGTTGGGAGCCTTTTTAGTGACAGGTGATTGCTCCCTGTAGGACCAATGAATTTAGGGCATATGGGGACAGACAGCCCAACTACTTCATCTGGAAACGTTCTGTGCACTCCAAGAGCATCCACTGGGCTCTGCTGATGTTTTTATTTAAAAATATTTATTATAGAATACAGCTCTGCTGATTTTAATGTGGCAGGAAGACTGCAACAGTAAAATTGGGGTGGGTGGGATGGCTCCAGGGGGCACATAATGCTGGATTCTACCTAGGATCATTCATGGTCAGAAAAAAAGATAGAGGGAGTGGGGAGAACCAAGGATAAATTCAACAGGCGTTTATCAAGGCCATAATCCACAAATGAAGAACCTGTGGCCCATCAAACACTGCTGGACTACAACTCCCATCAGCCCTAACCAGCAAGGCCAATGACGAGGGATGATGGGAGTTGTGGTTCAACAATATCTGGAGACCACCATATTCCCCATCCCTGCCATAAATCCTTTTATCCTTTCAGATTTTTGCCAGGGTATCCAGTATAGCTGAAGACCAAGGGATACAGTAAGGTAAAACAGCACACTTGCCTTTTGGTGTGAAATTACTCTTCTACTCGATTCATATGCACTGTAACAGTGATTTCACTTTAAAAACAAAAACACTCAGTAAAAATAATCTCAACTATTATAAACTATTTCACACTTAAAATAGTTCTCCAGCTTGGAAAAGCTAAAGAGGCTGTTTCACTCAGGCACAGATATACTGCGCCAATGATTTTTATCCTCTAAACTTTTGACAATGAAGTAAGCATCCCCAACTACATTCTCATCATGGCAGGCTGAGAATTCACAAGTTAAAAGAACTGTTTTCTCACCATCCAGAAACTGTGAAACACCATTTAAAAATAAATACACTGGCATTTCGCTCTCAAGTGTTGATAAAAGTTTCTCTCCTTCCCCACTTAAGGGCTTCATTCTGTGTGATATCATTAACACGGGAGCTCTACGTCAAGATACTTTTTTACACAGGATAAAAGTCAGCCTTGGAGTAGCTGAAGGACATTGGCTGAGATCTTGAGGGCCAATTAAACTTGGCTCTTTAATGCTTTAGCACTGCAGCAGCTTCTAGTGCCAAATAAATAAATAAATAAATAAATAAATAATTTATTAATTATACCCCACCCACTCTGGGCGGCTTCCAGCAAAATATTAAAAATACAATAAAACATCATACATTAAAAACTTCCCTAAACAGGGCTGCCTTCAGATGTCTTCTAAAAGTCAGATAGTTGTTTATTTCCTTGACATCTGATAGGAGGGCATTCCACAGGGCGGGCGCCACTACCGAGAAGGCCCTCTGCCTGGTTCCCTGTAACTTGGCTTCTTGCAGTGAGGGAAATGCCAGAAGGCCTTCGGCGCTGGACCTCAGTGTCTGGGCTGAACGATGGGGGTGGAGATGCTTCTTCAGGTATATTGGGCCGAGGCCGTTTAGGGCTTTAAAGGTCAGCACCAACTCTTTGAATTGTGCTCAGAAATGTACTGGGAACCAATGTAGGTCTTTGAAGACCGGCGTTATGTGGAAGCATTCTCAGTGTGGCAAGTACTCGCTTTGAAGCGTTGGAGCAAACCTGAATGAAAAAGAAATCAAAAGCATGCATAGAAATGAGACATGTGTGCGCCAGATGAATATGAGCAATCCCTGCTAGAAATAACGCACAGAACATCAATAATGCTGGATGTATGAAACCATGTTATATCAGAACATTCATCTACCTAGCCCATTGTTGTCTCCTCTGCCTTGCACCAGCTCTTCAAAGTGTATCTAAATAGATCCGTTAGGTGGGGATGATAGGGAATTTAACACATGCACTCTATGACTCAGCTATGGGCCTTTGCTCAGGGCAAGGTTATGAATGGTTGGTGGATGGTTGTGGTGGGAAGGCGTTACTTGATCACACTAGGATGTAAGAGTCCAAAGAGACTCTAAAGAAGAATGAAGGGGATTTAGTAAAAGGTTAACTAGGTGACCATATGATGTTTGGATAAGGAATAGCAGAAGAGATCTCAAAATGAGAGGTTTAAGCAGGACAGGATGGGAAAGAAGAAGAGGGGTGGGGGACAGTGGTAACTATTTTATATTTTCTTGTCTAAATTTGGTTTCCGGGAGAAGGGTGCCACACATGCACAAACACTGAAATTTACCATAACCTACTCATTTCACATGGTAACTATATACAAAGATCAACTTCCTGCTCAGGTTTGCATTTTTTTTAAATAAAAAAGTTATATAGGTATTCCTGCTAAAAAGATCTGTCTAGGTCAAATCCTTCCTAAGAGGCATGGCACTATCATTATATAAGAAAAATAATTGGGAGGTCGTTTTTTAAGGGTGAGGTTTGAATTATATTTTGTAGGGCAAAGGAGCCTGTAAACAGAGAAGCGTGAAATGCACAAATTAAATAATAAACTTGTAAGTCATAGGCATATAATTTAGTTGCCTGTACTCAAAACCACAGCCCCTTTATAATAGGTACAGGCATATTAACCCCTCAGTGTTAAACTGCTACACTTGTTCTGAAAAACACAGTCCTAAACTGCTCGCTTTGCGATGCTATACTAGAAAAAAGGAGCCGGGATCTTGCACTGCTCCATACCTGTTAGTTCAACTTAGCTTCCTGGCCCTTGGGCCGCAATTCTTCCAGTTGCCACACCATGTGGTTTAATGGCTGGAGCATCTTCCCCAAGCTGGTAGTCTCCAGATGTTGGATTACATCTTCCACCAACTCCCAGCCAGCAAGACCAATGGTCAGAGCCTATGGGAGTTGTACTCCAAGACACCTGGAGAGCACTAGATTGTGGGAGGCTGGGGCTAGAGTGCTTAGCTTGAAGGTGAGAAATCAAAGTTCAACTCTCCACTCAGCCTATAGAGTCAATGAGTAGCCTTCGGCAAGAGGTATCTGCCAGCAAAATCCATCTCAAAGGGTTGCTGCGTAAGCTGTTCTTTAATTCCTTAATGGGGTGGCAGGATGCAAGCGCAGACCTAGATGAATGTGTACAGAATGTTGTTCTGAAAAATGTGAAACAGTTTATGTCAAGAGCAGGTCTTCAGATTTAGGATTTAGCTGTTATTTAGGAGACAGAGCTAACCTGGGCCAGTTTTGTAACACATGAAAGAGGGATTTGTCAGCTGCACCTGCATATCCAAGGAAGCACAATATCTTAAGCAACAAATACACCCTAGCACCAGAAAGCCATCTGGAAAAAATTCCGCCTTTCTTTTCGCTTGTTTCTCCAAAGTAAGATTATTGTACACCTCACATGCCCTCAGACAAACCATCTGCCAAAAGATCAACCAAAGGAACAAGGGAGAAGATAAAAGGAAACTGTGAATTACTTGCAAATGTTAAAAGAGTGTGAAAGAGAGAGAAAATATCCCTTGCAACACAAGAGCCCAGCACTGGTGAGGTCTACTAAAAACAAAACAACAGCAACAAACAAAACACACAAAAGCCATTTTCTTAGGTCACTCTGTCTGAAATGGCAGATGGCTATGTGAAAGCGATAGCATAAAGCAACAAGGTCAGATGCTCTGAGCTGAGCTAAGCGGTTAGCAAAATAAATGTACTCAAGTTCAAGGACTTAATCATGTTGCCTCTAAAGGAAGGACCTTACTCCTTATGTGTTTTTCTCCCCCATCTCTTTTCCAAAACAGTAAACAGCTGATCTTTTCCAGCCCATCAAACCTTTAAAACAAAAGTCTCTGGAGACACACCAGCCTTCATGTGGAACAGCCACCCACCCACACAACAAATAGCAAAAGCAGGCAACAACCCATTTAGAAAGAGTGAGGGTAAAGGGTAACAAAGGAATGTTTCGCAACTGCTTTTGAGATGGATTGGTCAGGAATATTCTTTAATGCAGGTGGTGGATCTTTCTTTCTTCTTTCACCCTCGTCCCCGTTTGAACAACACAGAATTATACTTAGCGCATTCCCATTTTAAAAGCTGCTCTGTGTGTGTGTGTGTGAACAAGCCCCTAGATGAACAGCAAAGTGGCACAGAGGGATCTTAATTTGATTATTTCTCAACCACCACTAAAAGTACAGCCATTCCATTCCAAGAATGGAACAGAATAGATTTCAAGGAGAAATGGACGCATGGAACGCAAAGGGGTTGGCTGCCTAACGACTCCTGATTCCCTTTCTTCTCTAGCTCCTCCTCCTCCTCCTCTTCTTTCTGATAACGCTGAAACACCAATCTTCCATTGTAAGTGAGGTTTCTAATAAACATTTGTAAAGGCAGGCCTCCTTCACAAAGGGGGGGAAATGGGCACATGGTGTATAACTGCAGGTTCTCTTTCAATCCCATTTGCAAAACATGAATATTTCAACTGCCTCCGCTAAAGGTCACCTTTATATTAGCATTCAAAATTAGATGTATGGATCTTGTCAGTCCTTAATTACCTCCCCCCATGTTATGATTGTGGATTTGTTACCGCACTCCATGCTGCAGCAGAACTTGCGGGATGATTAACTTCCGTATCATTAATCTATGAAAATCTACATTGCTTGTCTTAACATGAAGGAAAGAGAGAGGAAGCCGTCCGGGATGTGCTGTTCGGCACACTCACCCAAATATGCAGCGCTAGCAAAAGCTTGGCGTTTGGGTGCAGGGAGAACATGAGGGGACCCCACTGACAGCGCCCTTGTCAAGAACCACATTGGACACAGGGAAAGGCATTCTCCATCCTGCTGGTATCGGACCATGTGAACTGCTGCACATAGTCCCTGACTTAAAACACACACAAAACAAAAGCAGTTTGAACTTCATTTATGGCCAGAGTCCACACTTGAGTACTGACAAGGCCCACCCAGATGCTGGCCTGTATGTGACTTTTTTCTGGATTCTATGCAGTTAACACACCCAGCAGTTAGCTAATGCAACAATTGTGAACTAATGAGACAGGAAACCTGAATTATAATCATCTGGTATTTGTTAAAAGTTTTTCATACATATATACACAAGCGTGAATGGCCTATAGTGCTTGAAGATGTCACATCATTCCAGCCACTCCTCATTGCATATCAAAAACAAGCTTGCTCAGCATACATTGCACAGTTCAGAAGAGTGAGTGTTGTCCAAAAAAACCACCCCTTCATGGTTCTTTGTTGGTTCCTCTTTCTTGGGGTACCATGTTCTCCACTTCTGGTTTAGCACCACAACACCGGCAATGGGAGAGGCCAGCTGGTTGCCTGCGTAAGCCCTTAGGCAGAACTGCACATGCACTGCAATACTGAACAGCAGCAGATAAAGCTCATAATGCATTCAAAGGTGTGGAAATCCACATACTCCCCCCCAAAAAAAATCATCTTTCATAGTGGTTGTTTTCAAAGTACGTTTTGGGTCCAGGTGGTTGTGAAAAATATGCCTGAAAGTGCTCAGAAGGCCAGAGGAGTCGCTTGATAAATAGGACATACAGTGGTTGATTGGGGGATGGGGGTGGGAAGAGAAAGAGAGAGAGAACCAGGAGCACAGTTCCTTGCAACAAATAGAAGATGGGCGATTTATACAAAACATGTACGGAGAAATGCTTCCTGCAAATTTATTGCATTTGCTAAATTTGCAGAATTTATCTCACTCACCTTCCTTTTCTTTTTCTTTTTTATTTGTTCTGAGATAATTTTCGATGAAGAACAGAAAACACCCCAGAAGAGATATAAAAAGTCATCTACTCCAGCTCCTCAAATCCACTCATTTAAAAGTGGAGGATTCAGAAAATTGGAAACAATCTCAGGCATTTTCAAATGTGACCTAACCGACTCCAGGTTGGCTATAAGAGCAAAATTTTCTATGGATTTTTCACTTCCCACACCTTTGGGCTCAATCCTTGGGACTCCAAGATCCAGCTTTGCTTTCAACCCACAGAAGTCAATACCTTCTTGCCCCACAGCAAGCTCTCAGGACTGATGGGGATATGCCACCCTGAGTCTTGTTCCAGCTTTAATACTGTCAGACATCTTTGTTTTCTTCCCCTCCCCTCCCCGTCTCTGGAGAAGAAGGCCCATTACATTCACGCTACTGTCTCTACATCCCCCACAGAGGCATTTCCTATTCCAAATGAGGTGGAACATTGCCAGTCAGAAGCCATTTGCCCTGCTAAACTGAGTGCCATGGAAACAGCTGCTTTCCCTCCCACAACAAGGTGAGAATAAGGTGGTCCTTTTTTCCTCTTCAGGGCCCAGGAGGCAATTAGCCTAAATTCAGGCCTCCCTACCTTCCTCTCTCAACACCTGTTCTTTATAAATTCTGTCCTGGGTACTTATAATTTCAGATAGCAGTGACCATCCTACAGAAACAATGAGGAAGATAAATAAATTGCCATGTGATATACAAAACAGAAAAATTAAAGTGCCGTTGCAAGAAGAAGAAGAAGAAAAAGAAGGAGTCTATGTCACAGCAATTCCCAAATGGCCTGAAACATCAACAACATCCCACAGCTAATAACTCGTTTTGCTGCTAACATCTGTGCTGTGCAGCTTTCTTAAACAGAAAAACAACACAAATGCCCGGAGACCCAAAGATTACTTCAAAACAGTTGCTTACGGATTACTAATCAAGTTGAGCAGAATAAATGCCCACTTATTTTCAGTGGGTGATGCTCACTTGTTCATCAAGTAGGGCAGGAGTAGAAGCATGAGGGAGAAAGTGTCATCTACAGATCTGGAGGGAACAATTCCACTGCACATTATGGTCTGCTTAGCTTTCCAGCAGGCAGTATCCTTAAACTGCAGACACCCAATTCTTAGCCAATACAATCCGCATTGGTGCGGTGCAGAGTCAGATTGCCCTATCATGACTCAAAACAACGTTCAAGGAGAGAGAAAGATTCTGGTTCTCTTACTCTTCTCCCTTATGCATGCTCCTTTTAACACATGCAATAGCCTTCTCTAAGCTGTGTCATCTGTCATAGGGCTAATTCAAACCTGCTAGTCCCCACCCCCATATGTATGTGAGCACACGGCTGTTGGGGAGGGACTATTTAGACAGCCCAAATAGATAAAGATGAGACCTGCTGCTTACTTTATCTTTCTTTGATGTGATAGACTGCAGTTGCTGGAAACTGCTTACAATGTGGCATAGGCTGTGGATTTTCCATTTTAATGATATTGTTAAACACCTCACTTTATTTCTGTATATCCACACTCCAAACTAACCTGGATTGTGGCCCTTACCTCTATAAAAGCCTTAGGCTAGAATTCAATGTCCCACTTAGATTAATGTTCTCTCAGCTTGCCAGACAGAATGATCCCCCCTCTCCTTGCACGCCCCCAAGCCAGTGTTAGAAATTAGTCAGGCGCCAGGTGCGTTTTGCTACTGGTGTGGGTCCAATTGCAACTACATGGGGATTTCTGGGCGCCAATTGTGGTGACTGTAACCTAGATTTAAGGTGCCATTTGGTAACTAGCTTACACATCTGAGTTTCTAACACTGCCCCCAGCCAATTTCAGGGGGTGAAGAGGAAGGAGACAGAGTAAGGACCCCCTGGGCAAGTGGGAAGTCCTTTTGTAGGGTTTCAGCTGATGGGGCTTGAAAGGTGAATCCCTTAGTTCTTCTTAGGCAAACACCAAAAGCAGCATCACTATGATTAGCTAATCAAAAAAGCACATTCCAATGTGTGGCCATGACCTTTTTTGCATTTAATATTATTAGCACACAGCTCTGTATTAGAAATGGGGAACATTTCTGATTCTGTTCAAAGGTCTGCTTCAGGAAGAACATCCACCTGCTGAACTGTTCAGATCTTAAGCAGCCCTGAGGTATCTTCGCATTGCAGAATTAGTCATTTTTGAACTGCATGTAAAGATTTAAAGGAGCCTGCAACCAAAACATACAGCTAAAATAGATTTCCCATATCAATGACATAATTATCACTACGTCGAGGTTACTTGATTAGGTAAGAAAATGTCATATCCTTGGGATAACTTATGCACTTCCCTCAAACACAATGAATTGTTACAGTTATCAAAATATATACAGAAAGAAGATTATGTCCATCAGGAGCAAAAGACTCTGGTAAGCCACTGTCTGATTTCCAGTCTCTGCCTCCTAATGCTACTCTCTTAACTGCTTCTGCTACCCAGAACTTCTATTCTGACCTCATTTGCACGGCACACTTAGCCAAACTGTGGCATACTGTGAACTCCCCACTATCTGCTGCTGAACTACCGAAACCGAAGGAGAATCCAGGCTCAGGGCTTG
Source organism: Podarcis raffonei (assembly GCF_027172205.1). NCBI lineage: Eukaryota > Metazoa > Chordata > Lepidosauria > Squamata > Lacertidae > Podarcis > Podarcis raffonei. Next base: position 103,587,747 of record NC_070602.1, on the reverse strand, counting down.
CTTCACCCAAACAAACCACGAGTCATAAGCAAATAACAAATCTTGTTTGTAAACTCATGGTTTGTTTAGAGTGAGACAAATTACAAGCCTGGATTTGGCGAAGACAAACCGTGGCTTACCGCCCAGTAAGGGCCATGTTAGATGGCTGGCTCAGTTGGTAGAGCATGATACACTTAATCTCAAGGCCATGGCACTGAGCCCCATGTTAGCCCAAGACACCCCTGTATTGCAGAGGATTGGACTAGACGGCCTTAGTAGTCCCTTCCCAATTCTACATTTCTATGATTTCATTGCTGAATCCTAATGACTTTACAACACTTCATTCACAAAACATTCACAAGGCAAAAAAAGAGGAACCTACTTCTATTTCAGGGTTTCTGAAACATGGTCATCCAGCTGGTTTGGGACTACAATTCCCATCACCCCTCACCACTGATCCTGCTAGCTAGGGATGATGGGAGTTGTAGTCCAAAAAACAGCTGGAGACCAGAGTTTGTGAAACCTTGCTCTTTTTATAATGTAATTCATTCAAAGCATACTGTTGCTGCACTGCTCCCTTCCCAAACAAAATCTACAGAAGCACCACTGACATGAGGGGGAAAACTGCACAACAGCAGACTGCAGTAAAACAGCCCACTCTAGTTATTGCTGAGATTTTTCCCAAAAAAGAAGTAATTTTAGCTATCCTGATTGTTAGGTTAATGCACAGTCTGCTATATAAGTAATGCACAGCCTACTGTGTAAATAAGAATCACTATTTTTAGTTTTTATTTTGTACAGCCTTAATTATTTAACTTTAGCTTTGCTTTGTTTTTACCTTAAAACGTCCAACTTTATAATCAGCAACCGTTGTACAGGACCCATTTAGAAAAAGATGTTAAGGGACATGCGGCTAATGAGTATATTTTTGTAAAAAAATCAGTTCAACTTTTGACATGCGCAAGGTGGAAAGCCATGTGTATGTTCTGAACCACAAAACATACTGTCCCAAGCACATCCAGCCCCAATGAGGACAAGTGATGGGAAGTTTAATTCTTTATTGGCAGAGCCTCACTAACAACAGCTCCAAAGGTGCAAGGGATACAGACACCACTTCTGATAATTAGCTTCTAGGCATCTACCTCCTTCAGAATTGTGCTCAGACCTGGACAGGTGGAGCAACAATGTGACCACATCCCTTGCAGCCCACTTAGACCCCTTGTCTGAAACGGAGCGTGCAAACAACAGGCAAGCTAGGAAGAGATAACTGTCTTATGCCGTTATCAGACCAGTGGTCCACCTAGCTTAGCATTATCTCTACTAAATGGTATGATGCTAGACCACAGAACATTCCATATTTCCATTCAAGAATGTTGTGCTTGACAGAGGAGACTCAGGAGATCAAGGTTTTCTTCTTGTGCGTTTGAAACCCTTCTTTGATCTTGAGCTGAATGCCTACATGTGTGTCCAATACTTCTGCTCCTTCAGTTTCACTGGGCCTACCCTTACTAAAATGCTTTAAAAGAGCTCTCCTGAAGCTGCTGTTCTGCAGATGTTGCTGGACTCCAACTCCCATCTCAACCAACTAGGCAGCACGGCCAATGGTCAGGGATTATGGGCATTGGGGTTCAACAACATAAGGTGGACACCAGGTTGTGAAAGGCAACTGTGAAAGGATAATCAAAGTGGTGTGGGCACAGCTGATCAGTTCCAATAATTTTATTAACTATGCACACAAGAGAGTTAATTTGGATGACCTGCCAAGGCTTCTCAGTGCTAGGGGAGGCACATGCAAAGAGAAAGAACAAGAAAGGATATGTCCCCATTTTTATTTAAATGGAGGGAGAAGATTTCATTTCACACACTCCCCAACAGCCATTTTATACTCAGGACACAGGTTAGTTCCTACCACCATCGCATCTCAAAGTACCCAAGATTTAGTTACAAATGTGTTGTCGGTAGCGAACAATTATCCCCAGCACTAGGCAATTCACACTCAAAAGAGAGCCTGTGGGCACTTATTGACCGGCTTCATTGTGTAAATGACCATAAATCCAACCCAAACAGCATTATTAATTTTTAACATCAATTTGTGCTGGGGTTGCAGCCTAAGTGGAGATTCTCCTATAAATTGGAAGCAATTTCCTTGACTGTGCCTCTCCCATTACCACTTGAAAGCACCTCCACTGGTGTAAAGTTTGCACTGTGCAGTGCTGGCTGAGGGAAGCAGAAAGCCAGTGTCAAGGGAGAAAGTGCAAATAGTTCAGGGATTAGGAATACCTCCTTCAGCATGCTTGGGTAAAAACAACAATAAGGAATGGGGGGGTGGAGAGAGAAGAAAGACTCATCTACTACAGAGAACTCCATCCTACCTTACATTAGCTGCAAAGGGTAGGTCAAAAAGTGTCATCGCTAGAACAAGGAGGAGAAAAACTGGAAACATATGTATTATCCTGACAGTAATGAAAAATCAAATGCAATTCAATTTAACCACATGACATGGTGCATCCTCTGTTTTGAAGCAATCGTGCCTTGATTTGAAGCAAGCACCAATGGACCTCTTCTCAATGTAGAAATGAGAGCGGACAGCAATTCGCTTTATTTGCAGGTCTTTGGGACAAAGGCAGCCTCCATCCCACTGCAGTCAATATGGTCTGGTTGCAATGCATCGCTGTCCCCCAACATCACTTAGCTGCTATGGGCTGGAACCTAGGGCCACCATGCATGCTCTGCTATGGACCTATTAAGCTCTACCTAGCTGTTGCAATAACAAGCACAGATCAGCTGCTAAACTTGCATATAGCTCCCTCTGCAATATATTCTCACCCCCCCCAAAAAAAAACCCTTACTTGCAAACAGTGATCATTAAAACATTTGGATGGGTTAGCAAACTGCATACGTAAACCACATTTTTAAAAGGGTGGGGGAGGGGGAGAAACAGCAATGAACATTTGTGCCTACAGTAATAAGGAAACTCAATCCACCCCAGCAGTTTTTGTTATTGAATGGTAACAGATTGTAGCCACTAGCAGAACTGGAGGAGTGAGAAAATTCTGAAGGAGAAAACAAAAACAAAGATGGTTGAGGCCATGCCTGATTTTACTATGAAATGTGCAGCTTCGCCTCCAAATTTCCTTTAATGTCCGCTGGATATCAGCTCTTCCAAAAGAAAAAAAGAAATTCACCCTCACCCACAAAACGCTACCAAAGAAGGCACCCACACACCACAACTGTAGCCAGAGCAGGAATAGCCTTTTTCAGAGAGGCTACAGCTGAGAAGGGAAAATATAAACTTCCCCATCCTGTGTCTTGTGAACCCCTCCAAAAAGAAAGAAAGAAATCAGATACCCCCCACCTCCCTGGGCACCCTTTAGAAGTTCCAGTGGTGCCCAAATTTTTTTCATAGAGGGCCAGAAGTGAAGGGCCATGGGGACCGACCGAAGGGCCAACCAAAGTTGACCTTTTTTTAGGATTTTACCCCAGGAAATAAACTGCCACAGGGGTTGGATTAGGCCCCCAAAACGGACTTTGGGCATGCCTGAAAGGAAGTCAGGAAGCACATCTGCATGCTATGCAGTTAGGATAATGTGTAGGTTGGCCCTCAGCGTGAAGAGGGATTCCATGGAGAAACCTGAGAATTATGCCATTTATTTTAAAATCAGATATGTTCCTAGTCCTCATGGACGGAAAATCTGCGCAGCTGTGTTTATTTATTTATGTATTTATTAATCAATTTATATCCTCCTTCTAAAGAAGGACGAAAGAGACAGAAACTACGGTCTTTGAAGATTCACTAGACTAGAGCTAAACACAACACACAATATTTTTCTCAACTTCTTGACCTAAAACGTAACACATAAAATGGATTCCAACAAAAACTTCATTTAAAAAAAAAATTAAACGTGCATTTATTTCTTTATAACCTTTATCTACCACCTTTCTGCCAAGCTGCCCAAGGTAGCTTACAGTTTTAAAGCACTACAATAAATTATAAAACATGCAAAGTCATAAAGTTTAAAAGGTTATGAATTAACCACATGGCTTCTCAAAGGATGTAGAGCCTTCAAAGTATAGTAAAACAATTTAAGTAGTGTTAAATATTAACAGCGTTGATGCAGAATGGCATATGTTCATTTAAAAAAACCCCAGCTTGTACGTTTTACTGTTCTTGAAATATAATATTTATTTCAGGGTACTAATTCAGGATTTCACATGATTGGGGGGAAGGATGCACAAATAGCTTTCAATGGTTCCAAGTTAAATAAGTGTGTATCAACAAATACAAATTAAAAAATAATTCCAGCGTGTTTTTAATTTCAGTGGGTAACATGGATGGTTACTTATATTTGGAGCAGAGATGCTTCAGCGAGTCTGCTCTCATGATGAGTCACCTGATGTGCGAGAACTACCTGCAAGCCTTTCCCCAACAGGACACAGTATTTCGCGGGAAATTGCTTTGGCTTCTAAAGTCCTACAATGTAAAGTCAAACTTTACATCAAAATGGAAGGTGCAGAATAATACCTCAATTAAAAATAACTAAATAAAGAACAGGAGGGCTTCCAATTTGATTGGAATCATAGGAGAACGAAAGGTCTGTTTCATTCTTTCCCTTCCAACCACCAGGAACACATATATACCCAAGTTATAATTCTACCTATTAATGAAATATGTCTTTCCCACGCTTAGGCCCTTGTGGTTCAGCCTGAGCTGCAGTATCTTAATGAAATAACTGGTCCTCAAAATCAGAAGGCTGTAGTTTTATTCCAGGGTTCTGCCAAAACACATATATTCCAAAAGAAATGATTTTGTGACGTATGGATTAATCTTTCCTAGCATTGGCATCATAAAGTCATCCTCTGCATCGGGGTCTTTTTATTTAAAAAATCTAGCGTATTACTTTCTTCTAGGCTACTGCGAGCTTACTGAAGGCAGAAGCAAATGACACATGCAGCTTGACAGAATGGGTTCATACCTTCATCAGTAAAGTCCCAATAAATTAAGCCAATTATCTGGTATGGAAATATGCTACCAAAATATTCATACACACACACACACACACAACATCCTATGTATCTGAACATTATTTCGGTGCTTCATGCATATATTACCAAGTCATTTTACAGCTGTGGTCCACAAGCAAACACAAAGTTCTGCAGCTTTTATTTCAGGTGCTGTAAAAATCAGAAACAGACCATGTGGTGCCTTCTGGATGTTTGGTGATAGAATCATAGAATTGTAAGAGTTGGAAGGATGTCTCCTGAGGATCATCTAGCCCTGCAATGCAAGACTATGCAGCTGCCTCACATGGGGTTTGAACCTGCAACCTTGGCATTATCAGCACCACACTCTAACCAAATGAGCTATGCAGGTTGTTGAACTATGGCTCTTATCAAGCATGGCCTATGGGTCAGGGATGATGGAAACTGGAGTCCCAACAATGGGGGCGGGGGGAAACACCACATTGGTTATCCCTACAAATGTCCATGAGAATTAGGCTAAGAAGCTTACTGATGCAAGGTGTGCAGTTTAGAGCACTGCCTAGAGAAATTAGGACTGTTTCATTTTCCTAAAATAAATTAGAAAATACTGTTGGAAGCCAAAAGGCTGTGTGTGTGTTATTTGCTTTGGATCTCCTTAGCATGAGGGGCTCACCTCAATGGATGGAACTGATATGACTCGTGGATTCAGAAGACCATTGCTGGCAAGGCCAGGTCCCATAAGCTAGCAAGGCTGCAGATAACCAAGAAGCAGAGGTGCTGAGCCAAGCTGGGGTTTGTAGGGCAGGCAGGAGGCCAAGTCCAACAACACTGTTCTTGTAAATCAGGGGTGGGGGACCTGTGACACTCTGGGTGTCACTGGGGTACAACTACCATCAGCCCTGACTATTGGCGATACTGCCTGGGGCTGCTGGAAATGTAAGTCCAACAGCTTTCCCTCACCACCATCCTGCTCTAGAGGAAGGACAGTCCAGTAACAGGTCAGAAAACAAACCAGGTGGCACATATGGCCTTAATGGATAGCTCAGTTGGTAGAGCATGCGGCTTTAAGGGTTGTGGGTTTAACCCCACGTTGGGTGAAAGATTCCTGCATGGCAGGGAGTTGGACAAGATGACCCTTGTGGCCCCCCCTTTCAACTCTATAATTCTATGGTCTGTTGTATCAGTGCTCTCCTGCTTCCTGAAGCTACTGTGGCAAGGCTATGGAACACCAGCAGATGCAGTTGATGGCTTGCAATTCTGGTAGGATGGCAATAGCAAGCGGTAGTCCAGTGTCAGCACCTGGGACAGCACACTGTGGGAGCTGGGAAGCAAGACTTAGTCTTAGGCCAGCCTTTTCTCAACCTGTGGGTCCCCAGATGTTGTTGAACTACAACTCCCATCACCCCTAGCTAGCAAGCCCAGAACTCAGGGATGATGGGAGTTGTGGTCCAACAACATCTGGGGACCCACGGGTTGAGAACTGCTGTCTTAGGCACGCACACCCTCCCAAATTGGGCTTAGGTCACAGATCAAGTTGCCTGGGTTATCACTTCTTCCCTAGCCTGAATCCTACTGAGAACTAAAGCATTCGTGTGGGAAGGTGCAGGTTTTGCACCCAACTCCCTGGAGTAAAGCAGTCCCTCTTCCTAACACACCACATCAACAACCACCATGATGGTGTAAACTGTTGGAAAGGAGGCAATGGAGCAGCCTACAAGCAAACAGGGGGCTACCTTGTGGCTCCCCTGAACATGTTGCCCAGACGGAAAGAGAGCAGAAGATGAAATGGGTAAAAAAATACCCACAGGCCAATATGGGGAGGCTGTGGATCCCACTTTCCTTTTTAACCATCAGCTAACTTGTTTCCTGCTGCTCCTTTCTGAAGCTAAGCACAACATGAGCTTTACCTTCCTAGTTGGTTGGGGGTTTTTTTGGTAAGTGGTGGACGCACACATCATAAACTACAAAATAACGATAAAAACGTGCTGTTCTACATCCTCTTAAACCACACACAGAGTAAATCATTTGCACACAGCTAAAGGGTAAAGGGATGTTTCGTGTTAGAATGACCACAAAAACATGAGCCAATGATCAAATCATGTCAGCGGCAGCTCATCAGGAAGCAATCCCTTCTGCAGCCTCCACCATGGAAGCTCTGCTTCTGACCATGTGTCCTCCATAAACATGAAATGCTATCAAAGACTCAGAAAAAGACCATCCTGCTGGAAGCACTGCAGCTTCACTCTTTCCTCCTTTGGGGAAGGGCTCGTGTCTCACTGGAAGGGGATGATGCTTCGCACTCAAGAAGTCCCATGTTCAATCCCTGACATCTCCAAGTATGGCTGGGAGAGACCCCTGCTTGAAAAAGCCTACAGAGCTGCTACAAGTCAGTGGGGACAGTTCAGAGCAAGATAAACCAATGGTCTGACTCAGAACAAGATGGCTACAAGCTTTATCGTTTGGGGACCGAGACATAACTTTCTTTGTGCACACACACACTAGAGAAAGTGAGGGCTAATTCAGACATTCCTTTCCCCCCAACTCTCAGCTTGTAAATGTAAACAGGGGATGGAGGATACACAGTACACAAAACCACAGAATGTCCAATGATGCTTGGGGATTCTGGCTGCACATATGATTGAGAATTGCCCATGTGCAATATGCAGTATTATGCATGGAAGGGCATGCATCCAGACCTTTGACAGCATGCATGAACTGGGTGTTTTCACACACACCCCATAACCATGCCCGCTTCATAGTTTTAACACTCAAGTATGGAAAACTGGAAGTCTAAGCAGTCCTTAGTTAAAACATTTTATACTGAAATCAATGTGGCTCACATGCTTAACAGCGTTCTTCAGTGTATCACTGATTGTACCTAATGTCTCAGAAAGGAAGGCGAAATTGTGACCCTCCAACCTGTACAGTTGGTAGGCATTACTTAACTTTATGAGCTGCATGTAACACATGCCTGATGCAAAGCCACCACTTTTCGTATATTTATTTCTGACGCACAGGACATGTTGTAATCTATGAGGACAAACCACACTGTTAAGTGTACAGACCTCACCGATTTCAATGAGATAAAGTCTGGCCAAGACTTTGCTCAACCCAGATGCAGACTAAACATATCTCATTGCACATTCCTTAGGTGTATCAGCCCTATGCAGGCATCCAGGATCTCAAAACCTAAAACTTCATTTGGGATGAACACATGTGAGATTAAAGTGGTAAGCAGAGAGGAACGAAAGACAGAACCCTGGCCCCAACATCCCAGCATGCAGGGGTGGCTGCTGCCCATTGGGACTGGTAGGGAGGATGGCAGGGAGACCAACAGGAGATGAAGCCAAAGTCAACGACAGGCAAAGCCACCTAATACTAGTTTCGTCCCCATACTTCTCCTCCCTGCAGAGTTCTATAAGGGCAACACTGAGTCTTAGGAAGGGGACGCTGGCATGCAGTGTCACCCCCTGGATTCATTGTTAGTCTAGAAGACGGGCAGAGAGGGGCTGGTTGAGGTTAATGGGGCAGTGCCCCATTTGCTCTAACAGACCAGCATGTGCAGCCTCCTTTCCTGCACCCAGTTGGGGAGAACGTGCCTAGACGCCTCCCCATTCTGCTTAAGAATTCTGCTTAACCCCTATTCTCTACCTTCAGACCATCTCACTCAACATGCAAGGATCGTAAGAGGACCTGACGCAAAAGTGACACTGGGAAGGGGGCTCACATGTGTGCCCCTCCCCACCACATGTCTACATGCATTTGTCCAAATGCATGACAAGGTCTGCTGTATTCACCGATTAATTTCTAAAATGATATGTCAGGTTTCGAGGCTCACACTTGCCTGGAAGGCACACTCTCTGAAATAGAAGCTCTCGTTCTAGATGCCTGGAGCTAGCTGAGGACATTTGGTGGTGATGAAATAGCACTCTGCAGATTCTCTTCTTGATATGACTTTCCATGACCTAGGGGTGAAGACATGTTCCGGAGCTAAGCCCCTCATGAAATCTGGCTGAAATGAAGTCCCACATGCACTCCTTGGCTTAATAGCCACTCTTGAGGATGGCAATACGCAGATGCCCAATATCAAAACATATTAAAAAGAAGTCTTAATATGGCTAAGAGGATAAAATAAAATAACCAGATCAAAAGAGCTCATCAAAGTAAAACTAGTGTACAGAAGCTGGCCAAATTAAACATTTGGAATTTGACAATAAAAAGAACTCAATAATTTAAAAGAACAAAACAAAAAGAACAGAACAGAACTGGGATAGACCTCAGCTACCAATTTGCACCCATTTGTCAAATGAAATAAAGATTTTGGAGCAGTTGGCATCTTCCACTGGCTGCTTAGAAATTCTGTAATGATAAAAAGAAGAAAGCAGGATTGTGCTGCTGCTGCTACTTTCTGGCTTCAAACACATCTTAAATGAGCCAGAAACAAAGAGGCATTCTGCAGGCGTCATTAACAGGGGAATATGCAGGCAACATCTCTTGGAAAAGGGTGCATTAATGCTCACTCCGAGATACAAATATGGAAAGCAAAAGATCAACGCAAGTTGAATTGGTGAATCTGGGGTAGTACTATCATTGGCTTTCACTTTAGGTCCTCCAGCCTTTCTTGCCAACACAACCAGAGCTTTGACATTTCAATCATAACACGAATGAATTAAGCTGCTGGATGGCTTCATGGTTATTCAACATTCTAAAGCTCACCCACAAAGCTGACATTGTCTAAGGAGAGTTCTGCTGGGAAAATCCAGATCAACCCAACCATTTTAGCAAGGGAATGCACTTCTTAATTCATGTTAACAGGCCAACCAACAAGCTGGCAACAGTGGCATTTGACTTTCACATTGAACTTCTGTCCTCTCCCCAACACCCCAGTCCCTGTGAATCTATTTCCTTGGGATGCAACACATGTAAATGCTGTCCTGGTTTGTCTGTATTGGTTTGATGTCCACGTGGAGCAGGAGTTGCACAGGTCAAGGAGAAGCCCTCAGATCAAGAGGTGGGCTAGAGTCCTTGTGCTGGGTCAAACCAAAGGCCAGAATCCTGTTCACACAGTGACCAATCACACAGAGTGATTACACAATGCTTCTATTCAATAACAAGACGTAGCTCTAGATATATGCACCATGTGAAACCAATGTGTCCCAAGACACAAACATGGAGGTCTCTTCCACAGGACAGCAATGCTATGGAATGTGTGCGCATAGATCAGTTCCTACTGCCGATCATCACTTGCACAGATTCTGTAGCATCACCTCGCTGGAGATGCCCCAGGTAGATTGAAGAAGTGTTATCTGTTATCAGCAAGGCGGTTGCGAGAGGTGTGGGTTAGAGAAATGAATCTGGGGGAAGGAAGCTGATGAGCTGTTTTGGTGTATCAGTGCTTCCACAAACAGGCTTATTCGCGTGATGATCTGAGTGAGTCTAATCAGAAATAATCAAAACAGGTATCAGCTTTAATTGGAGAATCCACTGCCCTCCCCCATGAATTTCATCACAGAAAAGACAGTTGTATTGTTTCAGCACCGCATTCACTACTGGTTTTATGATATTGTGATGAATTAGTGCACTCACCATAAATACTGCATTCTTGCTGACCTCTATGTGTGTGTTTGCACCATGGTGTGTGAACAGTATTGTGGAATTTATTCAGCCATAAGTAGCTTCATCTCATATTGTTCAAAACAACTGGAGCCCTACCACTAACTCCCTGGAGTTTTCTCTTTGAAAACATCTCTACCTACATTCAACCAAAACAGGTGCAATTCCAGTGTAGGGGTCAGCTCCCCTTGCACTTAAATCAGCCCCAGATATCCAAAGTCAAACTGCATTTTTTAAATAAAAAAGTCCTCAGTATTTCCAAAAGTGGGAAATGGATACAGGATACTTCTCCCCACACCCTCCTCCAGTCCTCCTTCTGCTGTGCTACATAGTGCTGGAGGGCTGGGCATTTGGTAACTATATAGCAAGAGGGAGAATGCAGTTCTACAAGCAGGAAAGGGAGAAATGTGCCTTTTTCCCTTTCCTTGCATAGGTGGAGGCAGTGTGCCTCTGAACACTAGTTGCAGGAGAACACAAGTGTGGAGAGTGCTCTTGAACTCAACTCATGCTTGTGGGCTTCCCACAGGCGTCTAGATGGCCACTGTGAGAACAGGATACAGTGGTACCTCGGGTTAAGTACTTAATTCGTTCTGGAGGTCCGTACTTAACCTGAAACTGTTCTTAACCTGAAGCACCACTTTAGCTAATGGGGCCTGCTGCTGCTGCCGTGCCGCCGGAGCCTGATTTCTGCTTTCATCCTGAAGCAAAGTTCTTAACCTGAAGTACTATTTCTGGGTTAGCGGAGTCTTTAACCTGAAGCGTATGTAACCTGAGGTGCCACTGTACTAGACTGGATTGTCTGTTTGGCCCCACCTGCCTTTAAAGAAGCTGCACACCACTTTAAACAGCCACGGCTTCTCCCAAAGAGTCCTGTGAAATGTTGTTTAGAAGTTGTCAAAAGACGACTATTTATCTCACAGAGCTACATCTCCCAGAGTTCCCTGGAAAGAGGATCATGAAACCATTCTAGGAACTGTAACTCTCTGGGGAAAATAGGGGTGACCTAACAACTCTCAGCACCCTTAAACTATAGTTCCCAGATTCAGGGGGGGGGGCATGGCTGTTTAAAGTGGTATCATAGTACTTTAAATGGTGTGAATGTGACCCACAGTTGACACTGCGAATTTGCCCAGGTCGTTCCTTAAGACCCTTTCGGTCTAGGCTTAATAATAATAACAATAATAATAATAATAATAATATATTATTTGTACCCCGCCCATCTGGCTGGGTTTCCCCAGCCACTCTGGGCTGCTTCCAACAAAGATTAAAAATACATTAAAATGTCACACATTAAAAACTTCCCTAAACAGGGCTGCCGTCAGATGTCTTCAACTCTCAGCAGCATTGCATACCTCCTGAAAGCTCACAGTTTCTATGTCAGCCAGTTGTGATAATAATTATTATTATTATTATTAAATTAGCATTTTTAAAATTTCTAATATTTTATTTATACCTAGGGAGTATGAAATGGATCCGTTTTGTTTTTGGGTGGCCCTGTTTCACTTCCTAATGATGAACAAGCGCTCAGTCACCCAAGTTCACTATATTAGAAGGAATATTGCTATCGGGATGATCCAGATTTACAAAGACACTACAATCAAGCATGAGGACATTGATGAGGCAGGCAAAAACTACACTGCTGGAGAGATGTGTAAGTGGGAAAGCGTTCTAGATCACATATCACAATGACTTTCTTCAGCACTCAGGAATTAATAAGCGAAGCCACTTCTGCATCAAGGCTTATTTGATCTTCTAGTACAAGGTCGGCAACGTGCGGTCCATGGGCCGGATCTGGCCCACAAAGACCATTTTATTGGCCCACGAGCCATCCCCAAACTGAGCCGCCCACTCCGCAAGTCCCCCATGCACTTTGCTAAACTGGCACAGCACGGCGTGGCACAGGACTCACCAAGCGGCACCGGAAATTACATCTGTGCATGCTCAGATACCGGAAATCACTTCTGCACATGCCCAGATGCCGAAAATCACTTCTGCACAGGCGTGGTTTTCGGGGTCTGGGCATGCGCATAAGTGATTTCCGGCGCCACGGACATGCGCAGACGCAATTTCCGGCATCATGCTGCGCTGGTCCAGCCCACAGACAATCTCCATGGCCGGTAAGCCTTGCCAACCCCTGTTCTAGTACAAGAACAGATAGAGGTGGTAGGAAAGTGTGTGTTTGAAGGGGGAAGATTACTTTTCAAGCAGGTCAAAGCACCTGACATAACTGAAATGATCTCACCACTGCTCCCCCTGAAAAAAATAATTACTTCTCTTGCATGTTTAATTGCCACCTTTTTTAAAAAAAGTGTTTTATTACTTAAGGCTCCATCTAGCAGGATGCAATTGCAAAAGTAAGAGTGGTACAAGTACAGACAAAAAGAAAATGTATTCCTGTCTGCTTCCTTTGAGCCACATCATTGCTTCTGGCTGGATGTGAACTCAGATTTCACACACCCAAGTCACTGCTACAGTGGCTGAGCTCCAGCATAAATTATGCCAAAGGTAAAGAAACAAGAATGATGATGGTAGCAAAGCACGTGCTTCCTGAACCCTCTGCAAACTTCCACAGCGCTTGAAAGGAGAAATCCTTACTTCTTTAAAATGTGCAAACTTACTCCCAAAGCAATTTAAGAGAACTTTCGGGGTTACTTCAAGACTATGAGCACTTCCTCCTTTTAATCACTGTATGCACAATCACTTTTGACTGATAGCTGCTGGATTGCTAAATATTCATGGTCATAGCCTGCAGAATTTTTGTTTTGCAAAGTCAAATCCACAGACAGAAACCAGCACTGAAAAGTTGATTGCCTTGATTTTGTATGAAATACCAAGCTCTGCTTCAGCACTTAAGGGAAGGGAAATGATGCTTAGAAACCATTATGCCAAACATAGGTTTAAAATAAATAATAATAATAATAATAATGTAAAGGTCAGAATTTTACACGTTTACCTGGCACCATCAATTCATATTTCTGAGAAAAAGATCACCCTCCAGCTCCTTTACAGTGCATAAAGTGGAATTAAAAGTCCCAAAGCCAGTCTGAAGCAAAAGAGAGGAGGGGGGCGCGCCCTCTTCATCTCACGGAAAAGGTTTGCAACTTGCTGTGGAAACTCAGCTGCCGTGAGGCGGCTTCTATTAAACCATTAAGAGAAATAAAAGGCAAAGGACGGGCCAAGACTTAATCGCTCCCAGCGCCCCAAAGCGCCCCATTGGCTTAAGTAAAAGTTGCGACCTTGACGCACGTTTCCTCGCGAATCAAATTAGCCGAAATCAATGGGACTTCACTTCCCACCGAAAGTGCATTTTATCAGATCCGGCTGCAAAAGCCCCCCAGCCGCGGGAAACGACATGTTTTCTCCGATTTCACAGCCAAACAAGCAGTCCACAGCAACAAAACGTGCGGGTTTTCCCAACTTTGACCGGGAAAGGACGGCCTTTCCCCCTCTCTTCCCCTGTCCAGGTTTCCCGACTGGTTCTCTCCCTCTCCCCAACCTCCCCTTGCAAACGAGACGGGGACCTTTCTTTAGGAGCAGAAGCAGCAACTGCGAATGGCCGCCTGCTGCACCGCAATAACTTTCGCTCTCTCCGGGATCACACAGTTTGCAAAAGCAGACCGGGGGTCGCATCTTCCCCTTCACCGGGGAAGGAGCAGGAGGGGGAGGCGGAAAACGATCGCTCGCCGCTTTGAGGAACGGGGAAGGCCGGGCGTGCGAGAGAGCGAGCGAAGCCCATTCACTTCTTTCTTTCTCCTCCCTCCTCCTCTTCACGCCCCCTCACTCTCTCCCTCACTCGCCCGCAGAGCCGCTCCGCCTGCCGCCCCTTGCCCCGCTCCCCCTTTCCAAACAATGGATCAGCTGCTCCACAGGCACTTGGGCGCCCACCGCCCAACTCCGAGCGACCCATTTCCCCCCTCGAGGGGGGTGTGCGTGCGTGTGGAGAAGAGAAGCGCAGTTGAGCCATCTCCACACGGGATAGAGGATTTCCACACCTTTTTTTTTGGTCCCCTTTTAACGAGGAGGGAGGACGAGGAAGGGGGTGGGTCGAGAAAAGCCCCCTCCTCTACTACCACCACCACCTCCTCATCTCTTTCCGTCTCCATTAGGGGGTCAGAGAAGAAGAAGAAGGGGCTCCGTCCACACTCACCAGCACGACGGCGAACCTCTCCTCCAGTTCCGCGGGCTCGGGCATGGGCAGCTTGAGCGGCACACTGTGCGCCCTGAAGTCCGTCTGCTGAGAGTCCATGCTCCCCGCATTGCCCATGGCGACGGCGACGGGGCCGGGGGAGCTCCGTCCGCCGCTCTCTCACAGGCAGGCCACGCCAGGCGAGGCTGCTGCCGCCGGCTCTCGGCTCCCACGACGGCGCCGCTCCGTTATTCCTTCCCCGCCCACCCCCAAGGAAAGCGGCGAGCGGACCCCCTCCCCAACCCAAGCCGCCGCCGCCGCCTCCCCCAACAAAACTGAGGTAAAAATAAAATAAATCAAAGCTACAGCAAGGCGAGCCGCCCGGATCTGTCTGTCTCTCTCTCTCCCTAGTCTTCTCTCCTCATGCTCTCCTGCTGCCTTCTCCGCCTCCCCGGCGCAATCCTTTTCTCCGAGAGGTGCGAGCCGCCAGCCGGGCTCTCAGCTGCTGCATGTTGCACAGTTTCCACTCCGAGCGGTCCCGCCTGAGGGAAGCAGCATGGCTCCTCCGGCGGAGAGGTCCGCTGCTCCGGGAGCCCCGCCGGCGCCTCTCGACCGCGGCAAGCGAGCGCAGCGCCCACAAAGCGCAGGTCGGCAGAACAGCAGCAGCAGCAGCCGCCGACGAACGAGCCAGACAGACAGACGAGCGCGCAGCTCAGCACAAAGCCCCCTTTCTGCAGCCGCCTCCTACGGAGCCGATCCCCGCCCCCGGCCCCGGGGAAAGCTGGGAAGCGTAGTCCTCGCAGGTTGTTCCTCATGCACGGACATGCCCGGCTCGCGGGGATCCGGTAAAGAGAACTTCAATGGATGAAAAAAGAAACTTGGGAAATCCTCAGGGAGAGGGTGGAGACATTTGTTTTGCATTCACTGAACAAAGGATGCCTAGTGTGACGGCGGGGAAGGATCTACCATTCACACAGAGCGTGCGCCCCGTCAAAAGAATTTTTTGCAAAGTATGAATTTAACCCATAACATAATTTGCCTGCCATTCAGACATTTAAGTAAATTTTACATTCGTTGAAATGAATGTGCTTCAACCATGGCTACTGATTTCAGTGGGTCTGCTCGGAGTAAAAGTGAGTTGATTGGGATGGCTCCTCACTAGAACATGAGATTCTTAATCTCAGGGTTGTGGGTTTGAGATCCATGTTGGGCAAAAAAAAATTCCTGCATTATAGGGGGTTGGACTAGATGACTCTTGTTGTTCCTTCCAACTCTACAATTCTATAATTCTACAGCCCTATATTTTAAACCACATGTGTTTATACATTTGCAGTATCACACAAGTCTGTCTCCTTAAAGAGTCTCAAAGCAGCTCACAATCTTCTTTCCCTTCCTCCCCCACAACAAACACTCTGTGAGGTGAGTGAGGCTGAGAGACTTCAAAGAAGTGTGACTGGCCCAAGGTCACCCAGCAGCTGCATGTGGAGGAGCGGGGAAGCAAACCCGGTTCACCATGCTCCCCGCATTGCCCATGGCGACGGATGAGTCCACTGCTCTTAACCACTACACCATGTTGGCTAGTCTGAATAGGGTTGCCATATTTTAAAGATGAGGATACATTTGCCGACTTCTATGGATTGCTATGACAACTCTACCCGGGAGAAAGAGGACGTGTCCTGGAAATGTGTTTATATTATGGCAACCCTAATATATGCTTATTGTTACTAAATTGTATTATGGCTTATGCCATAATAAACTTGTTAACGTTTAAGGCACCACAAATATGTATACAATTTATATATATATGACAGATTGTGAAGCTGAGGCTCCAATATTTTCGCCACCTCATGAGAAGAGAAGACTCCCTGGAAAAGACCCTGATCTTTGGAAAGATTGAGGGCACAAGGAGAAGGGGACGACAGAGGATGAGATGGTTGGACAGTGTTCTCGAAGCTACCAGCATGAGTTTGACCAAACTGCGGGAGGCAGTGGAAGACAGGAGTGCCTGGTGTGCTCTGGTCCATGGGGTCACAAAGAGTCGGACACGACTAAACGACTAAACAACAACAAATACATATACATATACATACATATATATATGAAAGTGCTGCACATATTGTACCTGATTTCAGAGACAGGTGTTATTTCACGGTCAAAAAAGACACAGGTGGCCAGTGGTTTCCAAAGTAAACTACAAATTAAGGCAATGTCACACTTAACAAGAGAAAAAACATTGGCAGAAACCCCCACTTCATCACCAGGTCCCTGGCCTGTTTAGACACGTTTCATACTGGTGTACACATCTTTCAAATGTCTGTGTCTCCTTGAGTGTGATTCTTTATGTGACCACCATATTTATATGTATGCACTAAACTTGCAATATTTTAAGCATCTACTCCGGGGGGGGGGGGGCGGAAATCCACACACACATAACCCCATTAAACCTGTTCTATGGAAAGCACCATGTATGCAGATGGGGGGGGGGGTCCCACCAGCAGCATAGCATGGGTGCTAGTGCCTGGGGTGAGGGGCACACACCAGGACGTGAGGCACTGAGGGTGAATGAGACCCGCTATGCCAGCCCTCACCACCAGAGCAACCTCTCCACTGGGCCACACCGCACCTCCTATTCAGCTGTGCAGAGGGGAGCCCGGCCAAACAACATGGTCCCTGGTGGGAAAATCCCCCCTCCCAATGCTCCCAAGCACTGTGCCAGGTTGTGCTGGGGTCACCATCATGTGGGGGGGTTGATTCACACCCCTCAAAATTGTGCACAAGGGGCCATGGTCCTACTGCCCCCCCCCTGCACTACACCCTTGGGTCTACTTTCCTCTTGAGTTAGAATTTGACCCCTGGTGATGTTATCCTCAGAAGGCCTGCTATTCAAGCACACATACACTCTTGGGCAAGATATAACTCACCAATGAGGCTTTGTTCTTTTGTTCACCTCCTTGTGTTTGACTTTAATGAAATATGGCTTTCCCTTCTCTTTGAAAGCAGGTGCAAAATGAGCATGATTTTTCCAGCACGCATTACTATTGTAACAGTTACTGATAGTGTGTGTTACTGATAGCATGTGTGGCTTTGTAACTCTTGGTACCATCTGCAAATCCTTTTTTTTTTTTTTTTTGCTACGGGAGACGTGTGTGTTTCTCGGGAATAGGCATGAGTGGTGTCATGTCTCCGCATCAGGACCAAAATGACACGTATGCAATTAAAAAGCATTAGCATCTGACCACTTTCCTAAGAAAAGCCCACATTTTCTTGGCAGCGAACGTGAGAGATGTAGTAAAAGTGCTATGAATCACACAATACAATGCTTCATTCTTGTTCATGAGTCTGCAATGCCAATCACATCCTTGTATGAATTCCACACCCTCTCGCACTACAACTTCAAGCAATACCTTTGAACTAGGCTTTCATTCATAATTGAGAACCCTGCCAGCAAGATAAATATTTGTTAAAGCAAAGTTACCAATTACTCTGCCTCGGAAAGCACCTGCAACTACCCACATCAAGATAATCCCGCAGAAAGCAAAATGGCATATGTTATTTTTTAAGGAAGGAACGTTTTGCTATTTATCTGATATAATGTAATTGTTCTTGCTAGAGGCAAAACGAGAGAAGCTGTCGTAATTTTATATATATATATATATATCACAAGTCACTATTGCATTTATTAAAGTCAGAGAAGATTACAGTGTTCATCTCCCCACCATTAATTAAATCAGTATATCTGTTTCAGGTTTTGAACAGTAATGGAATCCATCTTGATTTAGCTGCTTGCCTTTTCTTTCATTAAAATGAACATGTTTGATTCCATAACATAATTAAATAAAAGTTTTGAATGGATGCTTTATAGTGGACTTGGCTGCTAATTTCTATGATAGGACCAATGATCCATTAACATAGACAAAACACACACAGTTTACCTTCCTTGTTCCAAGTTGCAAAACAAGTCCCTGGTGTCCATCTTTGGTTGTTATCTGTAATAAGCTTTAAAAAAAAAGTTACACAGCTATGCTAAAAAAAAAGTGTAAGTGGAAGCAAGTTTTATTGAATTCAGTTTCTCATAGATACAGCAGAATCTTTTGCATATTTGATATGTTCTATAGGTCTGGCCGCCTGCTAAGTGTGCAAACATATTTCACCCTCAGAGGGTTTTATTTCAAGAATATTTGCATTTATCTAAGGCAGGGTAGTCAACCTTTTTATACCTACTGCCCACTAACGCATTTTTCTTGATGGTAAAATTTCCTTACCGCTCACCAGTGCTTGATGGAAGGAGGATTCAGCTTGTGCTGTAGACACCCCCGACCGCCCACCTAGAATCTTGAAACACCCACTACTGGGAGGTAGGGACCAGGCTGACAACCCCTGATCTAAGGCAAAGAGTAAATAAGTACTGTAAGTGATCTCACATTCAAAGAAAATGAACCAGTGGCATAAATACATTCACTCCCTTCAAACACTTTCTCAACAGGAGATGCTTTGGCATCATGGATTTGATGTTGCTCCATGTCTGTATGAACCACACAGAGTTATCCGTAAATGACACCTCTCTCACAAGTGCCAAGCCTTCAGAGACTTATGACTTGGATGTATTTGGTATTTATGTATTAAGTACCCTGACTTATGTTCCTCCTTTCTTCCAATATGGGGCCCAAGATGGCTTACAGAGACAAAATCAATTCATCGCTGGGGTTGCCCTCTTCAAACTTAGTGCCTTCATTTTCCTAGTCTCGTATTTGTTTGCAAAAACCTCGTGTTCTGTTCTATTTTCTTTCTTTCTTTTTAAAGTGCCCCCTAGAATTCAAAGTTTAAAATCAAGCACTGAAGTTCAGCATGCATTCATTCATCCGTTCATTTTGATTCATTCCTTTCAGGTCGGCTCCTTACACATCATTCTTTTGATGGCATTCCACAAGTCACTCAGGCAACACAAGCAAATGAATCACGCGGAGGATACACGTAGGTGAGCGGTTTATCTGTGTATTTTGTAATGTCAGTTTCCATGCCTGTGCACCTATGCTTCTTGCACAACAGCTGATTCTGCCTGACGTGGTGTGATATGAGCTTGTGCATTGACCGACAGCTAACAATAGACCCATCTAAGCTGGTGCCTTTGTACACTGAGCTACACATTATGCAACTTCCTTTTTGAATTAGGAATTAACTAACAGGCTTTTTGCTCTGATTCAATTTATAGCTGCGTTAAATCTACTAAATTCCTCCAGCGTCAGTGGGGTACTCCTGGGGTTTCTTAGGCTGCAATCTTATGCACACTTACCTAGTGGTAAGCCCCACAGAGCTTAATGGAGCTTATTTATTTTATTTATTCAAGTGATAATAGGACAGGTTAATAAATAATACTCATTCTGTGAGACTGTAGAATATTAAAAAAAAAATGCTCCAAAATTATGGCAATATACATTAAACTAACTGGAAAACATGCACGCACATGTATAGAAGGAAAACAGTGTCAATGAAGACAAGAAACTAGCTTTTGACAGAGTAAGTACCCCATTGCTGTGTAAACATAGGATTTGAATATAATTAGATAGGTAGACAAAATAAAGTACACAAAGCACAGTTGGTGGTTTACATGGCTGAAACACAATTGTCCTCTTTTCTCTCTCTAGCTATGTCCAAAAAGCTTGCTTCCTGCCATTCCGATATATAATTGCAGCTGCCATATAATTTAATGCTCCCCACTTTCCTTGGCTGTGGGAAGTTCAAAAACAGGTCTGCAGGGTCCGTCCCCCCCCCCCCCCGTTTGGATGAAAAATACTGGGGGCTTGCACACCCTTCTATGAGAAAGAACCTTGTTTACAAATATAAAGGTTGAGCAGATAGCAAGCAGGCAGACATGTCGACAGAGTGCTAGCTCCAAACACTTAGAGATACACTTCCTGTGTCTGTCCTAATTCAGAGCCAAGCTACATGCATCTCCAAATCCGAGGATGGGAAAAGTTGGATTGGGTTTCATGTATCTTTCAAAAACCGTAAACAGTAAAATAAAAAATGGGGGGATATTTGTAAGAATAGTGGGGTGCAAGGTAGGGGATTTCATCATTTCCCTCCATGTGGCAGTTCTCATGAATATAATCCCCCTTAAAAACAACTCTGCTGTTTGCCATGAGATGGAAGTTCCCATTGGTGCCATATTACTTCTCTTCCATGTGCCTTGGCCCACACCCCACATTCAAAGCAGTACCCATATGGTGCTTGCATGTTTTCTTCCACGGATGGCAGAGCTCAGTGGCAGAGCACAAACACTGCACAGAACGCAGAAGGGCCCAGGATCCATCTCACAAGGAAGCATCCTGTCTGAAACTCAGCAGAGCTGCTGGTGGTAAGTGACTATAGGCAATACTGAACTAGATGGATCAATGGTCTAAGGCAGGGGTCAGCAAACTTTTTCAGCAGGGGGCCAGTTCACTGTCCCTCAGACCTTGTGGGGGCCGGACTATATTTTGGAGAAGAAGAAAAAGAACGAATTCCTATGCCCCACAAATAACCTAGAGATGCATTTTAAATAAAAGGACACATTCTACTCATGTAAAAACACGCGGATTCCCAGACTGTCCACGGGCCAGATTTAGAAAGCGATTGGGCCAGATCTGGCCCCCAGGGCCTCAGTTTGCCTACCCCTGGTCTAAGGCAGCTTCTTCTGCTCCTGTGCTTGAAAGAACAGCAGTTCAGTCACTGCTACAGCGTAAACAACACAGTGGTCAAAGCACTTCCCAAGTTGGCTCCTGCTGTGAGCAAGCATGCATGTATCAATACATGCTTTTCCTTTGTGGCTTTATTCACACCTGTAAGCTGGCTACATGCAGTCTGTAATTCATAACGCTCTGTGCCGGCTTTTCAGAGAAGTTATCAATACAGCACTTCCTCTTCCTCTTTATATTGCTGTGTGAGTTATAACTTGGATCGTCTTTGTTATATCCAATGAGTTACAACGGCCATTACAATAACTTAGCTCTCCTCCCGTCCCTTCTCCCAAATGACCTCATCTTTCATTGCTCAGGAGAAATTGCACAATTTTTCCAAAGTATTTCCTCTGTTTTCTTTGTGGAAAGGCATGAAATCCAAGAGGCCGTGACAGCAAATGAGGCTGTGATCCGCAGCCCAAGTAGTTCACTTCCAGCAATGTAAATACCTGTATTTGAAGCAAATTATTCTAACACTTTGGAGTAGACCCACTGAAATTAATGGACCCAAGTTAATCATGGTTATTAATTCCAGTGTGGGTGTAGTCTTTGTAAAGGTTAGTTGAATGCAACCCAAGATCTCTTTTTAAGAAAACCCAGCAAGTCTCTTAAGTGGGTCATGGATTGTGCTCTGTTAAGCAGTGGGTCTTAGACTAATTTATAACCAGCACTCCCACTGGATCATTACCATTTACTTTGCATCTATATGGATCCATTTCGGAGCTAGTCTGAAGAGCTTGAAATGCAGCAGCTTCAGGACTGACGTGATGGTTTCAGCCAGGGGATGCAGACAGCACCACTCTGATATTATTACTAAGCACTCTGCTCCCATCCCTGCTGATGCCATCTGTTAAAACACAGCAGGAAGGAAAGTAACGCAGCTTGGGAGGAGGGTGGCTTGTTTTCCTTCAGACTTTTTCTGAGAAAATGGGAAGGTGCTTTTTCATCATACTCTCTCTCTCTCTCTCTTTCCCTCCTCTTGACCCCCAAGAGGGCAGCTTCTTGGAAACCCCCAGCTAGACATTTAAGGGCAGGCCTTCAGACTTTTGCCGCTGTTCTTCTTTTGTGTAACTCCGCTTTCTATAATCCTGTCTCGGCTCCCTTTTTTCAGGGCAGCTCCTGTCTCTGTAAGTGTCATCGCACCAGGGAAATAGGCTGCAAACACACACATTCTGTACCCCACTGCATGGAACAAATCCTATTTTCTTCAAAAGCCCATGTGTTCCGTTTGGCTCCCTCCAATGTCATTTTGGCAAACCTCGACTCGGGGAGAGAGAGAGAGGCTCTTCACAGATTGTTGGAAACCATTTGCTCAGAGGCTCCATTCTATTATTATTACCCAACTAGGGCAGACACCAAACACATTCAGGAGTCAGCCAATGCCTTAATGGATGCAGCAGTTCTCTGTGTGCTGTACCCATGTGTCTCTGCGGTGCACTTTGTGCCTGCTGAGCCAAAGACCAGCAAGCTACACACGTACTGCTGAAACCGGGCAGAGATATTCTAGTCTTTTAAAACAACGGTACATATCCTGCCATGCAACCTGTGAAGTGGACTCTGGTCAACAGAAGCTTATGTCATGAATTGGTTATTCATCTTTAAGATTCCACAAGACTTGCTGTCATTTTTTTCTGCAGCAACATGGCTCGGGGCATCCTTTTTATTGTTAACTAAAGGCAGAAGACTCCCTGGAAAAGACCCTGATGTTGGGAAAGATGGAGGGCACAAGGAGAAGGGACGACAGAGGACGAGATGTTTGGATAGTGTTTTCGAAGCTACCAGCATGAGTTTGACCAAACTGTGGGAGGCAGTGGAAGACAGAAGTGCCTGGCGTGCTCTGGTCCATGGGGTCACGAAGAGTCGGACACGACTAAACGACTAAACAACAACAACAAAAAAGGCAGTTCCTTCCTGCCAACCTAGCAGTTCGAAAGCACATCAAAGTGCAAGTAGATAAATAGGTACCGCTCCAGCGGGAAGGCAAATGGCGTTTCCGTGCGCTGCTCTGGTTTGCCAGAAGCAGCTTAGTCATGCTGGCTACATGACTTGGAAGCTGTACACCGGCTCCCTCGGCCAATAAAGCGAGATGAGCGCCGCAACCCTAAAGTCGGCCACAACTGGACCTAATGGTCAGGGATCCCTTTACCCTTTACCTTTAAAGGCAGGTCCTACTTTGTTGTGGCCCTATGTCCCATCACTCTGCTGCTTCAGGCAGTTGATGAGGAGCTGCCTTTTAAATCTTTTTTTAAAAAAATGTTTGGTTAATTGTGCAATTGATTTGGTTCATTGCATAGCCATTAAGAGCTGTACAGGCTCAGATACATGGCTCATGTCCACCACTAACTGTGCATTCGGTATTGTGGGGTCGATTCTGAGGAGCCTCCTCGCAGCTGAGATCAGGCTGGCCCCCTCCCTACTGAACTTCCAGTGCTTGACAAAGACCTTTCTATTTCTGCGGGCACTTTGCGTTAGTTGTATTATGCCTATTTACTGAACTCACGTTTCTACCTGCGGGTTTTCATTTGTCTTAAATGCTGTATTATTTTGATCAACGGCTTGTTTTACAGATAGTTCTGTAAGCTGCTTTGTGGCCGTCAACAGTGAAAAGAGGTCTATAAATACTGGAAATACATAATGAATGAATCCTGTGTGCTGGCTCAATTTTCTGCTATTCTGGGGCTGCTGGAATTTGTTAACCAGGTTGAAAATGGTCAACTCATTAAACTAAGGAAATATTGTGGGGGGTGGGGAAGATTCAAAGAGCACATTTGCTTTTCTTTTTTTTTACTGGTTGTTAGGTGCCTTGAGCCTCTGAGGAGAAATAGATGGGACAGAAATTAAATAGTGGCTTGTTGCCATATAGGACAAGGGTTTGTTGTTGGAACAAGCACAATGGTGCAGAACCAGCTGAGATGCTCTTCAGACCTCAGTCGATATATTTTATGTGCGGCGTGTAATAATGTGGCAAAATACTATTGTGAGCCAGGCTGCGCGTGGATGCAGTTGCTTCTTCTTTGGCGATCACTCATAGCCAGGTAAGATTGTCTTCCATAAACACGGTTTTAACAATGAGTCCGTAAGTGACTGTGGGGGCCGATTCTGGATCCACATGTCCTTCCACAGTGGGGACATTGGTTTCCGGGCGGGAGTTGATCACGTTGTGGATTTGCCAAGCATGCCTTCCTCTTAGCACGTTTCTCCCTTGCATCCTGAGTTCGAGTGTCTTCAAAGCCCGTGACACCTTTGGTAAAGGCTGTTCTCCAACTGGTGCGCTCACAGGCAAGTGTTCCCCAATTGATGGTGTTTATACTACTTTTTAAAAAATTTGCTTTGAGACAGCCTTTAAATCTCTTTTGTTGACCACCAGCATTACACTTTTTAAGTTCAGAATAGAGCAACTGCTTTGGAAGACAATCATCAGGCATCCTGCATTAACCCCCTGACAGTCACACCATTTCAGAAACTGCTTACCAGCAGTATCCTTCTCACAGTTAAGTTTTCTCCGCACAACTGCAGCATTGCAGGAGAAAGGAGGAAGGGCCTCCTTATTCCCCCACGTATGGAGAATAGGCTCTTGTTGCTTAGTGCAGCACAAAGCAGTCTGCACATGCTCCAAGGTGCTTTTTTCCTCCTTGGTTGCTGACTATGTTATATCTTCTAGGGACGAGCCCTAGCATTGAAACTGATTTCTCGTGTGGATCACTTTTTTTATTACAGTGGTACCTCGGGTTAAGAACTTAATTCGTTCTGGAAGTCTGTTCTTAACCTGAAACTGTTCTTAACCTGAAGCACCACTTTAGCTAATGGGGTCTCCTGCTGCTGCTGCTGCGCCACTGCTGCGCGATTTCTGTTCTCACCCTGAAGCAAAGTTCTTAACCCGAGGTAATATTTCTGGGTTAGCAGAGTCTGTAACCTGAAGCGTATGTAACCCGAGGTACCACTGTATTATTTAACCCTGTCTTAAATTAAATTCTGGATGTCAGGGAACCTAAACAAGCAGCCCAGGGAATTGGTAGAATTCTTCCCTCTGCTTCCCTCTGGAGATTTTGAAGAGGAGCATGATAAGTGTCTCCCAAGGATGATTTACACTTGCCACAGCTGGAAGTTGGCCTCCAGAAAGGTGATGGCTCAAGATCCCTTTCAAATCACTCACGATTTTATAAGGTTTAGCAGAGAGAGGAAAAACAACTCCTCACCAGATGATACTCCTGGCAACAAATCCAATAGACAGGGATTTTTTTTTTAGTGCAGGAATCTGACATTTTGCCATGACGATAGAACTGTGCTGCTATAAAAGGAAGGGTTTCAAATGTGGCCCCAATATGGGCTGCAGGTCATACATGACTTTTGAGGAATTCTCAAATTTCTTGCATTCCTCTTTAACAGTGATGGAGAATGCAGGTCTCTTCTGTAGACCTGTTTTGAGGGAATCAGACTGCATTAAAAAAAGAAAGAAAAAGAGGATCATTGCTTACTGGGTAGGCCACACAGCTCAGGAAGTTACTGCTCTCTCTCACACACCACCAAGATTGCATGTTCCAGACATGTTTCAGCAATGTGTGAGTGCTCTTGCTTATTTAGAAATAATAAATAAGCAAACCCGCACCACCCACCCACTTGCAGGAGGTATCAGCAAACTTGTGGGAACCCCAATTGCTGAAGAAAGAGACACACATACAAAAAAAATTGATTTGGGGAGGGACATATGGGAAGAGTCCTTGGGGAAAATACTCCAGTGAGGAGTATGTCTGTTCAGTGGCCATGGAATGCTGACTGACTGTTGAAGAGGAACAGAAAAATGGAGCAGGGATGGAATAGAGTGGGCAAGATACTGAATAGCAAGTCCAGCTCATCGCCCCCAATATGGATCCCGTGGTATCAGTGACATAATTCTGTCATCAGAGAAGTCACTTTCCATGTACAGAGAGAGACTCTCTGACCTTTCACTGCATCACTTCACAAATATGATATATTTATGTCTTGATACAGATGGAAAGATTTTGTACGTGGATAGCAGGTCTACCCACTGAGAACCAAT
The DNA here is from genome assembly GCF_027172205.1 of Podarcis raffonei. NCBI lineage: Eukaryota > Metazoa > Chordata > Lepidosauria > Squamata > Lacertidae > Podarcis > Podarcis raffonei. Next base: position 103,561,295 of record NC_070602.1, on the reverse strand, counting down.
GGAGGGGTGGGTTTCTCATAGGCCAGGTCTCCCCAGGTCTTGCCACTGCTCAGTCAACACATTTACCAGAAATGCATGGGCTTATTTATTTATTTAGAGTATTTAATTTGTCCCCCTCTGCCACTGCCAGGCTAGAAAAATTCCTGCAGATTTTCATGGACCTGGTGAGTCTCCACATGGGACCATGTCCTGCATTCAGCTTGGCAGAACATAAGTTGTGCATGTTGCAGCTATGGCACAATAATTATCATATATCATGTGCGCTAAAGAAAGTACAATGTTAATGCTAAGTTTGTCTGAGGCCACACACACACAGTACCACAGTTGCACTGTGACGGTGTCCTGCCTCTGTCCGCCAGGCCAGCTTTGCCAAGCCTATCTTTCTGCTGCAACCCAGGACTTGAGCCTGCAATTACTGCTTCTATCTGAAAAATAGAATGGAGCGTGATCAGTCGCTGTGCAAAGAACCAAGGATGTTTAACAGAGAATTACTTGCTCAAAGGGGTTTTAAAGAATATCTCGCAACAGAATGTGGCTGTATTGTATATAAAAAGAAGACATTTAACGGAGCGCTTTTCCACACATGAGTGCTATCTCATTGTTGTCAACTCAGTTTCTCTTTGTTTTCTTTCTCCTTGCTAGCTCAAACTGAGATGCTGCAGCGTATATGATTGGATGGATGACCTCAGACTCACTGCCAAATGGATGACTAAAAACGAACACAGAAAACACAATCCATTGTTTTCAAGCTGCCACGACTACTTTGTTTTACACAGAGGAATTGGTCTCTCTCCGTGTAACTCTTTTCAGTGCTGCACACAGATTTAAACACCCAGAATCTTTCCTTTGTGACTTCAGATGTTATAACATGGGAGAATGAAGTGGAAATGTGAATGTGATGTTTAAGAGGTATGATTCTGAATATCCCCGTCAAAGTAAATATCTGCTCAGAATACATGCCTTTTTGATATTCTGGTTATGAAGGAAAAACAAAAACAAAAAACACCCAAACCTATTTGTAATGGAAACTGGGCATCATGTACTAAGATTTTGGGCACATTGATGCTTCAAACAAGAGCTGTCTCTAAACCTGTTTCAAAAAGAATTGTGAACTGTAGTTTATGTTGGGCATTTTAGCTTGACAGGGGTTGAGAATGTGGTTAAAATGTGGTTTGACAAAAGCCTACCTCCTGTAGTGTCCTCTTTTGGGAGATCTCAACAACTCCCCACCCCACCCCCAACAATAATCCTGGCTATGCCTATGTGTATAATGCTTGTAACCCACATAGAGGTTAAGCAGCATATAAATCCTGTTCAATCAACCAATAAAGAACCGTGGAAACTGTAGCCCTAAGCATTGAGAAATTCAAGGCCCCTCCCACAACACTACAGCTCCTAGCATTCAATGGCTGGTTTGAGAGCTGTACAGGCTTGAAACTATTGTTTTCATTTGTAAGATAGCTGAAAGCCTATTTGCTGAGCTTGGACTATGATTGCTAACTAAGCATGCTTCCTGGAAAACATGTTCCATTAAAATCAACAGGATAATTTACAAGACCACTTTAGGTACACCTGAGTAGCTTCTTGCCTGCACATCCCCTGGTCCAGATTGCATTGCACTGTCCAAGGAGTGAATGGGTTGCCAATTATGTGTATGCGTCTTAGGTTAACTATTTCCATCTAACACAGCATAGCGGTAATAACATGAATGGATGGCTCTTCAGGTGCTATTCCTTCAGAATACTTACTACGCAAACTCTGTCCAGAATCATCACATTATATTACTTTCAAAAACCATGATCTTAACTACCTCTTGTGGTGAGCGCAGGAGTGGCTGCTTGATATCTGTTCAATAATTGTTCATCTTCTAGCTGCAGAAAACACTCTGGAGGAATGACGAACATGTTGCTGTACTTATGAATCTGTTTGTCTTTCAAACAGTTTAGAAGGTGTGGTATTTCTCCTGATGATTCCTCTTGATTTTTATTTTTTTATTTTGACAGCTGAAATCTCATTCTTTTGGTAGGCAAAACCCATCTGCTCAAAGTAGCTGTAAATTGCAGAAACAACTTTTGGTTTATGCACACTTAGAAAGTGCGGGTTCAAGTGGATTTTCATTTGTCCTGCTGTTTTCCCTGGGAAAACCCTCTGGGTTTCCCACTGGATCTGAAGAAACTTCCACCCACAGAAAAAATGGTTGACATTTGTTTCTTGCTTTATGACTCTTGTAATTTGCAAAATCCCCTAGCCCTGCCTGCACACAATATTTGTGACTATAGAACAATGACAAATTGCCACCATCACCTTATTACCCAACAGAGATGAATTTATGCAAGATACTGTACATAAAGGTGCACTGAGTGTTCTCTATCCCATTTTCAATTTGCTAAGTGTTCAAATTCCTTATTGGGGTGTGTGTAAAAATTCCTTTAATCTCTGGCTGCATTATTCCTCCTTTGAAGTGAGAATTGGGTGCCAAGGAGTAATTCTTTGTTGTTAATTTTGTGGCTTTGTGTGAATTTAATGACCATAATAACAGGATGCCTTGAACAGCACTTTTTACTTTTAAAAAGATGGTCACAACAAGAACATCCCCGACATCTTGTGTGTATATAATTTTGCTTTATCAAAACCAGGGACCTCTGCAACACTTAGCAATTACTGAGTTGCAAAGTCTCCTGAAACAAAGCAACATTTGCACATAAATACCAGGGCCCTGAATTATATATAGCATATGTCATGGCCAAATAAAAGGGAAATGGGCGTCTCTCCTAATATCTGCATGGAAAATTCAATTAAAATGTAAATGTTCAGAATTCTCACAGAATGCACTGCCATCTACATCCAGCTATTTACTGTGGGGGAGTTTCAGAGGTGGAGTAACAGGGGAAATTCTGGCAGGGACACTGTTCTGTGAAAGCAGACATTTAAACAAGGTTCTGTGAGGATGCTATGTAGACTTCAGGTTGCACCAACACCAATTGGGAATGAGGGAACATACAATGACTGATCTCTAATCTCTGGAAATATCAAAAACACCCATTAACCAGGTCTGCCTCCATGTTAGGTGAAACACAGGTTTCTTTGTAGGTACAAAACACCTTGGTATCTCCTCTGTGCTTATTGCAGGCATCTTTTAAAATCTGCCTCCCTTCCGTTTCAGACATTATTTTTAGCCTTAGCTCTAAGACTTATGAGGGATGGTGGAGAGAATTGTGCTGCTCCACGAATTTGAAGCCAGGATGCAGTTCCATTGATTTCAATGGCCCTTGCTTTCAAGTATTTTCACTTAGACCTGCAGCCTTTTGATTGTCACGGGACTCATTTATTTAACTATTTATAGACTGCACTTTTCATAAAAAACAACAGGACGGTATACCAGGATACAAAATTACAATAAATTGTGGGGACAATATTGAAAAGTCCAGTGACAAATACATCACAGAAGTCATACATTGGGCAAATGAATGGTCCTAAAAGATGGTGGCAAGGCATATACAGTTTTTATGAAACCCATGGACACTCCAGTGAAATGAAACAGAATTCAGCACTCGCATAGGGAAACAGAAGTAATGTTGGTGGGAAACTCAAAGCTGTAATCAAAACGGATCTGGGAAAAATTCAGCAGAATTTAAGAGTTTTAATATTTATTTATTTATTTATTTATACATACATACATACATACATACATACATACATACATACTGATTAAATTTGTATACCGCCCTTCATCCATAGAATTCGGGGTGGTTCACAACATAAAATTACAATATAAAAAACAAAAAATACATAATAATGGGAGCAAGAGTATAGGAGCAGTGAGCAAAATTTGTGACACTCACTATGCTATCACATACAGTAGCTAATTCATTTTGTAATCAACTTTGTAATTACTGTATATGTAAATGCTTTAAGAATTCATTTACATAATTATAAGGGATGCAAAACTATAAATTTAAGACTGTAATTAATCTAGGGTTCATTGCCTCTTTTTATCTCCTGTATTTCTTGTATTACACCCTTCATAAAACAGAGATTCTGAAAATCTATTTATGAAGCATTTCCTATATTGCAGCTACTGAAACATCAAAGAATTCCCAGGACTTCTAAGAGCAGGTTTCACCATATCTGTCACCTTCCAATGGGAAATGAAGGCAAATGTTCCCAAATAAATGAGGAAGGCAAGTTAATGTTAAGTTCTTTTTACATATTGTTGGTTTAAGTGGGAAAGTTCTAAACATAGGCTTGAACATGGAACATAAATGTGCTTATTAACTTTGACTACATCATGAATAAAATGGAGTGGTGATGATTTAAAGGGGGGAAAGGGTGGACCTGGTTTTGAAATTCAGATTTTGTTTTACTTTTTCATACACAGTGTCTATCAGACTGTCGGTATTTCTGCAAGATGCATTTATTCACACTCCCCAGACACTTCTTTTAGATAATTATAGTGTTGGGAACCCTTTTGTCACATCAAGTGGCTTCATCGTTTAAAAGCAAGATGGTTATCTAGGGTGTAATGAAGCAAAACAAATTAAATTTAACAGTAACACTCCTAGGACTATAAACTAAAAAATGAACTTCTTAAAAAAAAATTACCTTCAAATGTAGCTGATAGGTATGGGATAGCATGAAAAGAGAAAATGTCAGCATGATATGTACAGGATAATTTCGCCCCCGGCCTTGAGGCATGCAGTCCTGTTCTGTCCCAGGAACGAAAATGATATCGTTATGTGCCACCCCACCAGTGAGAGACCCCAGGGGTTTATTGTGCTTACTCAGGCTCGGTTTCCTCAAAATGAAGATTAACAGAGACTCGGGTGTGTTTAGAACATATGGTTTTGGTTACCCATACATGTATGCAACCTTGAGCATAGGATGCAGGGGCTCACAGCATTAACACCTCCATAGATCTTGCTTCCCAATACGCTTCCAGGAGAGCTCCAAAGTCCAGCACAGAGGAAGAAGAAGAGAAGAAGAGTTTGGATCTGATATCCCGCTTTATCACTACCTGAAGGAGTCTCAAAGCAGCTAACATTCTCCTTTCCCTTCCTCCCCCACAACAAACACTCTGTAAGGTGAGTGGGGCTGAGAGACTTCAAAGAAGTGTGACTAGCCCAAGGTCACCCAGCAGCTGCATGTGGAAGAGCGGGGAATCGAACCCGGTTCACCAGATTACGAGTCTACAGCTCTTAACCACTACACCACAACATGTCTCTGTGTCTCCTGCTTCCAGCTCACTCATGGGCAACTCTGGCTATTGTTCTCCTATGTACCAGGCAGATGAGAGGGGAGGGAAGGAAAAGACCACTCATTTGTTTGATGTCACAAAGCAACTTCTTTCGATCTGCTAAATCATGGTACTTAACTAGCCAGCCAAAGAAAAGAAACCCAAACCCAGCAACCAGATGCCCAAATAGAAACCTCACTTTATACTTGTGATAAAGCAACTTGCTGTTTGTTCCTTTTGTTAATGTCACTCTTTCTCAAATACACACAAACTCTTTTGTTGTCTGTTTGCTATGTATCTGGACACTTCCTAAGATATTGTAACCGAATTTCTGAGGGCTAGGTAATAATTTGTATCCATTGGCTCTTCTAAATCATGTTCCTGGTTCCACCGTGGAGCCAACCTTGGCAGCTGAATCTCCTTTTCTAGCCAGTGATGTGGTTGGAGCTCATTTTTAATGGACAGACTGAGCGCACTGGCGGAGGAAGAGGACTGCAGGGGGAGCGCACTGCCCCCCGACAGCGCGATCTCGGTGGGGTGCCACTGTGGCTGTTCCCCCCACGCTGGGCGCCATGCCCCCACAAGCGGTGCGCCACACCCCCAGGATGCGCGCCAACCCCACCCCTGCCTGGTCTCCGCTCCCCAGTGCCGGAGCGTGAAGCTCCGCCACTGACTGAGCAAACCCCCAAACCACCCCAAAGGGTTCCCTAGATCAAGGAGCAGGCTTTTGTCTAAGTTTGGATACAATTCGACGACATTTTGAACCTTTCAAAATGGCGCTGATTTTTCAGTTACTTAGAATTCCTGAACAATGCCAGGTACAAGGCTACTATATATTTTGGAAAACTATTTGTTCAATATGCATTTGGATACCCCTTAAGGTGTCATAACCAAATTTTTCATGATGGCTCCTAAGTTGACGGAGCATGTTTCTTTTTGGCTACAACAGGATGCAATTTTGAATCAAGATGGTGGGGTGAACCTTTCGAAACTGCACTTTCCCTTGTCATTTCAGAGCTTCATTGTTGTTTTTGGTTTCTTAGAATTTCTGAGCAACACTGGATGCAAGACTGCTAACAGAGTATAAAAAACGCTTCGTCACACAGACCCTGTAGATTTGATGCACCTCTATTATTGCTATGTGATATGGCAAAGCAAATGCATTTGTAAGCAACCCAGAGGACATGGCAGGTTATAATGGATGATCTACAGATATAAAGCTAGCTTGTCATTATCTCGTTGGTGGCTCTTCTGCATACTTGCTCAAGCTGTGAAGGCCCAAGGCATTCACTGCAGCAGAGTTCCATTGTTTGATCCACAGTTCCTGCCCCCAGACCCAGACCACCTTCTTCTCGCTATGAGAGAGGAAACAGCCTTTTGATACAAGCTGTTGTCAAGTCCTTCTCCAGGCAGATAATGCAGTATAATTACATCCACTCTTCCTATGAAAGTGATAGACCAAAAAGCATGTCTAAAGAACAAGAGCTGAGCAAGGTGTACAGGCAAGACAGTCTGTTGGTACCAAAGCAGAGGGGGGGGGGAGAGTTGTTCTTGAGGTTTCTTTTCATTAGGGGATAGTAGAAGCTTTTTGGTGATTCTTCTGATATGGAAAAAAGTGGGACACAGAAATTCAGTTTAAACAAAAATCAGGTCAGTGGAAACACTCACACATTTTGGTAAGGCTACAGAAGGCTCTTGTTTTTATGTATGTTCAAGGCATATTTCCTCCCCAGGCAAGGAACAGTGCTTAGTGTAGCTTGAAGCCAGCTGCATCAAAATAAAATGTATCAGCAAGCACCTGTGTGTGTGTGTGTGTGTGTGTGTGTGCGCGCGCACACGCGCACACACATATGTTCTCTCTGTATCAAGGCTTGGGAACCTAATAGCCCTCTAGATTGTACTGAACTACAACTCCCATCAGCCCCAGCCAGGGGTGGCACATCCTGTTTCACTGCTTGAGGTGAGACAGGAATTTGCCACCGGCCCTATTGCCGCTCCGCCCCTTCCTCTTTTACCTGTGTTGTGAGGCAATGCCTACAAAGCACTGGCAGTGATGGCAGCTGCAGCAGCACCCGTGAAGCCCTGGCAGTGGCACCAACTTCCAGTGAGATATTGCAAGATCTTGCCAAAGTCATGTGAGCTCTCAAGCACTCCATGAGATCTTGTGATATTTCAGTGAAATCTCACCAGAATCTGGGGCCACTGTTGGCACCACTTTTCTGCTGGTAGCGGAGTCAGCGAGGCACAAGGGCAAGTGCTGGAGGCAAGGCAGTGTCAGGGCTGGTTCAGCTGAACGTCAGCATGAAGACTCAGAGATGAGCAGTAAAGTGGATTCTTTATTCATGAATACAAACAGAGAAACCTGTGGGCAAGAATGACTCCAGTAAAGCAGTTGCCGGAACTGATGATCTGGGCACTTCCCCCTAAGTCTCTTCCCTGGTTGGCTGTTATCCCAGCAGTCATAACCTCCATCTCTGTGCTCTTTGCTCTGCTACATGCAAGGCCCTCTGTGCCCTTGGAGACAAGGGAGGAGGGGAGCTGAATACAGCAGTACTGGCAGGCTCCTGTGAATCAGTCCGCACCTCCTCCTCAGCTGCCTGTTCTATATCTGCAGGACTTTCTGCCTCTTCTTTCTCTCCCTCACTCAAGCCTGTTGCTTGTCCAGCATCCAACCATTCTGCCCTCCCCGCTTCATCCTCTGACCTGTCCTACCACCACTCCCTTGGCTTCCCTATGTGGGTTTTCCAGCTGGAGCCTCCACCAACTCCTACTCCTCCCTGACAGGCAGGTTTTGCCTCTTGAAGGAAGGGCCTCACACTGCCTCATCAGTGGCCCTGGCCTAGCCCCAGCCAGCATGGCCTCTAGTCAGGTTGCAATTCAGCAGCATCAGAAGGGCCAGAGATTTTCCCATCTCTGCTCAACATCTATACCTAGCAATGCTGCAGACTGCTCATTCCTTGCCCTGTGAACCGGCTTAGATATTAAGTATGATGCTAACAAGGCTTGCATTCTGTATATGCTGGAGGCAGTGCGAGCTCTACAGCGTGCTACTTAACTGTACAACTGTCTTTGAAGGAAACATGCTGTACTAGCGAATAAATATTTTACAGCTTACCATCACATTTGCCTTCCCCTCCTCTCATTTTTCATTTTCTATTTTAAAGTTCTGAAAAACTACACAAAGAATTATAACATGTCTCCTCCCTGACACTCTCTCTCTCTGTCACACACACACACACACACACACACACACACACACTTTTACTCTCAGTTCATGGAACTGTGCCAGAATTTATAATACCCAAAACTGGATCAAAGTTAAGCGCTTTTCATCTGGCCCACTGAGATTGTGAGCAGAAACCTGCTTTCGGCGCTGCAGAGATGTAACTCCAAGGCAAGGGATCAGCCTGTTTGATGCATGTGCAGAAAAAGTAGAACAAAGTCCCTGGGATAATTAGGGCAGTTAGTAGCGGGAGAACTCAGACTTTTTAAAAGAAATAAAAAATACAGATACCCAAGGAAGTATCTTGTGCCATTCTGATGAGGTCTAAAGTAGCTGGCATAAGGAACTGGCACCCTTACACACACAGACACACAGACTGTCATTTTAATTTTTTCTACCCTGACTTTAAACACAAGGCCTTTCCTCCCAGTGCATCACTGCAATGGGGAGGGAAATGGCTGTTTCCGTAGCTCAGAGACTGGTCCTCCCATGACATGGGGTAATTGTCCTCCCTGTTATAACACATGGCTTGCTAGAGAGTTTTTGCAAGCCCAATGCTGTCACGAACCAATTTCTCCACTGCAATGCTTAACTTGGAGGAGAGGTGTAACCCAGGACAACAATCGGGATTATTGTAGGGTGCATGCCTGCACATGAGGGAAGAAGGGCAATCCCATTGCACTAGCATTAATTTTTGCGCCAGCCCAACTATTTAGTTGAATACCACCCAGTGGTATTCAACATTGGCAACATCCACTTTCACCTCCACTGGCATGACTTTAAAAAAGTCTGAAACTTTGGCTAAGATCAAGGACTGGATCCGTCATAAACAGCAGAGCATCCATAATTGCTGAAAGGCTGTTTAGCATGATAGTTCATGAAGTCAGGCAGAAGTCAAGGAAATCTTCCAATGATCTGACTCTCATATCCTATTCCAAACACCAGCATTGCCAGTTCTTCACTGAAGAATTAAGAGCTGAAATATCGAAACCATCAGCCCCTGTCTTTCTTGTCTTGATCCCAACAGAGCTTGGCTGCTGCCTCTGAAATGACAGGCATGTGTTCTATTAGTTCTGCATAGTTGTTTGTTTAGCTCCATTGACTCAGTTGCATGCATGCTTGTCCTTTTTCAGCTAGCAATCATTCTGAACCAGCAACTCCTTTCCACGTAGCATTTAGGCTATAGTATATGGAAAATGTTCCACTGATTTTTCTTCTTCTTCTTCCAGCAATTAGTTAACAACAGGAATGCACGGCAGCAATGAGGGTTTTCAATTAAATGTCAGCTTCCACATGGCCCTTTGGCATATGGAGAATATGATATCATATTCACACTGAAGAGATCTGAAAATGAGCTAATTCTATAGCCACCCTATCGCTTGCCCCTCTGAGCCCTCCAATCTTGGCCTGCACTCAGCAAAGGATTTGAGCCTCTCCTTTGTGCATTCTGTCACATGCCAGAAACAAGGAGGCAGCAGCAATATGCTTGCACTGCTAATTCTTTATTTAGAAATTTATGGGATCACGCCGCACTCAAAACTCTGAAGGCAGAGTACAATAAAATAATAAAACCACTGAATATATAAAACACTACACAAATCATCATCATCATCAAAAGCAATAATTAAAGCAAAGCCAGAAACTCCCAGAGACCAAATAAGGACTTGTCCACACTGGAGTTCCCATTCACATTTAATTTGTCTAGTACATATGATGTTACCCTAAAAAAAAAGCAGTCTCAGTACCTTCCCCCTGTAAATACAGTGGTACCTCGGGTTACATACGATTCAGGTTACATACACTTCAGGTTACAGACTCCGCTAGCCCAGAAATAGTGCTTCAGGTTAAGAACTTTGCTTCAGGATAAGAACAGAAATCGGGCTCCGGCAGCGAGGCAGCAGCAGGAAGCCCCATTAGCTAAAGTGGTGCTTCAGGTTAAGAACAGTTTCAGGTTAAGTACGGACCTCCGGAACGAATTAAGTACTTAACCCTGAAGGCTGAAGCCTTATCCTTGCCAGGGAATCGTTTGCCTGCGTCCCCAGGGCCGAAGAGAGAGAGCAAAAAGCACCAGGAAAGATTCTTCTTTGGAGAAAAAAGTTTTATTGAAATCTGTGCACAGAGGTGGCCAGTGGGATCGTTCCCAAAAGACTGGCCCATAGATACAAATAAACAAGCATCTTTATACCTGAGAGTCTGCCCATCTCTTCCCACCTCTTCAAATTCTCCAATCAGCTAGCAAGGTTAAGCTTATTTCCTTATATGGCATATGGCTAGCTAAACGCCCCTCCTTCCCTTGTTCGTGTGTTCTTCTCTTGCGTTACTGCAGCAAAGAGCATGTGCAGAGAGTAGTTCCTGGTTTGCAGAGCTCAAGTAATTGCAAAGAGGAAGTAGCTCACAGCTTGCAATTGCGGTTTTTGCTAGCTGCTTAACCACAAAAGCAGAAGTTAGCTTAGGTGCAGATAGTATTGAGATTAACCCTTTCAATTCCCTCCTCTTCTTTTGGACAACCTATCTCCTAGGTTCGTCCTGGTCTCTTGGGTTTATAATCCTGGGGGAGAACAATAAGGGCCATGATATTTTATTTTTATTTTTTGCATCACACCTTGTAAGCATTGCACCAAGCAGGGTATACAGAGGCAAAGAAGCAAAAGGATTAATAGCGGCCCTGCTAATAATACCACAATATGCCTGAGCCAACTGCCATGAGGCAGCCAGAAATATAACCAACCCCATAGATCACCTCCTGTAGTTTTCAGCGGGTTCCTGGCTATCATTGTTTCCATGTGATCAATGGTGGCTGAAATGCTGACATTATTATCTGGGACATATCTATTTTATTGCTGAAGGGCCCACTGATACTCGTGCTCTATCAGCTGCCTTGCTTCTTGGGAGGTTGTGTCCCACGTGAGGAGGAGCCTATTATCTTAACCAATTTTCCCACCTGTCCTTGTGGATGCTTAATACTCTCATGATTTCTTCCCAACACACTGTATCCGAAAGGGGCTTCTCCCTCTACATATATTAACATATACCCACAGGAATATATATCCACCCTTGCAGAGACCTGACACACAGAGTGACTATATCAAAGAGTTCTGGCCCCAATATCAAAAGTCCTGGCGGTGCCTTAAAATTTGCTGGGGGAAAAAAGTCTCTACGTTGGGGACGCTGCCCGCGGGCGTCCCTCCCATCCACTTGTCCAGCAGGGCGGTTGTCTGGCGCTCTTCTGGAGATGGTTAGCTTCAGAGGATCATCAGGATTTGGTGTAACTGTCCAATCTAAAATAGCCTTCTTCACTTAAGTGTGGTGGACCCAAGGGGTGAGGTCAGCAACTTTAACAGCAGTGGGCCTGGGTCCACCTGTTAAGAAAAGAGAAAATCTCGGGAGAATTACTGCACATAATTATCAAACTGCACATTTTGACTAGCATGGGGGGTTATTGCAAAACTGAGTGGACAAAGGCTGGTCCATTGTCAGATTCTATTGACCTAGGTAGTCCATAGCGGGGAATGATCTCCCTAAGCAGGCACCTGGTTACTTCAAATGCCTTTTCAGTTCTGGTGGGCCAGGCTTCAACCCATCCTGTATACGTGCAGATCGCCACGAACAGGTAGCGGTATAGTTCACAGCGGGGCAATTCAGTGAAATCCACAACAAGGTCTTCCATGGGTGCAGTTCCACTATGCTGAATCCCCGGGGGAGCCAAGGGTCCGGTTCTGGGATTATTCTTTTGACATAGCGGGCACTTCCTGGAAATCTGGGCTGCCAGTTGATAAAGGTGGGCTATGTAGAAGCACTGCTTCAGCTGTCTGGTTGTGGCATCTGGTCCCATGTGGGTGGACTCATGGTATCTCTGAGCAATCTGCCGAGAAAGGGACTCTGGGATCCATATTCTGTCATCATGAGTAAGGTACCATCCTTCTTCGGACAATGTCAGCTCCTGAGCATCTGCAGTGTCCCTTTCCTTTTTAGTGTATATTGGCTTATCAGCGGTGTTCAAGATCCTTCCAGGGACCAGTGCTCCAATAACTGATGCGGGAGCTGGTTCCCGGGCTGCTTCCTTGGCCACTCTGTCTGCTAGTCGGTTTCCTCTGGCCACTTCTCCTAGTCCAGTTTTGTGTCCATAACAATGGATAACTGCCACTGCCTTGGGCTCCCATACAGCATCCAGAAGGTTCAATAAGGCTTGTGGGTGGGCCACCTGGTTTCCTCTGGAGGTAAGCAAACCTCTTTCCTTCCATAAGGCTCCATGGGCATGTAAAGTCAAAAATGCATACTTGGAATCAGTATAAATGTTTATCCTTTGTCCCTTTGCCAAGCACAAGGCTCTGGTGAGCGCTGTTATTTATGCCAGCCGGGCCGACGTTCCAGGCGGGAGTGGCTGCACTTCGATCACTTGGTCTTCCAAGGCTACCACTGCATAGCCTGCCTTCCGCTGTCCAGCCTTAACAAAGCTGCTTCCATCCACAAACCATGAAGGCCAGTGGGGGTTTGCTTCATCTTTGAGGTCAGGCCTGCTAAAATATTCTTCATCATCTTTGCTTGGGAGAGGAAATAGGTACCCTTCATGTCAAGCAGAGCTGGGACTGCATGCGGGGTCACACAAACAGTGTCTTGGCCAAAAATAAATTTGTCTGCTTTGTTCAGTAGGGTGGCTACTGCCACAACTGCTCTCATGCACGGCGGTAAGCCTTGTTCTGTAGGCGTCAGGCGCTCAGATAGGTATGCCACTGGCTGTTGCCAGCTTCCCAATTTTTGGCACAAAACCCCTTTCGCCGTCCCTTGGTCCTCATCCACGAATAGAGTAAAGGGTTTCTCAGGGTTTGGGATGCCAAGCGCTGGGGCTTGCTGTAGTGCCCTCTTCAAATCCACGAAGGCTTGCTGTTGTTCTGTGCCTCAAACAAAGGGGTCTCTCTCAGTTCCTCTGGTTGACTCATGTAGAGGCTTGGCAATGATGCTGTAATTAAATATCCATATCCTACAAAATCCTGCAGACCCCAGAAAGCCACGGAGTTCTTTGGTTCTGGTATCAGGATAATAGCCTGCTTCCTTTCTTCACTGGTAACAAAAGGGTGTTCCACTATGATTGGCATTGCCTCAAGATCCTATGTTGGAGCAGTCGCTCTAGATGCACCCACACTCCTTCAGTCGCCCTTCGTGGGATGGGATACTTATTTACTGCAACAGGATTGACAAATGGATTGGGCTTCACAATTATTGGTGGGATATTCTTTGCCATTCCTGGGGGGTTCACTTGTTCCAGAATACTGGCGGGGATGGGTCCCTCCTCTTCTTTTACCATCATGAGGCGCCAGTACTCCCTCAGGGGTGCCTCCACAACCAGTTCCCCAAGTGACATAATGGACATTGTGGCTTCTCCCGATGGCTTTAAAAGTAATTTGGGCTTGCAACTTTACCAACAAATCTCTTCCTAATAATAGAATAGGGCATTCTCTCTTCCAGTGCCCTTCCTGTCGGCAGATGGCGCACTGATTCCTCCCCAGACGGCTTCGCCCTCCTCCCCGGGCACTTCCTCTTTCCTGAGGGGTGGGTGTGGCTGCCTGTAATGCCATCAACTTCCTTGTTTGATACTTCTCCTTTTTTCTCTGGGCTTCCTCATCTCTCTGATTGCAAGTGGTTTGAGCTATTTCCAACATCTATTCCAGCCCATGGACGATGCACCCCTCAGGCTTCTGGATTATTTTTTCTTTTGGCGAATATCGGACGCTGCCTGAGCTACAAAGGCAGCCTTTATAATGGGGCGTTGGCAATATCATCTGGGTTCTCCTCAAAGGTAGGGTTCTAATTTCTCCAATTGCACACATCAGCACTTGAAAAAGGCACATGTTGGACTGTATAAGTGCATGGTGGTGCTTCCCCACCCTGTCCTGGGGGGCTGGTGGGTCATACACTCTGCGTAGAGGCATCATTGCAGTCCCACCCTTTTTCTGTGCCTTATGGGACTTATGGAGGGACGCCCTGGTTGCTACTTCTATCCATTTCTCCTGCCATTTCTTCCCTTGTGTTGGGGAACATCCTGCTGCTGCCAACAAATGGGAACTAACATCCACTTCTTTCGCATAGGGTTGTACATACTGTTGCAATCTCAATTGTCTGATACTGTGTCCACATTTTTCCTTTCTTTGCTAACTCAATTAGTCCCTTCATAAACTCCTCATCATCCTCTTCCTCTTCGCTCTCTAATTCATCAACCTTGGAGGGTTCAGGCTGAGGTCCGGCTCCTCCCTGGTCCTGGGGCCCTGGGCCTGGGGGATTCGCTAGAGGGGCAGTTGGTGGAGCATAGGGTGGCGGCGGTTTAATGACTTCCCCCTCTTCTCCTTCCGGCTCTGGTATCACCGGGGGCTTTTCTGACTTCCCTGCCGGTTGGACTGCACAAATTGTATTTTGTGGGGCGTCGCCTCGGCAGGCTTTCAGCCACGGTGGATTCTTTTCTACATTGGTTTTCCAGGTAGAAATATAAGGGATCTGGTCTGGGTGGACGTTCAAGATATTTTGATATAGTGGGTTGATTAGTTGCAAATTAAAACTGCCCTCCGAGGGCCAATTAGTTCCTTGGGTGGGCCAATCAACCTCACATCCTCTCTCTTCTCAATTTGAACCCAATCATCATGCTTCGTAGCTGCTTTCCAGTTGGTTAAAAAACATTTCAGAGGACTACGTTAGCTTGCCCCAGACCCCATTTTTCTTCAGATACTCCGCTCCTAACCGGGCTTAAGATCCTTTCACACACCAACCACTACAGACTGTGACTTGGCGAACTCGCGTTGCTAAGAAATGCACAGCCCTGCAATCGCTCGGCCAAGGGGACGCTAAGCCCCGGCCCACACTTGACAATTCAGCCACTGGAGTATCTGACATGCAACATACAAAACACACCCTAACATAATTCCAACATGCAACACACAAAACACACCAAAATAATTTTCCCTCTGTTTCCCCTTTCCCCAACCTTACTGGCGGCACTCCACTGCCACCTGTTTCCCCTTTTCCCTTTTCCCGTCCCTGTCTGGCGGGGCAGCACCTTATTGCCATGGCCAGACCCTTTATCCCTTTTCTGGCGGCACTCTACTGCTCACAGCCAGGGGAAGCTGATCAGGCTTCCTACCACGCCCTTTCCCTTGGGCTTACCTGTTCCGCTGCGGACCCCTCCTTCGGCCGTCCTCTTTTCTCCCTCGACCAGGTGTCTCACTCCGGAGCGGTGTGGCTGGCTCCCCCCACGAACAGGCAGGGGTGCGCACTTGGAGCCGCGAACGCCGGTCCGGGGCTGTTCACCTAGGTCGGGCCTGGCCCTCCCCGGCCCCCTGGGGTGGGGCAATTCCCGGCCATCGCACCAAAATGAAGGCTGAAGCCTTATCCTTGCCAGGGAATCGTTTGCCTGCGTCCCCAGGGCCGAAGAGAGAGAGCAAAAAGCACCAGGAAAGATTCTTCTTTGGAGAAAAAAGTTTTATTGAAATCTGTGCACAGAGGTGGCCAGTGGGATCGTTCCCAAAAGACTGGCCCATAGATACAAATAAACAAGCATCTTTATACCTGAGAGTCTGCCCATCTCTTCCCACCTCTTCAAATTCTCCAATCAGCTAGCAAGGTTAAGCTTATTTCCTTATATGGCATATGGCTAGCTAAACGCCCCTCCTTCCCTTGTTCGTGTGTTCTTCTCTTGCGTTACTGCAGCAAAGAGCATGTGCAGAGAGTAGTTCCTGGTTTGCAGAGCTCAAGTAATTGCAAAGAGGAAGTAGCTCACAGCTTGCAATTGCGGTTTTTGCTAGCTGCTTAACCACAAAAGCAGAAGTTAGCTTAGGTGCAGATAGTATTGAGATTAACCCTTTCAACCCGAGGTACCACTGTACAGGTTTACTTGATGTGTTGTTAATCCAGTAGCTTGGGGAAAAGCAGGCTCCAAACTGCTCCGCTCTGGTCGCAGGAGATTTGCTTCTCTTTTTGCATGGGTGGATCAATTCTCACTTTCTGCACGTTCCATCCCCACAACTTCCTCAGTGCTCTCATTTCTTTTCCAGCTGTGCTTGTAAGTATTTCTGGTGCGCTCCTGACTGGAGGGTCCTTGTTTTCCTTTGATCCCCCGGATTTATACAAAACTAGAAAACTGCACAAGCAGTTTAAAAAAAATAAAAATGTGTGCACCGCTATCTACATGCATGCCCTGTCAATACTTAATCTGCATGATGGAATCAACATATCAGAAGGCAGGGACCAACACAAAAGGGCAAGGACTAGTGGTGTGAATAAGAAACACTCAAGTCATGCCTCATATTCACATATGTGGGGTTAAGGACCACTCCAGTAGGGAGGAAGCAGATTAACAGCTAAATAATGTTCAGATGTCAACAAGCCATAAATCTGAAAACAAGTCAATTTAGATTACATTCTGAATGGGCAAATAAAAAGGTATTGATGCCAAAATAACATCTGAGTTGGAGCCAGGCGAGGGGCCAAAATCCTCCTAACTTCATGACTATCATGGTCACACTCTTTTTTCCTTACAGAAGCAAACTCAAAGGAATCAGCAGTAAAAAGCTTTAAACAACAAACCAACCCTAAAACGCGCAGTCAATTTAGGATTAGTATTTTTAAAAAGAGAGTCTTAACCAAGCTTTGAAAACCAGAAAGAGCAAACCTGGTGAGAGGTAGCCATGTAAATTTGTTGCAGCAAAACCAGCAAAAGCTCTTGTAGCACTTGAAAGACGTAACAGATTTACTGCGGCATGAGCTTATGCAGAATAGCACTGTCTACTTCATCAGATGTGTGGTGTTATCCGTGATCTGCAGGTGTGAGGATGTAAACACAGATGCACATATAGAAAAGAAAGACGAAAACAGTAAGGCCAAATGGCCATGAAATGCAAAGAAGAAGAAGAAGTCCAACCAGGGACAATTCTGTGTAAATATTAAGATAAGCAAGGTGACCCTTCTCAACCACAATAATTGATGATAAGGCAATTTCTGGAAAGAGTTCTCAGATGTTGCCACACAGCATGCCACAGATGTTGCCACACAGCATGAGATTGAGGCTGCCGGCTCTTAAATAAAGAAAAACGATGTGATGTGGCCTGCATCTGGGTAGATTCATCTTAGTTCAGGGTAGATTCATCTTAGTTCAGGGTACAAACAGTTGGGAATCCTGAGGCTTCGACTAGGTCCTGCTTAAGCTATTCACTTAGGTCCTTGGGTACACACTGGTGTCCAGCTTTAAAGAAACAAAAATAAACAAAAATACTGAAGACATCAAGAAGAGAAAAGAAAAGATAGCTGTCCAGGGTGTGGATAGAAGGATGCTTCTGTAAGCAAGGAGAAACAGGAGCACATGAAAGACTCTGGGAAGAAGCTGCTGGGGATCCTCAGTGACAAAGACTGAACTCCTCAGCAGAGGAGCCCTCTCAGCGCAATTGGCTGGAACTCACAACCATGTGATGAGGAGGGCAACAGACACTCAGAATGTCTTATTTAAAAAAGGAAAGGCTGCCTGAGGTAGCCACCCTTAAAAGGATCCTATGCTGGGTTTAGTCCTCTGGTACCACAGCCACTTGAAGCCAGAGCCATAGCTAGGTGATCTTGCACCCCTGACAGAACTGTCCAGATTGCGCCCCCAGCCACTGACAAATTAGCTCTTCTTTCTGCCTCTCCTCCACTCCCCCCCCCATTCAATTCACCCTCTATTAAAAACCTTTTCTTATGAGGCCATAATCAATATTTTTATTTACAGACATATTTATGGACATATTTTTAGCTGATTTTGCACACACCCCTTGTTTGTGCCCCTGGCGGGGGCCCACCTCAACACCCCCTAACTACAGCCCTTCTTGAAGCCACATTACAGCTGCCCCCATCCCATATACAAAATTAACATATTTGTGGTTAATATGTTTTGATCCTGGGGTAAAATAATTGCAGCCGTTCTAGTGCCCATGCATGGGAAGAGCTCTGAAATCCTGTTGCAATAATTTATATTGCAAATTAGCATTTTCACAAACACCTTCTGAATGCTTCTCAGCCAGGGGGAAAAAGTGCTGTGACCATTTGGACACAAGAGTGGCTAATGTGTGTTGCATGGTATCTGACAGTGCGCTTCTTTACATGTCTATTTAAAATTAAATACCATTCCAGTTCAACATGGCTTATTCCCAGGTTAAGTGGGAATAGGACTGCAGCCATGCAGCACAACCCTATACATATATACTCAGAAGTAAGCCTCACTGTCTTCAGTAAGACTTACTCCCAGGTAAGTGTGTGCAGGATCATGTTTAGTAACTTTGTAAATGTTGGAATAAAACAACCCTGAATATTATTTAGCATTTAATCTGTGTCCCAATGCGTGTTTTTATATAGCAGGCCCCTGCCCCAAGGGGCTTACAATATGAAATTTAACAATGAGGGCAGAAATGAGAGGTAAGAATCTATTTGATGCTCCATCTTGGGGTCGTAACCCCAACAGTGGTGCGTAAGCTATTGCCCTAGCATAATGTGGTCTAAATTATTTATCTGGGCTGACAATAATGAATAATAAATAATAAAAGTGCTCTCCGCGTTTTGATAAGAGCAAAGGGGTATGCATGTCACTCTGGGAGAGGCAGAAGTTTAACACCAATTTGTCAAGATGTCTTTGGCAATATTTCCCCGAGGACCACACACCGAAGGAGTGCTTTAAGTAGCTTGAAAATTCTGCACAAGTGGTTTCCACTCTTGTACCATGTATGAGTTAAATGCAACAGCTTGTCGAAGGTCAAGTCCTATTTTTATTACGTAAACTGGGAGAATTAAAGGAGGAGAAGGATGGAAAAATACCTCTGGGTGTTGTTTTTCATCTTAACAGCTCTGTCAAAGCAGCAGTTTGAGAGGATGCTTGGAAGCAAGGATATTGATTGCCGAAGTTGACCACACATCGACCAAGCAGACCCATTTGTTTTGTTTTGTTTTTTTATGTATATATAAAAATCTATCTTGCTTTTCTTCAAAATAACTCAAAGCAACTGCCAGTTAATCAAAATATCAATATAAAAATAGCCAACAGGGGGGAAATGAGCAACAGATAATCAGCACATACAAGGAGATTGAACAGTAACAGAAGAAATCATAGCTTGCCATCAATTTATCCCAAAGGCTTCATGGAAAAGCTGCAATTATGTCCAAGAGTAGAGAATGTGGCTCTCCAGGTGTGTTTGGACTTCATAGCCCATCATCTGTGACCACTGGCCATGCAGACTGGGGCTGATGGCAGTGGTAGATGTAGCATCTGCCTAGGCAGATAACTATCCTCAGGTCCTCTACATAGGCTGACTATTGGGTTTTTCTGGGCAGGAAGAAGTATAACAGGGAATCCTATTCAAGGTAAGCAATACTGGGCTTAAAAGGTTAAAAAACAGCATCTTAAATTTGATCCAGACTCCAGAAATGAACAAGCAGCAGAAGCAGATCAAATCAGACTGGAGTTACAGGCTGGGTCTGGCATCACCTTTTAGGATCAGTTGGAATTTTTAGTGCGTTTACAAAGGGCAGCCCCAGATGGAGCACATTGCAGTAGTCTAGTTAGGCTACTAAAGCATGAATGGCTATGAACATAGTGATGGTAAAGACAGAAGAATCTGTATCTGCTTCTCTGCTGTGAAAATGTAGCTTTTCCATACTTCCGCAAGTGTGCATAAATTTGTCAAAGATGAATGGTCTCTCCCTCTGATAGTAGTGGCAATTAGTGGCAGGACCTTTTACTGGTGGGCATTTTGTCAAAGTATCTCTCCCCCCCCCCCGCCCCATCAAGTAGTCATTAGCAAAAGAAATGTTTTTGGGGGGGGGGGACTATGTCTGGCTTTAACAGAACTTGGTTCTGCTCCAGAATTTTAATCTTGAAACAAGACACACATTTCACCTCAATCTAGCCAATGGTGCTCAACATGAATTGGTTTGTAGGCTCGTGCGCCTTCCAGGATCCCATAGTGCAGCCATGTTAAGAGCCTCTGTTTCTGTGAGGTTAAGGACAAGGCTTTTGGGGTAAAAGCTGTCACACCTTGGGGAATGCGGCCAACACTTTTTAAATTTATAGCTGGAATGTGAGAGGGCTGACAGGCCTCAAACAGGTTCTGCCATTCCTCCCCAAACAAGATGGCATTCTGGCCTCCTCCTTTTCGTTTGCAGAAGCAAGAGCTGCGAATTTGCAGGTGCTTCTCACAGGAATGTTGTTGAGTCCGGCTGAAGGCAGCAGCTGTTTTCCTGGGGAGAAAAGCGAGTTGGAAAAAGGGAGAGACTCTGTACTGTCACAGAGCTAGGTGTGAAGGCCATTGTCCTAGTTGCACCTTGGACTTAAAATAACCACACACACCTCTACCAAAATATGCGAATAGTAATATATTTTGGAACTGGCCCTCTTGTGAGAATGACATGTCTCTCTATGCATAGGTGTAAACTTGACAGGCTCATACAATGGATTTAGGGCGCACCCACAATTCTGTTTGCCCCACCATTTCCCCCTAGGAAACCCACTGTTTAGCACTAAATCGGAACAAATGGCAATTGGGTTTTCCACAGATTTGCCTTTTGTCCATTTTTTCGCTAGAGAGCAGGTTTTCCTTGGGGAAAACAGCAGGGCTATGGCCGAACTATTTTTCCTAGAAAAAGAGGTGCTGGAACTCACCATGAACACCTCCCTCATTCTCTTATAATGGCAATGGCGCCCACCTGAGAGGGGCACCGGAACTGAGTTCTGGTGAGTTTCGTCCAGAAAAAAAAAGCCTTGGCTAAACCACTCAGACCTGTACCTAGAAAGCACAGAATAAGCGAAAAACAGCTCAAGCCCATGCTTTCTATTCTTATTAAGAATTTACACCCTGCCCTAGGTAACTTAATCCATCCCCCTCGCTCTTCCTGCTTTCTTTGGAGCTCAGACTAGAAGGCTTCAGGTGGGCCCAACAGACTGCAAAGCTAAAAGGAAGACTGAACTAGGTAAGCCAAGAGCCTCCATAATATCAAAACTAGGGACTTTTTTCAGCCGGAACTCACCGAAACTCAGTTCTGGCACCTCTCAGGTAGGCGTCATTGCCATTATAAGAGAACAAGGGAGGTGTTCATGGTGAGTTCCGGCACCTCTTTTTCTAGAAAAATAGCACTGATTAAAACACAAATTAAATCTCCAACATGTTTTATAGGGACAATTAGCCATTTTGTCACAGTTTGTTTGTTTTTTTTAATAAATGTTTATTAAGGTTTTACAAAACATAAAAGTCATCAAATCACATAAATCAAACAATCAGATATAACAAAACAAAGAACAGAAAAACAAAAAAATACACACTTAGCAAAGAAAAAGAAGAAGAAAAAAGAAAAATCCACTTTTAAATTTCAAAATTCCATATCCCTCTGTCCTGACCTCCTCACATCTCTCTTTTTTGTGTTCCTCTTTATTCCGTCAAATTCAGCAAATTCTAACCCTCTTTCAAACCTCATTTATAATTATATATTTCCACTTATTATGTCTCAAATTTCCCTTATCTTGGTCCTTTACTCCACCTTGTATACTTTGACATAATATTATTCTAGTCATACCCCCCTTCTCCTTTTTAAGATTCTTCTTTTCATATCTCTTTTAACCATGTCCCAAATGCCATGTTACCTACCCTTCCCACATCATATTAACACTCAAACATTTTACAATATTTTTGTAGATAGTCCTTAAACTTTTTCCAATCCTCTTCCATCAATTCTTCTCCCTGGTCACGGACTCTGCCGTCATTTCTGCCATCTCCATATAGTCGATCACTTGCATCTGCCACTCTTCCACGGTGGGTAAATCTTGTGTCTTCCAATACTTAGCGAGAAGTATTCTTGCTGCTGTTGTTGCATACATAAAAAATGTTCTGTCTTTCTTTGGCACCAGTTGGCCGACTATGCCCAAAAGGAAGGCCTCTGGTTTCTTAGGAAAGGTAAATTTAAATACCTTCTTCAGTTCATTATATATCATTTCCCAGTAAGCCTTAACCTTTGGGCACGTCCACCAAAGATGAAAGAATGTTCCCTCAGCTTCTTTACATTTCCAGCACTTGTTGTCAGGCAGGTGATAAATTTTTGCAAGCTTAACTGGGGTCATGTACCACCTGTAAATCATTTTCATAATATTCTCCTTTAAGGCATTACATGCCGTAAACTTCATACCGGTGGTCCACAACTGCTCCCAGTCAGCAAACATAATGTTATGACCTATGTCCTGCGCCCATTTAATCATCGCTGATTTGACCGTTTCATCCTGTGTATTCCATTTTAACAGCAAGTTATACATTCTTGACAATATCTTAGTTTTTGGTTCTAGCAGTTCTATTTCCAATTTTGATTTCTCCACCTGGAAGCCAATTTTTTTATCCAGATTATAGGCCTCTCTTATTTGATAATAATGAAGCCAATCTCGCACTTTATCTTTTAATTTCTCAAAACTCTGCAATTTCAATTTGTCACCTTCTTGCTCCAGAATTTCCCAATATTTTGGCCATTTGGCCTCCATATTGAGCTTTTTCTGAGACTTAGCTTCCATTGGCGACAACCACCTTGGGGTTTTGCTTTCCAACAAGTCTTTATATCTTATCCAGACATTAAACAATGCTTTCCTGACAATATGGTTTTTAAATACTTTGTGTGCTTTAACCTTGTCGTACCACAAATATGCATGCCACCCAAAAACATTATTAAAACCTTCTAAATCCAAAATGTCTGTGTTCTCAAGAAGCAGCCAGTCTTTCAGCCAGCAGAAAGCTGCTGATTCATAGTACAATTTGAAGTCTGGCAGGGCAAATCCACCTCTTTCCTTTACATCAGTTAGAATTTTAAACTTTATACTAGGCTTCTTGCCCTGCCAGACAAATCTAGAAATATCTCTCTGCCACTTCTTGAAACAATCCATCTTGTCCAAAATTTGCAATGATTGGAACAAAAATAACATTTTTGGCAAAACATTCATCTTTATAGCTGCAATTCGACCCAACAAGGAAAGCTTCAAATTTGACCAAATTTCTAAATCTTTTTTAACTTCTATCCAACATTTCTCATAATTATCTTTGAATAAATTCAAATTTTTCGCAGTCATATTGATCCCTAGGTATTTCACTTTCTTAACCACAGTTAAACCTGTTTCATTCTGAAACCTTTCCTTTTCCACTGATGTTAAATTCTTCTCTAATACTTTAGTTTTTGACTTATTTAATCTAAATCCTGCCACATGACCAAATTCTTTAATCAATTCCAAAGCCCATTTTGTCACAGTTTGGGGCCGGAGTCCTAGTCACCAGGAAAAACATTCTTGTGAAAAGCACCTGTCAAAGTTGTTTCTGCTCAAATTGCATCTTAAGATGTTCACTCTGAGGGATCCTGGGACAGGATATAGAAAACAAGCTGAATGTTTAGAATCAAAGGTTTAAGAAGACCTGCATCTGAAGTTGTGGCTCACTGTATCCCAGTAAAACAATACTGCCATCTTCAGGACATTTCTATTTAAAACAGGCCCGAATGCTGTATCTGTGGCCTGGTTCACACAAAACCTTTTCTTATGGCAATAACCTTCATGTAGGGAAAACTCTGTACATTGTCACATATGCAGTGCAGCACAAGTGAATGTGTTGTAGCCAGCTAAGCATATCTGCTAGCACAAGGATTTCTGGTGGCACAACTGCATTTCTCCGCCCTCTTTTCTCCCCTAAATCTGTTCTGGGGTTCCCCCACAACCCTCTGGAGCCAAACTGGGGTGTGCAGAGAGAAAAGGGAGGAGAGGTTCCATGGCACAAGTAGGAATTCTTGTGCTAGTGTAAGCCTTTTCAAAACCCAGGACCCTGCTTTAACTCAAGCATGCATTTGGGGACCCCCTTTTTAAATCTGTTACCATATTGTTACATGCTACCCCAATCTCCACACCTGTGTAAGATTCCAAGGGTCCAGGCAGTTACCCAAGGTTCGTGTTTTGTTTGGAAATGAGGCACACTGGAGACTGTGGTGTCTTTATGTTACATGGTTTATTAACACATGTATACAGCCTGAGCCTATGATGGAGGGGCTCCCTTCACTACATTCTCAGAGGGTTCCATTTCTCCCATTGCTGCAGCCTCTGATCCAAACTGTTAGTCTATATTGTGCTCCGCCCCCGCCCTGTCTCCAGCTTGCCGCATTTAACAGACTATTACCCCTCGATCACGCCATAGCCAACGGAAAACCTAAAACGTCCTCCTGACAAAAACTTGGGCATCTTCTTCAGACTACCTCAGAGCTCTGGGAGGGGCCCCACTCATCCGCCAGCTGGCAGAGTCTCTTAATGGCCCACCTCTCAAGCAATCTGCTCAATGCAGGAAGTTGGGTCCAGCTTTTAAGAGTACAACTTCCAGTTTCTCTCTCCAACCACTGATTAAATCCTAACACTTACTAATTCCAGGACCCTTATACCCACAAACTCTGACACCCAAACTCATGACAATATATTTGCATAGTGGTAGTGCTGCCGCTGTGACCCACCTTGGATCAGGGCACGACCCACCAAGTGAAGACCAGTGTGCTAGCAGATCTATTGACTTGGATATTGCCCTCTATTTAAAGTGATTGCACAGGTAGGGGAGCCAGTATGTTCAATAACAGGC
This sequence comes from Podarcis raffonei, assembly GCF_027172205.1. Classification (NCBI taxonomy): domain Eukaryota; kingdom Metazoa; phylum Chordata; class Lepidosauria; order Squamata; family Lacertidae; genus Podarcis; species Podarcis raffonei. The sequence goes on along the minus strand of NC_070602.1, from coordinate 103,536,211 downwards.
ATGCGAACACTCACACATAATTTTTTTTTATACCAGTTACCTTGATAATGATGATAGTAATTTATTATTTATATATTTCTCTATGCAGGAAAAACATCATGGATGTAAAACAAACTAGTGCCATGGCTGCCCTATTCAGGTATGGGAGATTTTAACCACAGCCCTTATACACAGGGGCCTCCTTGCATCTTCCACAGCCTCCTCCTAGGGCCTTCCGGAGCAGCATTCCATGAGGAACTGCTATCCTCAGTTCCCCTCTCTCCACCTTTGGAGTATACATCTACAACTGCATTCAAGATGGAAGCAAGGGCTTTGACTCTCATCTCACATATTTTGAGACCATTAACAGCTCCCTTGGCGTTGTCATGTCCTCTGTTGCTGCTGGAACTTAAATTTTGCAAGAAAGGGGGGGAAAGCTATGTCATCATGAATGATGGCCCTACTGAGGCTATACATCACACACGCCCCTACCCCAGATGACAGAGTGTCAGGTGTCATAAGGAGCTACGAAGCCCATACTGAAGCCCAGAATGTAAGGGATGCACAGCATGTTCGGACAGAGTCATCGCAAAGAATGATCAAGTAGACCGTTCAAGTAGAATGTTTTGAAGATGGAATTTTATTGTGACATGCTGAATTTGATTTTTTCCTATACCCAAGCAATGAACAATGGGGATCTGAACAGAATTCAAGATGGCAGCCAATAAGACCATTCCCCAGGTCCTGAAGGACCATTTCTCCTTCAGGGAAAAATATCCTGCCAAGGACAGCCAAACAGGGATTTTCTTGCCAGAAAGGAGAGGTTTGATAATTAAAACCACCACAAAATTTGCTGAGCAAGTCCTATGAGGAATACAAACAAACATAAGAGATGTCACTCAAACAAATGTAATTTTATTGGAATCTGAAATACAGAAATGACAATGAACACATTTTTGTGCAGAGAGACTAACAAGTCAAAGAAATAAGGATGGATGTTTTTAATAAACTGGACGCCAACAGCACTATTTATTAAAGTTAGAGAGCATAATATAATTTTAAAAATACCATTACTGGATCTAAAGCCCAGGAATTCACTAATGTGGAAGTGAATACTGCTGCCCTTGCTGGTACAGTTGTCATTTTCATCAGCGACTCTTGGGCAGAAAAAGTGCCCTGTGTAGCCAATATTTTCTTTCCATGAACAGTTTTCTTCTCCTTTGCCATAGCTGATTCCATGCCCAAGCAGATTCATGATTTGTGTTGCTTATTTACCACATGTTAAGTGCGTGTAACAAGATGCAGGACAACTAGCTCTGTAACTGGCTGTTGAGTGAATAAGCCTGCTAGTTAGAGACAAGTAATCAAACTTTTGTTGACATAGACTCCGGTAATACTTCTGCAAATCCTGTAGCTCTGTCAAACCTTCACAGCAGGGCTTAAGCTGAAAGCTGTAACATTAAACATGTTTAGGTTTGGATCAAAGTCCTCCAGATCATTCAGAAAGGCATTGGGATTCTTAGACATGCTCGCCCGCTTTCACATACGGTTAGGTATCATGTTCTCACAGGTATTACATTTAAGCTCATAGCCAAGCCCTCTCCAGAAATGGATGCATGGCTATGAATGCATGTTCTTGGATCTGTGAAATGAAACTATATAAAGCTTAGCAAGATTTATGCACTACTATAAATGCATATGCTCTAAACAGTTTACATGAAATGGTATAAAGCATTCATTAAAAATAGCAGTGGGTGGAATTCAACATTGTGCTAAGGCAATCAATCCGCCATGGGAAATATTTGGGGTTGCCAGATGGAACAGTCTCTCCTTTCCTTCCTTTGTGCAGCTTTGGAGGTTCTATCAAACCGATCCGTGAGGCTGGAGTGGGGGGGGGGCAAATAAAAATAGACTTTAAAAGAGTAGGCCTAATAAAATTATCAGAATTATCTCTGAGATCATCTGGAGGAGTGTCATTAGTTGCCCCATGTGTTTCAGAAGCCCAACTAGTTTCAACCTGAGGTTGGACATTTAATGTCATCGGTCCCATGCTGTCGAAGACTTTTCCAGCTAAGATTCAGCTTCTAGATTCAGCTGGTATTCTCACTGACAACTTACAGCTACTTCTTTGAAGACTGTTTCTTGTGTCAACAGCCCTATTCAGTTGTTTACACTTTTTAAAGATAAGCCAGTCATTTTTATGATCATTCTGTACTGTTTTCATTGTGCTTGTAAATTTTGTTGTACACCCTACTGACATTTTATGCGATCGGTGGGCTATAAATACTAGCATAAATAAAAAATGGATAATAAATAAAAATATAAATAAAAAAGCAGACTTTAAGAACAAAAGTGCATGTTAAAATTACATTTCTTGGCAGGCTTGCCGGAACAAAAAAGTTTGAAGCAGAACATATGAACTATGGGAGGGATTCATTTCTCTTGATCAAAATAGGGACGTCCTATTCCATAGTAGAAGGGACACGGGTGGTGCTGTGGGTTAAACCACAAAGCCTCGGACTTGCCGATCAGAAGGTCGGCGGTTCGAATCCCTGCAACGGGGTGAGCTCCCGTTGCTCAGTCCCTGCTCCTGCCAACCTAGCAGTTCGAAAGCATGTCAAAGTGCAAGTAGATAAATAGGTACCGCTCTGGCGGGAAGGTAAACGGCGTCTCCATGCGCTGCTCTGGTTCGCCAGAAGCGGCTTAGTCGTGCTGGCCACATGACCCGGAAGCTGTACGCCGGCTCCCTCGGCCAATAAAGCGAGATTAGCGCCGCAACCCCAGAGTCGGTCACGACTGGACCTAATGGTCAGGGGTCCCTTTACTTTTACCTTATTCCATAGTAATAATAAAAATTTTACTATTTATACTCTTCCCATCTGCTTGGTTGCCTCAGCCCCTCTGGGTGGCTGCCAACATATGTAAAAACACAATAAAACATGAAATACTTAAAAAGTTCCTTATACAAGGCTGCCTTCAAATGTCTTCTTAAAAGTTATATAGTTACTTATTTCCTTTGTTCGGGTTCCGCATAACTCAATACCCTCCAACCTTTCTCCAATTAAAATAGGGATCAAATCAGAAACCGCGACGGCTGCTGTAAATTTGGGACACTTGGAGGGTCTGCAGTCTGCACTGGACCCACTGATGTCCGTCTGAACTCTGCGAAATGTGCCAAGTTCACACGGAAGCAGATGCCACAGATTCCAGCCGCACCTGCTACCGAAGTCAAGTAAAACAGCAGCCTTAATGCCAAGCAAACGTGCAGCGCAGGGCTGGCACCACAATTCCCGAGAGCGCCATTGCTTTCTCGGCCAAGCTTCTTCCTCCTGCCCTTTTCCCCTAGAAGTCGCTCTGCCACTTCTCACCTCTATGGTTGAAGCCCCCTCTACATTTTGCATTGGAATTGCCAGGTGCGCGCGACTCTTCCATTCCCCCCCCCACGCCCTACCTCTGCGAGATGGGTCTTCTGTTCAAGGACCAACAGTCGCAGGGTGCCCAACGAACTGCCTGCCTGTTCCTTCCTCTCTTCGTCTCCTCCCTTCGGAAACGGCGACGCTGGGATAAACCTGAGGGATTAAAAAGAGCCCATGCCTAAATTCCCTTTCTCAGCCCTTATGGACCGGCCCTCTCGCCTTCCTTCCCGCGACAGGATAACTCAGGCGACTGTGTAGACGAACCGCATACTGGGGGGGCGGGGACGGAGGCGAGGTGGGGTCCTTACGGAGCGGGCGGAACAGGAAGTAGAGCGGAAAGGGAGCCGAGGGCGGGGCGGAGCTGTGCTGAGACGGGGTAGCTGCGCACCGAGTCGCTTCCTTACCTGGGGGCAGCAGCCGGGCCCGAGCGCCCCGGAGGGTTCGCCGTTCGCCGCCATTATTATAATAGCCACCATGCCTCTCTTCGCCTCCAACCCCTTCGAGCAGGATGTGGGTGAGTCCCGGCGGGTGGGATCTGCCGCCCACCCCCTCCGCCTGGGAAAACGGGGTCGCTGGGCTTCAGCAGGCAGCCCAAGTGCCCACGGGAAAGAGGGGCCGGGGCTCCAGGGCGCCGCGCCGAGGCAGCTGACCCCGGGGCGGGGCCGGGAGGGAGAAAGGAGGAATGAACCCGGCGATCCCTGTTTCCCGGGAGGCTCTCTTGGGCAAGAGGCCCGATGACAGAACCGGCAGTTCCTGTTGGCCCCTGGGGACGACGTTGCAGGAACGCTTCCTGGGAGGGGGTGGGGGGTCCCCGGGGTGGGGGGTCCCCGCGTGGACCAAGGCCGAGGGGCGCGACCCTGGGCTCCCTCGTTCCTTTCCTCTCCACCCTCCCCAATTGTTTTGGGTTACAAACACTAAAGGAAGCCGCTAAAGACCTTTCGGGGACTTTTTGTTGCGTTGAGGTTGCAATCTTGGGCAGGCGAATAAGAGGGGCGTCTAGTGTTGGGGATCGATGCCGGAGTGGAAGCGGGCACCTCTTAAGTATAAGAGGGGTTGGTGGGGGTTGAGAATGTCCGCATGCGCTCAAAGCTGCGGTGAAGTTATTCCTCTTCCCTGCGTTAGAGAGTTGTTTGGCCCGTTTCTTAGATACCTAGAGGAATCACGTTCGTTTATTCCCCAGAGCTGGTGCTCCTTCTATTAAATATCTCGTTGGCTGTGAGCTACCTAGAGGAATACAGTGGTACCTCAGGTTACATACACTTCAGATTACATACGCTTCAGATTACAGATTCCGCTAACCCAGAAAGTTAAGAACTTTGCTTCAGGATGAGAACAGAAATCGTGGTCCAGTGATGCGGCAGCAGCAGGAGGCCCTGTTAGCTAAAGTGGTGCTTCAGGTTAAGAACAGTTTCAGGTTAAGTACGGACCTCCGGAACAAATTAAGTCCTTAACCTGAGGTACCACTGTAAGGGCAAAAGGCCCCCCACCCATTGTTCCAGGCGCGTTTTTGGGACTGGGAATTTCATGAGTGCCAGCAGTTTCCGAGCTTTGCACCTAAGATTTCAGATTAAAACTGTAGAGTGGAAGGAAAGGAGGACCTTTTTCTGCCTCCCCACTTCCAGCAACTCTCCGAAAACTGGAGAAGAGACCCTGTTAAGAATATTGGTGAGATAGGCAGGGGAAGATCCAAAAATTACTGTAATATTTTAGCTGCAGTTCATTTCCAGCTTTGTAATCTTGTTACAAAAAATCATGCCTAGACGTTCTGTTGTTGCGCCCATAACCCAGGTTTAAGGTGCCGTTTAGCTCCTAGCTTTCATATCTCTGTTTCTAACCCTGTCCATCGCCACCACCCTGGTGGAAGACTGGAACTGAGAACTAATAGCTTGCTGAAATTCTAAGACGAACAAGGGTTTTAACCTGGCGGGTAGTTCCAGCAGTTAAACTACTGGATCACTTCGTTCATATGCATTCAGGCCATAATGGTGCTGGAGACAGAGATATGCGGCAGTTTCTCATGCAGTTCCTTCTCCCAATATATCATATTGACATAACTGTTCAGATAACTGGGAGTAGGGGACTGGGGAAATAGGCAGGGAGTCTTGCATGGCTGACCTTGGTTTGACAACCTAGACATTGCAAGAACAGATATGCTTGTACCAAGACTTCTGGAAGTATCGAGGCCAGGCTTCTTGCACTCATTTGCCTTCTGTGCGAGGGTACAGTTAAATTATTCAAAAACAGACTTCTAGAGATTTAATCTGAACCTTGTGCCTTCCTGTACTTTCACTGTACTGTCTCTCACTCTGTCAAATAAATGTGTTTTGGATCTTAAATAAATATTGTTAGTGGTCTTGGTAATAATTTGGATGCCATGATTAAAAGCTCAACATATCTGGAAGGAACACTACACCTGGAGTTTATTAGTCAACAGACCATATATCAACAGACATGACAGGACACTTTTCTCCTCATTTACAGTGACATCAACTGTGGTCAGCTGCTTGCTTTTGTCATTCCTGGTTGGTGGATATTTTGAAACCTGAGAACAGGCACCTTTTTTACAAGCTGTCTTGTGCTGTAAAAGTTGTGAAATTAGTGGCATTAACCTCTGTGTGTCTTTCAAACTTAGGCCTAAAGGGGAAAAAAGCATTGCTTCCCACATTCTCTAGTAGCACCTGCAATGGGATTTTAAATTGTGTGTTTCTGAAACCACTATTTCAACAAAAATGTATAAGGCAGGAAAATCTTGAATCCTTTCTGTAGCTTCTCTGCACACGTATGCGTGCACTGTACTGAAGTTTATTGTTTTTGACAATTGTTTTTTTTAGATCTAAGGGGTTCTTTAAAAATCACAGAGGAATTGGATATCTTAATAGTCTATTGCAGATGGTAATTCAGATACTCTTAGAAAATGTGGGAAGCCAAAATACATGGATGACAGCACTCTCTTCTGCTAGAGGTTCAGCTGTTGAGCTTCCTAGGATAAGGCTAATATGTAGGGAGTTGAATGCAGATGGACTTTGATTTCTGGCACAGGCTCTTCTTCAGTCAACATTATTAAAAGCATACACCAGTTACATCAAACAAAAAAGTTAAGTGATTTGCTCGCTCTTCATAAAACACCATGATGGTGGAAAAGATAGTAATGTACTGTAGTTGGGGGAAAGCATTCTCTTATGATCCATTCCTTTTCTGTTATACGGAGATTGCGTTATATGCATATAATAGAGCAATCTGGAAACCTGCCAACCTTTCATGTCAGATGATAGGACCCTGTTGGTTCCTATGTCCTTACAGAAAACTATACATGGTTCAACAACCTTTGCTTTAGGCTAAGCAGCTCTTTTTCATGAAGAAGAAGAAGAGAAGAGGAGTTTGGATTTGATATCCCGCCTTTCACTCCCTTTAAGGAGTCTCAAAGCGGCTAACATTCTCCTTTCCCTTCCTCCCCCACAACAAACACTCTGTGAGGTGAGTGGGGCTGAGAGACTTCAAGGAAGTGTGACTGGCCCAAGGTCACCCAGCAGCTGCAGCTGCATGTGGAGGAGCGGAGACACGACCCTGGTTCCCCAGATTACAGGACTACCGCTCTTAACCATTACACCACACTGGCACTGGCTGATTGCATACATACTGAGTTGATAATATAGAATATCTGAATTAAGTGGAGAATGAATTGGCATTTCTATTATTGGAGATTAGAATATTTAATTGAATTAATTACCAGAAACTAGCAAATTTGCTAGATCACTTAGTATAAAAGTTTAAATATGCTGATCATCTGGATGTGTTTTGTTGAAACCTGCAGTCTTTTTTTTTTATAACTTGTTGCAAACTAGTCAGGAGTATATGCTTTAGTAATTGGTTCACAATTATTTTTTGTTTTGTCATACAATAAGACACCTTTTATGTGTTGGCGGCTATCTTTATTTAGTATTTGGATCCAAGAAAATATAAGATGATTAAGTCACTATAGCCCTCTGTTCTTTCTCCAAACCAAGTAGATCCCTATAAATATGCATTGCCATGCTAATTTGCATAGTATCTTGTTAAACTGCACAAGTTTAACGTGGTTCTCCATCTGGCAGGCATGTTGTTGTTAAAAAAGGCAGTTACAACTTCAGTTAGTGCAAAGAAACAGGTGTCCGTGTGCATAGCCCTAGCTTAGTGAGGTACCACACACAGAAAGGGATGCTGCATTGATAGTTGATCTCCTTTTCTCTCTCCTTTACCCACTGAATAGTTGATCATTGCAAGTATGGCTTTATGAGCACAGTCTTAACAGCTGAGTCAGGGGAAGGAACCGTGTACAGTACTTCCCACAATTTCTGCTAGAGACAAGCACAAACATGGAAGCATTGGAAATGGGAACAAATGTGCATGTAGCGTTTTACTCAAATTATCGTATTTTTTGCTCTATAAGACTCCCTTTTTCCCTCCTAAAAAGTAAGGGGAAATGTGTGTGCATCTTATGGAGTGAATGCAGGCTGCGCAGCTATCCCAGAAGCCAGAACAGTAAGAGGGATTGCTCCTTTCACTGCACAGCGATCCCTCTTGCTGTTCTGGCTTCTGAGATTCAGAATATTTTTTTTCTTGTTTTCCTCCTCCAAAAACTAGGTGCGTCTTGTGGTCTGGTGCGTCTTATAGAGCGAAAAATACGGTAGAGCCTTTCTCAGTCATACATTTATTTAAAGTGTGATAGTTCCTAGTGCAAGATAATTTTGTTAGCTTTCAGTGAGTCCCCCTTTTTTTTTTACTGAAAAGTTGAAATTTCTGTGATTACCTATCTTAATTGGGTATGTTGAAGTTAATGGAAGTACTAATTGTTTGATTTTACAATGTATGGGCCTTCCCCAACACAGCTACCCATCAGGTCTCACTGTTATCTGAGCTTCTGGTAGTTATGGCACAGTTCACTTTTTTCTGAATGCATAAATAGGGGGTATGGTTTACTCCTCCATCCTAAAAGATTTACAGTACTTGCAGAATGGATAAGAATTCTTTATTCTCCTAGGAGTACCACCCCTAATATTTCTGCTTGAATTAACTGTTCTTCATGCGCCTCCTGATTGGAGCAATGGTTGAGGCAGCAAAGCAATTGGCATTTCCTGTGTTACATTTCTTAATTGGGGATGACTTGGATGCAGAAGTAGGGCAGCAGGAACTGTATCAGGAAGAGACAAGACCAGAGGGTTAAACATTCCAAAATAAAACAGTCAACCTACTTTTGTGGGTGGATATTTCAGGCACACAGGAGCCTTTGATTTCCTGTGCCATACAGCTTGGAACTTAACTGCCTTAGCGTGGAATTTGAAAATTGGTGGATAAAAATCAAGGCAAAACATGAATACACTTATTTCTGAAACTTAGTATGTATATGTGTGTGTGTGTGTTTGTGTTTGTGTAATATTTTATTAAAGCTTTTTCATAATACAATAAGCTAAAAAACCCCTAATAGAAATAAATACAAAAACAGAGAAAGAGAAAAGAAAACATAAGAGTCCTCTCTCAAAGGTAGCTCTTAACCCTTGTCACCCTCAGAAAGTGGTGGAGCCTCCCAGCTCTCACCTGGGAACTTTTTCTTCTTCTCCCAGTCTCTCATCCTGGGAGGTCTTCCCTTCCCTGCCTCTCACTCAGGGTCCTTCCACCAATTCAGGGTCTTTTGTGCATGCGAAGTCCTTAGACCCCAATAACAGCAGAGGACACCAAAGTAAAGAAAAATAACCAAAGAGAAGTAAACTCATTTTCAAACCAGCTTCTGATGTTCTTTTAACAGAGGAACAACAGAGGAAGCTACTTTATGATGGAGTTAAACCATTGGTCCATCTATCTCAGCATGACTGGCATCAGGTCTCCAGAGTCTCTGCTGAGGTTTATGTCTATCCCTACTTGGAGATGCTGGGAATTAATCCAACCCAGGATCTTTTGCATGCAGTGCAGATGCTCTACAACTGAGCCATAACCCTTTGATTTAATAGTTAGCTAGCCCTTCTTTTGATAGCAGGGGGCAGTGCAAAATTATGGAATTGATCATTCTATATCATTTCACAGCTGTTGACTAGGGATAAGGAAGATCTGGCTTTCTGGATGTTGTTGGATTCCAACTCCCAATTATCAGGAATTATGGAAGTTGCAGTGCAGCGGAGTTGGGAGGGCACCATTGATGCTGTTGGCAATGGTTGGCAGTGCTATGCTTTGAAGTTGCTCTAAAGGAGGAGTCTGTTAACAAACACACAGATCAGATCTTGAGAGTCTCTCATACATCGCTTGGACAGACGGCAATTTGGAGAGAATTTACAGTTTTCACAAGGGAAATGCCTCATTTATTTGCCTATGATTTCTGAGCTCTAAACAAAGTTCTGTGATCCAGTGCTGGTGCTTGTTCAAGCTTTGTTTTGTCCCTACTTCTTGCCCAATAAATGGGTGGAATCCCGTTCATGCTGTTGTGCAAGTGCTTTGGAGCCAGCAGGAGGTGTCCATTAAAGGGAAGGGATTTCCGCCATCCTCCTGTAGTCCTGAACCCTCCAGAACAGATTCTCAGGGAAGTTGAGAACTGCAGGAGGTGGGTCAGGTCATCTTCCAGCTTCTACTCCAGCTCCACAAAGCCGAGAATTAACTCCAGAGCTTCCCTAAGATGCAAAGTAGTTATTTGATTTGTAAATACGTTTAAGAAGTTTTAAGTTGTTGCCTTAAAGGCAGCAACATTACTTGCTGTAAGCCAATCCTGCTGTAATCTCTTCTCCATTATATTATGAAAGAACTGAGAATTTTAAAAACTAAATACTTGTGCTGCAAACTGCTTTTTGGACATACCCATCCTACAGTTTGGTTTAAAAAAATATGAATAACAGATACATTAGATTTGTACCCACCTCTAAAGAGTTAATGTACAAAATTTCATATGTTTACACTTGGGTAAAGCAGGTATGAAAGATATGCCTTTTCAGACTAAACAGATCACATAAAATGATGACCTTGTAACTGCAGTTCTGTGGGGAGGTTTTTTCCATCGCACTGAGAAATGTGTGTCTCCTTATGGTGGGAACGAAAAAACAGCTTCTGAAGTTTATAGCTTTGGGAGCATATACAGAATAAAAAGCAGTTGTTTTGCTAGTGGCAGTTCTAACAGAGAGTATATGTGTTTGAAAAGGTGTTGATTCTCAAAGCACTATTTTTCTTTATAGAAAAAGCCACAAATGAGTACAACACAGCTGAAGACTGGGGAGTTATTATGGATATATGTGACAAAGTTGGAAGTACTCCTAATGGGTAAGACACTTCGTCCCGTCTGCCAGCTCTCGCTGAATGTCATTTTATGTTTCTGCTGAGTAATCTGTGTTTCCTGTGCCCAGATCTGATAGGTAGCTCTATTCATTCCAGTCAATTCAGGCTGGTATACACAGTAACGTGCTTATGTTAAAACTCATTTTGTTTAAAAAATCAGATCCGTTTAAGATGCAAAGAGAAAATGTAACTAGGTCACTTGAGAAACTGTCCAGGTTGTTAAGTAAATTCTCTTTCTGTTGTAAAGTAGCAGAATTTTTTAAACCTAGAGTTTCTAGTAAATGCTAGTGTTGTTTAGATGAACTTTTTTCCCTTGTAATTGTCTTCCAGGACTCTTGGTTCTCATTCTTTTTGGCAGCTTTTATTCTTATTTTTTTTACCAAAAATGCATGCAAAATATATTTGCTTGCTTTCAGACTAAATTGTAAGAAGAAGAAAAATTTGTGCTTGGATTTGACTGTGCTTTATTCAAGCTTTGAAAGCATTTGGTACCTATTCTGTTTGAGCAAGCTAAAAATGTATACCAAATTGTGTTTAATGATATTGCTTTGTTTTTTTTTAGCAGTCCACCTTCTGGTGGCAAATAGCACTGCCTAACTTAAAACTACAATTTTGCAAGTGCTAAAAAGCAGCCAAAAGACAGAGGAGGGATGAGGCCTTTCCAGACCTTCAAATTCTGTATTGGATCAGCATGTGAAAGGGGAGCAGAGATACATCTCATGATTGGCAGTATGTGTGCAGTTTATAACCCTGCCTTTTCAGGGTTCCCAGTCTTGCAGAGAAAACCTTTAGTGTGTAGGCTGTCTGAACACAGATCCTATCAATGTGTGGAAGAAGGGGGTAATTAATAGGTGTGATCCAGCTTCCCATTCACACATTGACTCTATGCAGAATTTGAAGGTCTGAAAAAAAGGCTGTTGGAGCTTCCCTTTGCAACATGAATGGTAGGATTGTGTCCCAAAACTTTGGTTTTCAGTGACTTTTTCCTTCCAATATTTCCTGTCTCCTTTCCAGTTAAGTCAGGTGTGGGCAATCTTGTTGATATTCCTTTGGAGAAGGTAGTCGGGTGTGTGTGTGTGATCAGAGTGCACTCCTTTCTCAAACAAGCGCGTACACCCACATCACTATCCACACAAACACACACTCCGTCCTCTCCCTCTTCTCTCTCGCATACACACAACCTGGAGAGATGTCTGCCACTGTTTCCCACATATTTCATGTTGCAGGCTCACCCCGTCAGTGCCAGAGAAAGAGGTTTGAGCAGGCAAGCACAGCCTGCCTGATAGCCCTTCTCTTTCTCCACTCCATGGTCTGCTCTGTGAGAGTGGGGAGGGAGCCACCAGTCTTGAGAAGAACAGAGTTGAGTGAAGGAAGTGGGAAGATGCTGGCCCTTCCACCTTCAACTCTGCTCTTTTTAAGGCTGCCCACCCCCATCCCGTCAGCTCTTCGTGTTTTCAATGCAACCAAGAGAGAAAACCCTGGAGTCCACAAAGTAATGGGATGTCTTTCCCATTGCCCAGAGCAACCAAAAGGCACTCCAGGTGTCAGAAGAAGGGGATGGTCAGAGGAGGTGCCCAACTTTGGGTGGCAGTGACAGGAAGATTGGGGGGGGGATAGGCTTGCAGATTGCCAGCATGCGAATTAAGTGATTGAAATAAGAGTCTGAAAAATGATACTGTTTTATCTAGAGCAAAAGATTGCCTCAAAGCCATTTTGAAGAGAGTAAATCACAAGGTACCCCATGTTGCTCTGCAGGCACTAACTGTAAGTATAATACATACTTATTTTATGAAAAAGGTTAAAACAGTTCTTTTTAATCATAAGGCAATACTAGATGATCGCTTTTGAATTCTATTTAATACCTGTAGATGATGTAGTAAATCTTTGTTATGGCCAATACCTTCGTCACTGCTTACATCTTGTTCTTTTATGTGGTTATTTTCATCTACTAATTTTTGCCTTCAATCTCACTTGTTAGCTATTGGGAGCCTGTGTTTCAAACTGTGGAAAGATTTTTCACTTAGAAATCTGCTCTCGCGACTTTGCCAGTGAAGTACGAGTTATTATAAACAAGGTAAGGTTCTAATATGCTCCATATTTAATAAAAGCCAATGGGGAGAAATTCATTGTTATGGTGTCTATGCATCTGTCCAATACACTGCTGATATTTAACTTAGGTTGCAGAAAGGGACAAATTAAACAGAATTGATAGGGCAGAGAGATGAGTGGAAGAGACTAAACCATGAAATGATTTTCCACAGCAGTATTCCATTATGGACTGCAATGAAGAAAACGTAACATGCAGTATCTGAATTGACAACTGTCATGCAGGAATGACAGACTGTGAGAAATCAGGTAGATCTTAACCCTGCACAGTAGTAGAGCCGGAAGAGCAAAATATTTGCACGTAAGCACATAATAAACCCGAATAGTGGTATTTATAACCAGCAGGAGCCACAGGGCTGTGTTGCTCACCCGTCTTCTGAATACAGTGTGTTGCTGCTGCAGCAGGGAGTTCAACACAGTGCAGGCCCAGTGCGAATACAGTGTTGGGTCTGTTGGACTGGCTCTGCTGTGGCATCTGAGCCACCCTACCCCTGCCATGTCCCATTCGCTCTCAGTAAGCAGCAGCAACATGCCCCGTTTGGAAGATGGGGAGCAACAGATCACACACACCCCACCCCCCAGTTCTACATGCTGCTATTGCGTATGTGAACATGTGGACATATTATCAGTGCTGCATTGACCTCTAGATTTTAATACGAGGCAATTTAAACATAGGCCATGATCCAAAGAGCTAGTTTAGCCAAGGACCTGGCCGTGCCTAATGGCATTTCTTTCCTTCAGGGGGCCTTTCCACACCTTAAGCAGCAGACCCTTACACCGTTTCACAATTTCTTTTTTTTTTTTTTAACTCCCTTCGGTTTCAGAAGAGGTGTGGCGCAAGCCCCAAATCCCCCCAGGCCTTCAGAGCTAATTTGGGTGGTTCTTTGGATCCTAGCCACAACGCTTTAAAAATCAAAATTTGCCTTGTAGATTGTGCTATAAAACCGGGCTTGTTTGTGTCTTTTTAGGGTCATCCTAAAGTATGTGAAAAGTTAAAAGCTTTAATGGTTGAATGGTCAGAAGAATTTCAGAAAGACCCACAGTTCAGTCTAATATCAGCAACTATTAAATCTCTTAAGGAAGAAGGGGTTACATTTCCTACCTCTGCATCACAGGTAAGAGGCTAGAGTTATAACTTTTTCGGCATGTTTACAATTTTGCAGATACATGAGGACATTTTAAGTAAAACACAGAATATTTTGACATGCTTGATTTTCAGTAAATGCCTGGTTTTCATAGCGAGACAGAATTTTACCCTGCATCTGAATAAACAATTATCAAATGTATATTTCATCCTTTTAAAAAGATTTTTATTTCCTGGCTAGTTTACAAATATCTAAATATACTCAGTTATTTAAGAAATGCTATTAAAGCAATATAATTTTATACTATGATTCTTATAGCCAAGATGAAGAACTGTAGCATAGCTAAACTCATGACCCTGATGAATGCAGGTGCATAAAGTGGGAACTTTAAAACCAAGCCCCACCGACTGCTGTTTATTGTATATAGCCTTATCGATTTGCTAATGAATTCCAAACCTCAACAAAAAGAAGGGGTGAGTGGATTGTGGTAGCGCTATGAAAAATCAGTATGTGTGACAAACTATTTGCCATACAGGGCAAAAGAAACAGGAGGAGGACATCAGCAGGTGATAGTAAGCAATGTATTTTGAAGAAATACTCTAGTCTAATGCATTTTTTGGAGGGAAACTTTTCAAGGTCTGCTCTGCTTACTCAGTTACTGACTTGGGTCACTCTGGAGGCAGGGAGCAAAGGTGCTTGGAGCGGGGGGAATCGTGGATCAGTATTACTTGTGACAGGGTAACCTGCATGTATTCTGATGCTAGTACCAAATACTGACTCTACCTTACAAGGTTTTTGTAAGAATTACTGAGATAATGTAGATGAAGCGCTTTGAACTCGTGAAGTACGTTATAGAAATGCTACGCGTTGCTACCCTCTCTTATCACTGCTTCTGCTCCCACACATTCCCTCTTTCTTAGCAAATCATAGGTTTCTATCCTGGACAAACTGGTTTGCCTCAAAATAGGGAGCCAAGGACCAAATTGATGTGTGCAATCAATCAATACATACATACATACATACCCCTGCCCATCTGGCTGGGTTTCCCCAGCGGCTCTGGGCGGCTCCCAACCGAATATTAAAAACACAGTACAGCCTTAAACATTAAAAACATCCCTAAACAGGGCTGCCTTCAGATGTCTTTTAAAAGTAAGATAGTTGTTTGTTGCCTTGATATCTGACGGGAGGGCATTCCACAGGGCAGGTGCCACTACCAAGCAGGCCCTCTGCCTGGTTCCCTGTAACCTCACTTCTTGCAGTGAGGGAACCGTCAGAAGGCCCTCGGCGTTGGACCTCAGTGTCCAGGTAGAATGATGGGGGTGGAGGCGCTCCTTCAGGTACGAGCAAGCACTTGAGTCCAAACTCATTCACATAATACTTAGCCTTAGGTGTAACTCTCTTGAGGCTTGAGTTGGCATTTTGTCTAGAGACAGTATATACCATTACCTTGTGACTGAAATGCTGGAAGTTGAGATGACACTGAAGAGTTCCTATCCAAAATCTGTGTTCCTAGCACCTCTTGAGATTCCTGTCCTTTCTTGTTTTAAACAAGTTTTAAAAATGCTTGCCACAAGGCAGCTACATCAGTATCACTGCTGTTTTTAAAGTACAAGCAAATATAGAACTTTTTCCACTTGGTGTACTATATTAATATTGCCAGTACATTTACAGAGTCCCTCAGCTGTTGCCAAGAATGGTGCATCATCAAGCAAAAACAAAGAGGATGAAGATATAGCTAAAGGTAAAGTATTAGTCACCATGTATCTTGAGCAGTATAACATTTAAAGTGTTTCTAAGCTTATGCTTGGAGATGTGTTTTGATGCCTAAAATGCACAACATGTTCCATTTAAAGAAGACTGAACAATGAGGTGGAAATGTGTTAGGAAATGGAAGACAAAGAGAAGAGTGAGCAGTTATTTTCTTAAGGGGGGGGGAGGAGTAGGGAAAATTCAAGTTTTATACCTCAGAAAAGGCATATTCTTTTGGAGCTATTCTTCCCTTCAATTGAGCTCTTGGGATGCTTGTCTCTTCTAACAATTTTCTGTTAGTATTGTCATTCTGTTTCGCTAGTTGTCAAGAACTGACAATTAGTTTCTAAAGCTTGTAAGCAGCTTGAGGTCTGAGACCTTTCACGCTCATAGCAGTGGTGAATGACTTAAGAAGCTCTTTGTGAGCTGGAGTAATTCAGCTAATTTACACAAAATTATATTGTGTACATTTAACCCCACTTGTATTTTGTTCTCACAAGAGTAGCCTTCTTGAGAAATACTGGGTTATGACTCAAGTTTAATGAACATCTTTTTGCCGTTTTGTTTTGAATACTTTAATATTTTTTCATCAACTTACCAGTTTGTAGCTAGAAGCTCTGGAACTTCAATTTGTATGCACTGTTTTTTGGGTGTATCAATTTAAAGTGACTTGCAAACTGTAGGCTTTTAGTCCTTACTATATATTATTATGGGCCCTGTTGAAGAACCTGCATGCAGATTATTTCCTGTTGCTTCTTTAAGATCATTGTAAATAGCGGGCTCAGTCAGTCAAGTTTTCCAACGATCATTTTGCTTACCAGACATTTGACTAATACTTGGTTAATTGCTAATGTATTTGCAATTTGATTTTTTATCTGAGTAATACTTGAGATTGTGTAATAATTATAAGTATTTGTATGATAAACTGAAACCAGTTTAGACCAACTATTCCTACCTATAATATTATTTTTTTAAAAAAATAACACTATGCATCAACAACCTTTATAGCCTTGGTTGTTATTAATATTTATTAAATTTATATACCGCCCTATATCCACAGGTCTCAGGGTGGTTCACAGGATAAAATCAGAATATAAAACCACAAAATACATAATCAAAACAAAAACAACCCAGTAACACCCCCCATGGCTTCCCACAGGTACAAAAAGAATAGGATCCTTTAGGTAGTGCTATCTCCACCATCTAGAATCCCCCTTGTCCGCCAGAGAACCCTCAGTGATCCACATTGGATGGGATAAAGATTACAGTTTGAATGCCTTATCATCCCTGTGTGATGTGAGGAGCTCGGAATAAGCTGCTGCCTTGTTTTTAACTAAGTTTTCTTGAGCATGGTTTAAGAGGGGTTCTGACACATCATCTTTTAACCCAGTGCTGGGATTAGTACCCAGTTCAGAGAGCCTTGTATTCAAAAATAAGCTCCATGCAACACAGTTGCGAGCTAGGATCTCTGCACTCCTTGGACCCTAGGAGCTAGATGTTGGGAAGGGATCTCAAGTTTATTAAGGTTGAAATGTTTGAGGTTTTTATGAAAACTGTTTTATCTGGGTTTTACCTTTATTACTCCCCCCCCCCCTTTAGATACCACTATGGTATCATTGCAGTGTATAGCGCTTTATCAATATCCCTAACAATAAATAAATAACTAGTTACTTTATGGTAGAAAATAAAACTGCTATTAACACATTTCATCATTATTTGGAACATTATAAAAGGCATTTCTTTGTTTTCCAAACCATAGCTATTGAATTATCTTTGCAAGAGCAAAAACAACAAACAGAAACAAAACCTTTATACCCACCTGTAGAAGTTCACTCAAGCAATCAGAAAATTTCAAGAAAGGTGCGCGCCTTATATGACTTTGAAGCTGTCGAGGACAATGAACTCACCTTTAAAAGTGGAGATACAATTGTTGTTCTGGACGACAGGTATGTTATACTTTGAGACCTCTATCTGTAGAGAGGGCTGCTGAACTAAACTTATTTACTGTTTAGGGAAGTTTTTTAATGACTGGTGTTTCAATGTGTTTTTAATCATCTGTTAGAAGCCGCCCAGAGTGGCTGGGGAGACCCAGCCAGATGGGTGGGGTATAAGTAGTATATTATTACTATTAATATTACTACTACTACTACTCAGTATGGGTTGTAGCCAACAAAGTTCTACTCAGAGTAGATCCGTTGACATGAACCTAAATTTGTCATGCCCATTCATTTCACTGGATCTACTCTTGAATATGACTTAACATTGGATACCACAGTGTATGCCATATTACTGCATGCTCATTATGCTTTGAACCCCTGTGATCATTGTAAAACTTCCTTGGACACCCGAAAACCATTTAGATAAATTCTTAAATCTTTGTGATGGGTTTCTTCTCAAAATACAAGGGGGTTCTGTGCTTGATCAGAATTTTCATGTGTGTGTAAGCCACAAGGAACCCTTTGAGGCAAGATTAGCTTACATTCATCTTTTCATCTCTAAACTCTACAACTCTTCTTTGCCCTGCTGCCCAGGCAAAGGGTGTCATCCATTGGCATCTGTGTTCTGGAGACCCCCAATCATCTGGCCCAGGTGTGGGGGGAGTGCAGGTAGGGGGAGAAGAGGGGCAGGTCCTGTTGTAAGAGGAAATTTGCCCAGATGAATTTCATCAGTAGGATTGTTCTTCAGTTGCAGGAACGCACTCTTAAGCCAAACCAAAGCACCAGGCTGCAGTATTGGTTTGGATAGAAGTTCTCTTGAAATTAATACAACTTTGAAATAGAAATGTTCTGGATTGTGATATGGACTGATACTGTAGCTGTCCCAGCTTTTGAATCATGGAGCCATTTCTTTATTGCCACCACCGGAAGTGTTCTTTAGCAACTGTGTTGTTGCTGTTGTTTTTTTAAAAGTGAGGTGCTTCCAGAGGTTTACTGATTTAAAAGCGCTTCACTCAAGTCTTTCGGAGAAAAGCATGGCGACTTTCATGAGCCTTAGACTTGTGTGATGTCCCCTCCCCTTTCTTTCTGTGTGGCTGCAAGAAAGAGTTTTCACCTGCCATTTTCAGCTAACTGGTTTATAGTTGTGTATGAGCCTTTATGGTGGATTATTTATTTATTTGTGCCCTGCTTACATGCCTCAATGGCTTTTGAGCAGTTTACAGCTATAAAATCAATTATGAAATGCCCATGCATAATTAAAACACACAATGAAACAATTCCTTCAAAGCACTTAAAACATACATCAAAATAAGCAGTTTAAAAGTGCAATTAAAGCAATTAGATCAGGAAGTTCAAGTTCAGAGGAATGCTTGTCTAATGAGGTGTGTCTTCAAGACCTGGTGCAATGCCAGTACTGGCAAAATTGGCTGGGTTCAATTTGCTGTTCTTAATGCCCTAATCCTAATGCTCTTAATTGGGCAGAGGAGCAGAAGATGGTTTGTTGGGCAACATGCTCCAGTATTCTTAGGGACTTTTAAATATTAATAATGTAATTGTTGTTGTTGTTATTTATTATGCCCTGCCCATCTGACTGGGTTGCCCCAGCTGCTCTGGGCAGCTTCCAACAAAAATACAGAGGCAAACAGTGTTTGTCTGCAGACAGCTTCCGGGTCATGTGTCCAGCATGACTAAGCCGCTTCTGGCGAACCAGAGCAGTGCACGGAAACGGCATTTACCTTCCCGCTGGAGCGGTTCCTATTTTTCTACTTGCACTTGACGTGCTTTTGAACTGCTAGGTTGGCAGGAGCTGGGACCGAGCAATGGGAGCTCACTCCGTCGCGGGGATTCGAACCGCCAACCTTCTGATCAGCAAGCCCTAGGCTCTGTAACACATGTAAAACAGCTATAGTTACATGCTAATTCATAAACCTGAATGCATAGTAAGGATTGTATATTAAATGACTTAACTGAATTTGCTTCATTCATTCATTGTTTCATTTGTTTCAACCTCTGAGGTTTTGGAGAACACTTGTGAGATTTAAACATTAGAGAAAATAATAAGACGGTGTCAAATACACACAGAGAACAAATATTTAGGCTTTTGCTTCTACGGTTTTTTTTAGGAGGGTTTTTTTCAAGTTTTTCTTGTGTCAGTTTGGTACCTTGTAGCAGATGCTGGGCATTTTGCAAATCTGTCCCTACAGTGCTTTGCTTGTCTTGCAGAGCAAGCGGTTGTGGTTTGTTTCTGTGGCTTATCTTTAATGGAGCTATGAATGGCAGAAGGCAAGTTATAGAAAGTCTTCACTTGTAAATTAAGAGCCTATCCTAGGGATTTGTAGGGAAGCAGGTGAGGGACAGTATATTGCAGTTGACTGTTTTGTGTAATAAAATGTAAATCTTTATTGCTCAGTGATGCCAATTGGTGGAAAGGAGAAAATCACAGAGGAATAGGATTGTTTCCATCTAATTTTGTGACCTCTAACTTAAACGATGAGCCTGAGTCAGGTAAGCAGAATAAAAAAACTGGTATTGAAAGCACTTTAAAAGTCACACATAAAGTATTATCCCAATTTGATGTAGGAACGTACCATGAAATTTAATGACTTGTCCAAAGTCACTAAGTACCCTGGGAATTGGCTCTAATCCTCTTGACTCACAATGCCTAATTGTGCTCTGATTGCTAAATCGTTTTTACCCTATGCAATATGACAGAAGATCTTGCATTTTTATGAGCAGTAACTTCCCATATGTCTTGTCAGTGGCATTATTATTTCAAGACAAGACTATTTCACTTGCTGTGAAGCCACAGATGGAGGCGGGATGAAAATGTGAGAATAGATAGTTCTCAACGCTCGGTTGCAACCTAATCAAAAAGTTTGGTGTTGCCAAATGAAAACATTGAACTATCACAAGTCAAACTGCTAAAAGTCATGATATGAAATGGCTTTTAATTTGCCATCTGGGTTTTGAGCTCAGTGCATTTGTGTTTTAAAATAAGTGTCGTACACCACAAGAGCAGAATTTAAAACTTATTTTTCCGTGTGTGAAGAGTTGCTGCATGTAGGAAAACTTAAGCAGAGATTTCTGTCCCAGCCTGTAGCTGTATTGAACTTGGATTTGTTTTTATAGGCATTTTTATTGTTGGGTGTTTTTGGTTTTAATTTGCTTCAGGCTGTTTTATTGGGAAGTGATTCAGAAACACAAACAAACAAACTGCTTGGAAAACATTTTAGATTGAGAAACTCATGCTATCATGTTCTCTTAGCTGCAACTGTGGAGAAAAGTTCTTCTGCTGAAGACACAACAGAGGAAGTTACAAAAGCTGAGCCGGAGCCCGTTTACATAGATGAGGTGTGTGGTTGCTTTCAACTAGTACAAAGTCTCATTAGATACTACTTCCTTGAAGAAGCTATTGAATTTTGACTGAGTTTGGGAACTTGCAGTCCTAAGAGTTCTGCATGGCTTTCTAGTGATGTTTTTCTTCGTCTTTCAGAGTAAGATGGATAAGGCATTACAGTTACTCCAGAGCATAGATCCATCGGACCCTAAACCTGATTCTCCTGATCTCCTGGATTTAGAAGGTATTTTTGATTGCCGATAAATGTGCTAGCAGTCCTATTCCAGAATCCATTGTCCTTTGTTCAATAAGCTAAGTGGCAGTCTGGGAGAAAGGTGGGAGGTGAGACTCCCCTATCACTATGCATATCAGCCCCATTTATATCGCTTGCAGTCTCCTCAGCTATGTACATTTAACTGAACAAATATCAATATTTGTATATTCTCAGATATCTGCCAACAGATGAGTCCCATGATAGATGAAAAACTAGAAGAAATTGATAGGTAAGACAGTCGAGCAGTACGTGTGAGTAAAATGGGAATGTATTCTTAAGCAGCACATAGAAGACTTAAGACTGCCATGTTTTCTCTATAGACCTCTTTCAACTTATCAAGGCTTGTTTAGAAGCTTGAAACAAGACATTAGC
This sequence comes from Podarcis raffonei, assembly GCF_027172205.1. NCBI lineage: Eukaryota > Metazoa > Chordata > Lepidosauria > Squamata > Lacertidae > Podarcis > Podarcis raffonei. Next base: position 103,514,669 of record NC_070602.1, on the reverse strand, counting down.
TTTGTTGTACTTAGGCCATGCACAAGCAAAGAAGAGGACAATTCAGGCTGCAAATAGGTTTGGAATGTGGGACTCTTTGTGGGTTTACTAGAACCCACCTGTAAGATGGTGTAGGTCTAGCCATCTTAATTTGTTTCTGTGTTCCCAGCAGGTGACCATTTCCTGCAATTTGGTTGAGTGCTGAATGAAGGCATAATGGGGGAGGGATATTAACTATGGGGGTAGCGCTATCAGTAGAACAAACCAAGTGGATTTTGGTTTTTAGGAAACAGATATAAATCCCAATTATTTTCATCTTCTCTCTCCCACCCCTCACCCCCTAATGTTGTTTGGATAACTTATAAACTTAGCTGTTGAAATTTAGAATTCCTGCAGATTTAACAGTCATGTCTACTGTCATAGCCTTCAACTGTATTGTCCCCTCTTGATGGAGAAGTATCGTGGGGGTGTATAGCTAAGTTCTTACTTAAACGGTTCTGGGAATTGCTTGTGTAAAACTGCTAGCTAACTTTAGGAAGCTCATGTATCCTGTAGAGCAGCCTTTGCCAACACGGGAACCTCTCGATACTTTGGACTAAAGGTCCTACCATCCTCAATCCATCATGGGCAGTGGTTGGCAATGGTATGAGTTGTGGTCTACAACATCTGAAGGCACTCGGTGGAAGAAGGCTGCATGATAACTATGGGAACTGAGCAAAGGGTTGGGTGTGTTGCAGGGAAGCATGATGTAGAGACTCCTCCTCAGACTTGGTATTGAGAAGCAAACACCTTCTTTCCAAGTCACTTCTTAACCTCACAGGCTGCACATTAATGTCTAGCACACGGACAAGTGCATAACTGCAAACACTTGACTTAACACTCTTTTTGAACTAGGAAACACTCGGAATTGTCTGAACTAAATGTTAAAGCCTTGGAAGCTTTGGAGCTCTACAACAAACTGATGAATGAAGCGCCTATGTATTCCTCATACTCAAAGATGCATTCATCTGCACCCTATCCACCCACGTCCGCTGGTGTTCCAGTGCAGGTCAGTGTCCCTGTCTAGCGAGGATTCTTTTGAGAACAGTTGCTGCAATGTGAGCTCCATTAACAACTTAAGATTTTAAGGTTTCTGAGTCCTGCTGCATTACATGTCAACATACACGCAAGCGAAACAGCAACAGAAACTACTATTTATTTCTCCCACAGCTATTTCTTTCTTTTTTTAACCAATACCACATAGTTAACAGATTTCGGAGAATGCTTTAATTGTAAATTTCTTGTAGGCTTGGATCCAAAGAGGGGAATAAGCTCCATTGAATTCAGTTGGACTTATTTCTGAGTAGGCATGGTTAAGATTGTGTTGTATGACTGTATTTGCAAAATAATTGTTTTTACACCACCTCCTTCCTGGGGGAGCTACAGCTGGGTGGGTGGGGGTGTTGCGAAATAAGATCCAAGCCAGTAAGTTTTCCAAGTTAAACATGTTTTCATTGTAGCTTTGCAAATCAGGTGGATAGATTTACTTGTTCAAGCTTTACATTGATGAGCAGTCTAGTTAAAAGGCTTGTGGGCTAGCTGATAGAGGGACTTAGGAATTAGGCATACTGCAGTACAAAATTTTGGGTGATACACCAGCATTGCAATGTTTTTATGTTGACACCAGATAATAAGTAAAACAAAAGAGATCTGTTGGTGCACATGTTTTGAGTTGTAGTGTTGAGATTTTTGACAATGAAGTGTATCTTGGAAGGACAAAAGCAGTGTTGTCCAGTAAAGTATTGATTTCTCTTGCTTGCTCCTTTGGGCTACAAGTTCCCTATGTGCTAAATTAAATAACTTGAAAATTCACTCCAAACACTCACGTTTGCTTTAATAAACTAAGGGAGTGGGGAGAGGAAAATGAGCAGGCAATAATTAAGTGCAAAAGGGGGGGGGGGAGTGGCTGCATATATTAGGTGGATTTTACATAATCAGTGTGGAAAGAATAGTTACTATGGTAACTGCCACATCAAAGATGATGCATTTAGCTATTATGTATTGCAGTGAACTCTTTAAAAATGATGGAAGATTGATTATATTGGAGGGTGTAAAGGAAATTATGAGTATTAGACGTCTTAAATTCTAATATTCCTGTCATTTGAAAATAATGCTGCTTCCTCATGAGGATTAAAAACCAGTGATAGTTATAGTTAAGGGGCCAACAGTCATACTAAGAGCAGCCCCACTGAAATCATTGGATAAGTCAATTTATTTCAGTGGGTTCAATCTGAGTATGGTTTAGATGGTTATCACCTTAAAGTACTAGTAGAATATGGCTTTTAAAGGAACAAGACCTGAATATTTTATTTGTTAGACTTTTTTCCTACTCTTCTTCCAAGGAGCTTGGAACAGCAACCATGGTTTTCTTCCCACCTACTCTATCCTCATAGTAACCTTGTGAGGCAGATTAATTTGGGGAAAACGATTGCCTAAGGTAGGCATAGGCAAACTCTGACTCACCAGATATTTGGGACTACAGTTCCCATCATTCCTGATCACTGGTCCTGTTAGCTAGGGATGATGGGAATTGTAGTCCCAAACATCTGGAGTGCCAAAATTTGCCTATTCCTGGCCTATGGTTACCTGGCAAATCTTGTGACCGAGTGAGGATTTAAGCCTGTGTATAACCACCCCATTGTGATAGAAGCTTAGAGGAAGCTGCTTGAACCATGATGGTGCAATAATGACTGTGCTATAAAACACCTGCTCTTTCTTTCTTTTTATTCCCTCAAGGAACAATTCCTGCGAGTTTTAAAAACCATAGCTTTAGTGCAGTGCTTTTGCCACATAAAAAACTGGCCATAGCTTTTGTGCGCTACCCCCTCTTGGTTTTTTACCTGTGCAATTTCAGACTCGTAATGTTGTTCTGTTTCCATTGCAGTCCTATCCCATGCACCCTCACAGTGGGAACTATGTGGTTCATGGTGTTCCTCAAGGCTACAATCCAGGAAGTGATCAGATTGGTCCACTGAGGTCCTTGCCGCCAACTATAAATTCTTCAGTAACTTCTCAGCCTGGTCAGGCAGCTTATTTAAGGTATTCCATCAACAAGGCTGTATTGAAGACGTCTTGCAAATGGCGTAATCTTTCTAGGGTTGCCATTTGTTTTGCATGTTGACAAAATGTCTTTTTTCCTTTTCTTTTTGTATTTCAGCACCGGTCTAGAATCTACTGCTGCTTACATGAACCAGAATTCTTGCCTTCCGCCTCCTAATACAGTCCCTTATGCCCAACAAATGGGTATGCCTATGGATATGTTCACATACCAGAACAATGCCTCCAGTTTGCCTCAAGGAACATGCTATCCAGCAGTTCCAGCTCATTCCCTTACACAGCAGCGAACAAATTACCATCAACAGCCTCTCCTGTGAAAATGCAGTCTGTTCCTGAAAACAGTTTTGGATGTTGCTGACCCTTGTCATTTAAATTGTCCCTCCATTGATTTAAAAGGATGCTTCTGCTCAAGGGAAAAGACAGCCAAGCAATTTCAAAGTTAAAAAAGTTAATTCAAGTTTAAAACTCTTTTTTTCTTCTTGCAAAGCTGTTTAAATAAGGGGAGCTGCTAATGTGTTAAAAGGCCTTCAGCACCCTGCCTTGCATAGTGGTCTATCAGCTCTACTCCCTATTTATAATGAAGCCTCTCTAGAGTAACTTTTCCTTGTGCTACGTTTCATAAGAAAAAGCTTGAAAGCAAGTTTATATGTGCATCTCTTCCTGTTCATTCTTTCCAGAGTTTATTAATGACATGGTTTTTATGGAACCTTTAAGTCTGAAGTGGTATCTTGAAACCCAATTAGTTTAGCTAATTTGCTTTTCAGTTTGCACCCCTGCTAGAACATCTTAACAGATTGCATTTTATGATTGTACAATAAAGCAGTTGTAAATTTGGGAGAAGAAAATTTTGAATGACAGCAGTTAATGGACTTTTATGGTTTCTGCCAGATTGGATTTCTTATTTGCATTTCTCAGAAAACTAGTGCTACTTATTGCTGAGGAGTAGTTCTTATTCCCTGTCTAAGAAGAGAAGAGTCTCAAGATTGCATTTTTAGTATGTAAATTAATTTCCAAGCACAAGTTACTCTGATGGAACTAGACCTTTTGCTCTGTCTTCTCTCTCTGCTTTCATTCAGTGGTTTTGCTGAATACTTATTTGCATGAAAGAGAAATCTTTCATATTGGGAAGGCAACATTTATGCCACAATTTATTCACAGCAGCGATCTAGGAGCAGATGTCATCTTCTTGGCCTCAACTAGCAAATACACATTTTTAAGAGTTAGGCATCTAAAATAAATATCATGCAAAACTATAATTGCAGTGTTCAGGGATCAGAAAGACTCCTGCCCTGACAGAAAATGAAAGGAAAGATTCTGTGTTTTCTGTAGGTTCATTACTTCCTTGTTGACCATTTACTTATCCAGCTATTTAACATAATCATCTTTAATATATTGTTTATAGGTTACATATGGATGAACCGTACTCTGCAAGCAGGGTGGGTAGTGAAATGAACTAATGATTTAGCCTGAGCAAAAGGTAATGATGGAACATGAAAATCGAAAGGCATTTATACTTTGGTTTCAGAGCCCTTCTCAAATATGCACCGTCTGTTGTACAAATACCTGTTATTTCGTAGTGAGGTCTGTGTTTCTCTAACTCAAACCTGCCTGTTGTCAAGTGGCCCTTTCATTTCCTATACTGGTGCTAAATAGACTGTTCAGAAGCATGTTAGTGATCAGCTGCAGTTCCATTTTGGACCAATATTTGTGTGTGTGTGTGTGTTTTTCTTCTGGAACACTTGCTTAGTTGATCATCTAGCCATGGTGGTTTCCTTTCTGTATAGAATGGGAAATGGGGCTCAAATTAGCCTTTTCTGTTTTCAAAACTGAATTAGTTTCAAAAGGTGTTCTTTTAGAATCCTTATTAAGAGCAGGCCCAGTTTCCCCGCCGCCACCTCTCTCAGCCCAAACATTTGATAAATGAAATGAAGACTTTTTGATGAGTATGTAACTCCTTCATATTAATAAATTACATAATCAGTTTTTATTGATTCACAATCTTTGATACTACATTAAGTGGTGCCCAAATTTTGACTGTGATGTTAAGCTGAAGCAACATTTTTCATGGTATTTTGTTCTTTATATATAATATATAAATAGTATGTGTGTGTATATATATCCACTTGTCTGATATTTTATACACAACATTATATATACTCATTCTCTAAAAAAAAATCAGTGAAATTTTATACATAGCTGCATTTTGCATTATTGCTAGTTGCTGTAATCTTACAATACATTTATGCAGGTTGTATATATGTATAAATTCTGATGTTGAAATTGTGTATTTAGTGTACTGGTGACAATGGGATCATCTTTCCCTCTTCTCTTTTCTAGACTAAAACATTATTTATTGCTGAGGTGTGATCATAATTATGCTGCCAAAGGAACTGACTACAGATTTCCATAGGGCCCAGACTCCATTGACATCAATGAGTGCTTAGCTATTGATTTGAATGGACTTCAGAATGTACTGCAGGCATACACCTATTTTTATATTAAAAGCAAATCCTTTGCTTTTCACATGTTAACTATTTAAGTAGAAATTCTGACAGTTTGTAATAAGGGTGGTATTGTGGTTTGTTTCATGGGTGTTAAAATAAGGTACAGTTTCTTCTTGGTCATTTTGTTACCTTAAATTGTATACAAATGTTTTTCCCTATCTGAATGTTGCCCAAGGGCATTTGTCCAGTCCATATTGCCACCTGACTCAAGCTTCTTCTTCTTCCTCTTCCTCTTTTTTAAAAAAGGTTAACAAATAAAATTAACAATAAGTTCTCCAAGACCTTGGCATCTATATGCATTCCAGTGTTTCTCCCCCACCCCAATAAATATTTAAATAGCTAATCTTCTAAATCTTTTGATCTTTATGTGTTTATTTGGTTTTCATTTGTACCCTTTCCATGCCCTGCAAACATCTAGCATAACCTGCTGAAAGATTGCCAGTTAAGGGATGGCTATGTCATGCTATAACTGAAGACCTTTCCCTTATTATCTATGCATCATTTCTCAAGTGTTTTGCAGTGTTTCACAATGTTAAGCATAACCAAGTTTTCTTTGCTATAAACTTAGTTTGTACAAGGCTTGACTGTCTTTCCCTTGGAATAATCTTAATCCTTCCATAGCAGTAGATTAAATTATTTTGCTCTTGAGCTAACTGGTGAAAGGAAAAGGGATGAAACGGAGCACTGGAATTGGTGGAATGCCTTCCAAATATGTACTGTTCAGGAAGTTCCCTGTTGTGGTTGCTTGTCCATGTTCAGACTTATGTTTTCTCCCCATACCACAAAATACTTTCTGGGTGTTTTTACAGGATACTATGTTCAAGCAACCGTCAGTATTAACAATTGGAGATCTGATCATATTAAATATCCATCCAGATTCTTGTCTACAACATGTTTGGGCTGACTTGGGCAAATAAAACTTGTTTAACAAACATATTAGTAGAGTGTCTTATTTTTATTATGTGCTGATTCCCTTTAACTTGAGCCACGTCAGCTGTTGGGTTAGAAACCCTTTTATACATGGCCCTTATCCAATCTGGCTGCAGGTTTGAATGGCCCTAGGCAATCTACACTCTAGTGAGGCTTGCCCTGATTAGCTTACCTGGTGACATTGGTGCACCACATGGTGCCTGTTGGTTTGTTATAGTCATTATTTTAATTTTGGCATGTTGCCCTAGAAGAATGCCATGTTTGGATCATTGTCTGGGAAATATAAATGGTGGCTAGTTTAAATAACCAGTCTGGGTGTTAGGGTGGTTGTTGTTTTTTAAAGGGGTGCTCACAACAGGCATCGGCAGTGGACCCTGCCAGGACATTGGAACCCTGGCAGCTGCTGTACTGAATCTAGCCTTGCCTTCTGACTCCGTTTCATGTTGTTCACCCACTGGGGAGCCTTGCAAGGACTAGGAAGGACTCCCGCACGGACTAGGAAATTGGTTCCGATTTAAAATGGAAAACATCAGTATGCTGAATTTTACATACAGTATCCATTTGTGGTTGAACAGCATGTGTAGGTAGGGTTCAGAGAAGCGTGAATGGAGTTTTGCCCCCAGAACGGGGTGCTCTCCAGCTTCTGAGAGTAGGTGAAACTCTGGGCATGAGATGTGGCATGTGGGGCTGTATCTAGATCAGAAGGTTGGCAGTAATCGGGGAGAGTGTTGCGAGCAGAAATGCCTTCTGTTTACCCAAATGGTTGTCTAGATCCCATCCTTGTGCAGAAGAATTTGAAAATGTGCATGTCTGATCCAGTTAACCATATAATAGTAGACCTTTACTCATATCTGTACTTCAGTGAGAAGCCATGCACACAAACTTCTAATGAATGCACAAGATCTATCTCAATCCAGCGAATGGAGACTCGATCAGATTATTGGCAGCAGTGAAGCCCCCTTATTAAGAGAGCGATTCCATTTTCCCTGCTGTGGCCTCTGCTCCTTTCCACTCCACAGGTAATGGTGCTATCACCAGTGTTGTCTGTTTGTCTCTCGTGCGTGCACACTCACACATAGCCCAATGAGAGTGATAAGTATTTATAAAAAGTATTCCTGTTTTCTTGTGACTTTCCTAAATGCTTTGACCTTGAGCCACTCAGATAAACGTAATCGCACCAGATTCATGCATGTAACTACTGAGTGCCAAATAGTATTAATGAAGATAATTTGCCGCTGGCTGAGGTCTCAGCTGATCTGCACTTTCAAAAAACCGGGGGAGGAGGGGGAGATGGAAGAATGGAGAGAGAAGTTGTTCAGCATATTGTTCATAACCATTAAGCCAAAAGATTACTCACAGAACATAATACAAGCTAAGGACACCTTATGACCCAGTTAAGAGTAGGAAATAAAGGATTATGTAACTTGCCATCCTTATAAGGCTTGGGAGCAAAATGTTCCTGTGAGTCATTCTGATTCCTTAACTCACAGGAGCCTATACTGTCAATTACTTTTTTGCATTGAGTGAATCCCTCTAATCTTTTGTGGGTTCATGTGTGGTGAGCTGTCTTAAATTCAAGATGCCCCTTTTTGCGGGGGATGGCCAATGGGTTTTGCTTTCAAAACTCTGCCGAGTTAACCACTGTTTATTTTTTTCTTCAGCTCCTGGTAATGTCTTGCCTTGCCAGCAGAGAGTGAAGACTTGCGTGTGGTATTTTATGTATATATGTAGTGCAGAGAGGAGAATAAAACTTCATGATAGTGTCAGGTTGGTTTGACATCAACAGAGGGAATTAGCATTTAAAGGACAATTAGTACATGTACCATAATTTCTAAATAGTTCTCAGCCTAGCAACTTAACAAAAGCTGATGGATCTTTACAGAATGTAAGTGCCTTTTCCTTCAAAGAGGCTTTCTATCTCCTGAAGGATTATTCCATTATTATTATTTTTAAAAAGGAAAATATGCCTTTTTGTTTCTGTTCTTATCATAGCTTTTAGCTATATAAAATCTTATATCTGGCTGTGGATAATGGCAAGGCCTATATTGCTTCCTAATGGAGGGGAAACATTCGTTACAAATTGCAATATTCCAGCTGTTCACAATGGTTCAGCTCCTTTATGTGAACATTAGTGGCAAAGCTCTGCTTTCACAACAGAACAAAAATATTTTATAATAAAGTCCAACTTGCACTTTTATTCTCCACGGGGTAGCACTTTTAAAAAAGGTTTTGACATATTTCTGTGTAATGCTGGACTTCCAGGCATTGCTGCCTGGATTTTATCAGCATTGTGCCCATCAAAGGTAGGGAAATAAAATATCCTTGTGAGGCAAAACTAAGTTTCAGCTATATTGCATTGACAGCATGAAACACGCAAAATTGCAATAGGGTTAAAACTCTGCTGCAACTGTCTGGATTCGATCCACTTCCACACAAGTGAATCGATCCACTTCCACACAAGGCTGCAGGCCTCAAAATAAAAGGCAGGCAAACTTCTCCCTTTGGTCAAGATTTGGTAAAGGTAAAGGGACCCCTGACCATTAGGTCCAGTCATGACCGACTCTGGGGTTGCGGCGCTCATCTTGCTTTATTGGCCAAGGGAGCCGGCATACAGCTTCCGGGTCATGTGGCCAGCATGACTAAGTCGCTTCTGGCGAACCAGAGCAGCGCACGGAAACGCCATTTACCTTCCCGCTGGAGCAGTACCTATTTATCTACTTGCACTTTGACGTGCTTTCAAACTGCTAGGTTGGCAGGAGCAGGGACCGAGCAATGGCAGCTCACCCTGTTGCAGGGATTCGAACCGCCGACCTTCTGATCAGCAAGTCCTAGGCTCTGTGGTTTAACCCACAGCACCACCCGCGTCCTTCAAGATTCATTACTAATGTCTTAAATAAGCTACTGTGAGTTGATACGGAATGTAGGAGAGCTCCATAGTTCTGCAAGTTCTTTCAAGTTCCCTCCATTGAAGGTTCCTTCAAAATTGCCACCAGCCAAGGAATAGGGAGTTATGTGGCCCTAGAGATATTAGACTACCGGTTGCATGACTTTTGACCATACTGGCTGGGGCTGGTGGAGATTGAAGTCCAACAACATCTGTAGGACTATAGATGCTCCATCCCTGCACTCCATGCTCTCCTTTGCTCCTTGTATTTAATTTGATCCAATGGATATGCAAGAGTGCTCTAAACCAACCTGTGTGTTTCTGGACTATTTAGGGTGGGTGGGATTATTGGTCCATGATGGCAGTGTGGCTTTGTTGAAAATATTGAGGTCAGTACTGTATTTACTCGAATGCAATGCACACCTTTTTTGGCCAAATTATGTCATCAAAATTAGGGCGTGCATTAGATTTGATGGCGCATTTACATTCTGCAGCAAATACCTTTTTGGTATAAAGGTTTTGAAAATTGAAGTGTGCATTAAATCTGATGGTGCATTAGATTCGTCTAAATGTGGTAATGCAACCCTTTGCTTTGCAATTGCTCTTAAGAATGCATGTAAAGCATATAATACACGTACCGGAAGCTGCGATCTTCCAGATGTTGCTGGACTTCAATCTCCATCAACCCCGGCCAGTATGGCCAATAGTCATGAATAATGAGAATTGGGAGTCCTAAAAACATCTGGAGGGGCATGGGTTCCCCACCCATAGTGAGTATGCCAAGAGGTACAACCACCATATTACAATGGCAAAAATTGTCTGTAGTCAAAAGGTAATATTTTTATGGGACATTGGAATGCTCAGAGTGCCAAGATACTCCACTCTATCCCCCCTCCCCAAGGCCATCAACATTCTGTGCTCACTGAGCACCCCAGGTCCATAAAACTGCTACCCCCCTCTCCACATATCCCTCACCTGCTAAAGATGTATTTGCACTTTAGCAGATCTTGGTTGACGTCTTCCTCTCGTGTGTAAACGGCACCTTTGGGGCTATATCAGGAGCTCACTGAATGAGTTCACTATTAGTATATATGGTGGCAACTTGAAAAAGGTACCGATTCAGGGCCACTCCTATTTCCACATCCTGGACCGCAAATAAGGAGACATTCAGTGTTTGATTTCTGAGGACAGATTTATATGTGATACTCTTATGTGAAGGATAATAACCATGTAAGTATTCCTACACAGTCTGTGTTGCATTTAAGAGGTAAGGTACCTGTGGGCTGGCTCCTATGTTAGAAGATGGGGAGAATGTTTTTTGACCTAACTGTGTTCATAGTGGCTCCTTGTAGCCCTTTGTGTTCTGCTGTTGCTATGCAACCTGTTACCAGGATAAAAATTCAAGTTGTCCCATTTGTTGTGCATTTTATTCACCAACTGCCCATTTATCATCAGCAACAGCACCGCAAGACAGGAGTGTGTTATAGGATGCTTTTAAAGCCTCAAAATATTATCAACTGCCACCTAAGCTTGAGCTTATTCATTACAGGTGCTGAGCATAGAAAGACAAACTAGAATGCTTACCAATCAAAAGGTTTTAATGACCTGGCTTTGTTGTTTTACAACATTTAAGTCATCTGGCCTAAACTAATTAGAACCTCAAATCATGTGCTTTTCTGAGAAATGGAAAGGGATCAGGTTTTTTTAAATCTATAAGCTAGCAGGAAAGTGTAGCTTAGGAACACAGAAAATAACGCATATTCCCAAATGTGATTACATAGGCATCTGGTTGGCTACTGTTAGAGCATAGGTAGCAGACTCAGAAGATTGGTCCATATAGCACAGTACAGTCTACATTTGATGACAGTGGTTCTCCAGGATTTCAAAGAGGGTGATTGCCCACTCCTACCATGAAATGCTTGAGGATTGAACCTGGGACATTCTGCATGCAGGCCAGGTGCTAACCCCCCCCCCCAAACCACAGCCAAAGCTTTCCTCAAGGTGGACTTAGATGGACCTTTGGAGGCTCATTGCCTTATGCCCTTCTGAGGTGCATGGCTTAGAGGAGGTTACTAGTTTCCCCCATAAAAAAAACATGCAGCGTTGGGGAAATAACCCCCCTATTTCTCCCAAAAATCCGACGAGGTTTGAGCTCAAGGATATGAGCTGAAGGAGAAACCACTGCTAAGCGATCTCAAGTAAGACCCGCGGTTCCAAAGTGCTGTGGGTGCGTTTTCACGAGCACAACTTCTATGTCAGCCTGATGAGACCAGACGCATCCCCAAAAGCCCCCTCCCCCGGGGCACTTGAAAGCCTGATGGTGGGGGGAAACAAAAAATTAAAAAAATTAAATCCTTCCAGTAGCACCTTAGAGACCAACTAAGTTAGTTATTGGTATGAGCTTTCGTGTGCATGCACACTTCTTCAGATGAACTGAAACAGAAGTCACCAGATCCTTATACAGTGGTACCTCAGGTTAAGAACTTAATTCGTTCCAGAGGTCCGTTCTTAACCTGAAACTGTTCTTAACCTGAAGCACCACTTTAGCTAATGGGGCCTCCTGCTGCTGCCACGCCGCCAGAGCACGATTTCTGTTCTCATCCTGAAGCAAAGTTCTTAACCCAAGGTACTATTTCTGGGTTAGCGGAGTCTGTAATCTGGAGCGTCTGTAACCTGAAGCGTATGTAACCCGAGGTACCACTGTATAGTGAGAGGGTGGGGTGGGTTATTACTCAGAAGGGTGGTGGGAATGGGTGATTGGCTGATAGGTGTGGTAAACCTGTTGACGACTGTTAACGACTGCAGTTGGTCTTACAGGAAAAAGCAAGGGGTGAGATGGCTAAAAATCATGTATAATGAGATAAGAATCCAATGTCTCTATTCAGACCAGGTCTCTCCATGGTTTTAAATTTGGTAATAAGTGGGGGGAAAGTGTTGATGGGAAAGAAAGTGTGTGGTGTTACAGTAAGGTTTTTCAATGAATCCAGGGATACTTTTCAACTTCAATGGATTTTGTATGGGGACAGATTTGTAAATCTGGGGACTGTCCCCGGGAAATGGGAACGACTGGTAACCTTACGTTACAGGACCTAATACAGTGCTACCTTGGTTCTAAAACACCTTGGTACTCAAACGCCTTGGTTCCCAAACACTGAAAACCTGGAAGTAAGTGTTCTGGTTTTCGAATGTTTTTCAGAAGCTGGACGTCGGATGCGGCTGTTGGCTATTGTTTCCAGGGTACCTGCACCAATCAGAAGCTGCGCCTTGGTTTTCAAACATTTCAGAAGTCAAACGGACTTCCGGAATACATTAAATTTGGCGCTTTTGTATTTTCTATTTATTTCGCGTTTTTGTTTTTGAGGCTTTTTCAGTTAATTTGTTTTTGTGACTGTATGGAACCTAGTTCAGCTACTGATCGATTGATTGTGTGATTGAGGAAATGAATAAAAGCCCCCCATCTAAACAACGACTGTCATCAGCGCAGGTAAGTAAAAAATAATAATTTTAATTTTTATCATCTACAATACGGTCTTATTTTATAGTACAGTACAATGATTATTGCTTTCATTTTATGGATCAATTGCCTTGTTAGATAGTAAAATTCATGTTAAATTGCCGTTTTAGGGGTTGTTTTTAAAAGCCTGGAACAGGTTTATCAATTTTGCGTGACTTTCTATGGGAAAGCATGCCTTGGTTTCAGAATGCTTTGGTTTCGGAATGGACGTCTGGAACGGATTAAGTTTGAGAACCAAGGTACCACTGCATATTTAAAATACAGTGGTACCTCGGGTTACATATGCTTCAGGCTACATACGCTTCAGGTTACAGACGCTTCAGGTTACAGACTCTGCTAACCCAGAAATAGTGCTTCAGGTTAAGAACTTTGCTTCAGGATGAGAACAGAAATTGTGAAGCAGTGGCAGCAGGAGGCCCCATTAGCTAAAGTAGTGCTTCAGGTTAAGAACAGTTTCAGGTTAAGAACGGACCTCCGGAACCAATTAAGTACTTAACCCGAGGTACCACTGTAATGTGTGTGCTTGAGGAGCGACGTTCTAGTCGGGGGTTGGGGAAAGATCCTGGGAGACCCGAATTTGGTGGTGGGTGGGCAGGTGGGTGCAGGGGCGCTGGGAGGATTCCCAACCCGTCTCTGGCTTTCGCGCAGCTCTGCTTGTGCGCTTTGCAAACTGAGAGAGCGGCTGCGGGAGGGGGGGAGCGGAGTGCAAAAGCAGCGCGGTCTCTTTAAGGATCCTGCCGCTCCGCCAAGCAGCGCCCCGCGCCGCCGCCGCCTCCTCCTGCATCCCCACGCGCACGCAGCTGCCAGGCGCAGGCAGAGCGGCAGCCGGAACCATCCGGGGCGGCGTGTCTTGCAAGGCGCTTGGCGAGAGCCCCCCGCCGCCGCCGCCGCCGCGCCCTCAGGCTCGCAGCATGTCCAAGCACCCATCGTCGTACGGCAAGAACGGGCTGGCGGACCCCATCTTCCAGGTGCGGCCGGCGGCGCGCTCTCCCTCCGCTTCTCCCGTGGCCTCGGGGGGTGGGGTGGGGATGGGGCTCGGGCGAGTCCTCGGTGCTGCTGGCGGCGTCGAGGGGGGCGTCGTCGGAAGAGACGCCTGTCGGGGATGAAAAGGAGGTGGGAGGCGGGGGAGAGCGAGCAGGGAGGCTGAGGCGCGCCAGGAGCCGGGGGTCGTGTGAATGTGGCGCGTGTCTCCTAAAAGGCTCTACCCCTCCGCTCCGTTTCCCAGGGGAGCAGAGGCACGGCGACCCGCAGAAGCCGCTTGAAACGGTCCGACGGGAGCACAACTTCCACCAGCTTCATCCTCCGGCAGGTAAGGCGGGAAAGGAGGCGCTGCCTGCCTCGCCCGACGGTGCCAGCCCTTTGGGGGGAGCCGAGGGCGCCCAGTCTTTCAAATGCCATCTCTTTATACCTGTTCCTTTTGAGGCCACCCTCCTCGCACCCCTCTCCTCAAAGGGGCGAGTGAGGGCCCGGGCTTGCTTCTTTTTTCGTGCTGCAACGTTACTTTGAGGGGAAACAACCACCCAACCAGTTGTTTAATTTCCTTTTTTTCCTAAAGTGCACAGCGAAGAGAGTTTATTCAGCGAGAGGGAGGCACTCGCGCACATGCGCGTGGGTGAGGTACCATTGTGTTTCTTGGGCACAGGCTGCCTTTATCCCCCAGGTTCTTGAAAAGCCGTTTCTTAGGCACAAGTCGGTTTTGGCTGGAGTGGCGTTTTAATAGGTGTTCTGAAAAGAACAAGGAGCCTTTCTTTTTTGTTTAAAGTACAGTGGTATTGAGCTGTGGCAACTGCATAAAAACCTGGATGCAAGCACAGACCTTATATCTGAGGAATTACAACCAGGCGGCTCGTTTTATTGATTGTATTTATTTATTCCTGCACTTACATCCCACTTTTTCCTCCAAGGAGTTCTTCCCACTCTCCATTTTCTCCTCACAACAATCCTGTGAGGTAGGTTAGGCCGAGAGAGACAGTGACAGGCCCAAGGTCACCTAGCTGAGCTTCATAATAGTGGGGATTCGAACCCCTGGATTCACCACAGTGGGATTATAGTTTTGGGCCAAGTCAGTGGGACAAACAACCGATACGTATGGTAACTTGTGGGGTTCAGTGGCAGTTCATGTGGCTGCGTCCCACTCTTCTGCTTTTCCACCTTATACAGATTGAATGTATTCATAGCAGACAATTTACATGTGAAGGGGTTTGCTAGGAGCCTAAATGACAAGATTGCATTCTGTGAGCTGTGTAAGAAAATACTTCTTTTTGTTCTTTGCACATGGGCCAGTTGGTGGTTTGGGCAAGTGAAGTTCCCCAGCCTGAGCCTTCTTCCAGTTTGGGCGTTGTGTTAGGCCTGTTCAGCAAAAAGTCTGCATAGATTGCAGAAGAATGCTGGAAACTGAGAAGGTTTCAGCCCTTGGTATTGGGGATTCTGTGCCTCTTGCAACCTGTGCTGTGCTAAGAGGAAAGAATGAACGCCCCCAAGTGCAGCTAGCCTTTGCCTGGTCACTGAGGAGCTCCAGTCAGTTCACAGGCATCTGGAATTAATGGGCAATGCAAAGCACAGGTTGTGGTGTCCTAGAAGCTGACATGCTGGGGGGCATATTTTTTCTTTACAAAATGGTGCTGCCTATTACTGGCTTAAATTTTGTGTGGGGGATGTCAGTCTTGAGTGGATTTATGGACAGGGCTATATATCCACAAGATCAAAATGCTGTTCTGGTTTGGCTGATGGAGTTTAACCTGTTCCTGGTGGGGAGGAGAGTAAGGAAGGAAGAGTTTTTCTTCCTTGGACATATATTTTCTCGACTATTCAATAAATCTCCATTTGACCTCACCTTGACCTTTAATATTTCAGACTGGACACACCTGGATTCAAATGCAAGTTTGCCCACGCTTAGCAAAACAAAGGAGGCTAGATATTTGACCCTAAGGGCAGAAGACAGCTATCTGTAGGCGGGTTAGACAAAAGGAATCCACTTTTATGTGCATTGCAGACAGAAATAAGACACATGACCCAGGGGAGGTGAATTGGAAATGGGTCTGGGACCTTATATAGGAAAGTTGCACTATCCTTTCCCGTAAACTGGAAGCGGTGTGGGATTTAATCTCTTAAATCTTTCCAGTGTGTAGCATATTCCTTCTGTGCTGCTAGACAGCAGTTTTCAGTTAATTCTAGTGGCTGTCTTGTTAGATTCTTCTCTTCCTTAGAGAGAGAGAATGGGTGAGCTGTCCTGAGCTGAACTAGGTCGTATCCCATCGGCTTGACTCCGTGATGTACTGATCGTTAAATTTAGACTTGAATGCAGGAAACTTCTCTTTTACTGCCTTGCGTGCTGTGAATGTCTCGGAGCACCTTTGTGTGTAGGCAAAATTAGTTGGTATGTGCTTACATGCTATGCATGGATCAAAAGGACTGTGATTCATTCAGCATGTCATAGGGAGTTTTGCATCTCTTTCTCACGTGGCAGTTTCCCAATCTTAACCCTGACAAACCTCATTTGAAAGTGAGGGGTGTTTCAAGATAAGTTCGTGATCTATGATTGTAGGTTGGAAAGAAAAGTCAGTATTCCACTGGCTGTGCCTTGAGTGTACCTAAAGTAGCCACTCTTTGGATCCTAGCCACTGTCAAAAAGATGGTATTGGCTTTCCCAAATAGTGGAACTTCTGTTATACCCACTTCTGCCAAGTGTTCGGCCTAAAGAAGGAACTTTAGGGCTTTACATGGTGTTTTATGTATATCATGGAAGAATGTGTTGTTTGGAGATCTTTTCATAGGTGTAACATGCATACTTTTATATGTTTGCAATTATATGCTGGGCATGATCCAGCCAGTTAAGCACTTTTTGATTTCACTTAATTCATTCCCAGCTAACTGTACATAGGTCTGCACCCTAAATCCTATTGCTTTCATTTCCATTGTTTAAGTTTATCCTTAGAAAAATGCTCAATTTTGATTATTTTATGGCTGTTGTTATTATTATTATTACTACAGGTGTGTTCTTCACATTTCTTTTTGATATCACTATCTTAGTAATTATTTCTATATCTTCTTAAAAGAGCTGGGATGTGTTCATGTTAGAAATCTTCTGTGAGCATTTTTTGTTGAAGCAGAGCATGATGGTAGTAAGAACTTGAAATCAGCACAGCATTCTTTGGGGTGGTTGTTTGCCCCATAAGAAACAGACTTAGGACAGGGATAGTACAGGTGAGAAGCACATTTTAGCCATATGCTCCTCCACCAGACTATGGCCATGCCACTTGCAATGGCAGAACGTTACACCAGCCCTGGATCTGGCACAAGGAATTTCAGTGAGAAGGGGATTTCATTGCATCCAGGACTACCTTGACTTTATTGCCGTAACAGAACGTGGCGAAACTCGGCACCAAGTCACAGCACACCACCAGCAATCTGGTCGTCCTCCTTGTGTGTCCTCCCCCCCCCCCCGTTGCTTGGCAAAAGAGCCTTTTCCTCTTTGTGTGGTTGTTAAACCCTTGTCCCATGGAGGGGCTGTGGATGAGTTTTTTCAGGCCCCTGATCAGGAAGCTATGTGGGTGCTATGTTGGCTGGGCTTTCCGTCCTCTCCTGGCAGTAGAAGGGCCATCCTTGTAGGCACCACTGGGGGTTGATGGATGAATGGCACTGTGTGTGATGATGCAGGGGTGTGTGCTGAGAGCGGGTCCCTGTTGTGTGTGCAGCATCAGTGGCATAGTTTCTGAACAGTGAGTGCATTCCTCAAGCTCCCTTCCTTTGAAAGTTACTTCAGGCACAGGGATATGCCTTATATCTTCTGCTGTGAAGAATCCTTCAGGTTCTCTTTAGTCTTTTTCGTCCTTCAGCACACAATTGACTTGTTTGTTATCCAAAGGTCCAACAGCCTCCCTAGCTAGTCTCCTGCTACTAATGCCTTTAAATAGTGTTGTTGGTGGTCTTTTACATTTTTAGCAAAAATTATTTTTGAGCATCCCATATCGTCTGCTTGTATATCTTTTGTTGAAGTTTGTGTTCCTTTTTGTTCTCCTCCTTTGTTCAAAGTCTTCCATTTTCTAAAGGAAATCTTCCCTCTGATAGTTTATTTGACTCTGCTGGCTATCTGTGCAGGCATCCCCCTGGCCCTTGTGGTAGCTTTCTCAATTTGTTGTATGCATTTTAACTGAGCTTCTAATATTGTAGTTTTAAACACCTTCCAAGCATTTTGGAGAGGTCTGACCTTCTTGAGTTGGCCTTTCAACTTCCTTTTTACCAGTCCCCTCATTTTTTTGAAGTTTTATCTTTTGAAGTCAAATGTGATTGTATTGGATTTTCTTGGCAATTGCCCACTTACATACATATTGAAGCTGATAGTACAATATCAACTCTTGTGTTTTAGCCTATAGTGCTTTGGTCTTTCTGAATAGTTGTCATGTATCCCTTTACCCTTGATGCCTTATTCTAGTCCTCCCTTACCTGAACACTTATAATAATAATCCTTTTCCACCTTACCCCAGAGGGGTGATTTGTTCTGAAGCGGACGCTGCTGCCAGTCCCCTACTGCCACCAGTTTAAAACCTCATTTAAATAAAAAATATGATTGCAATCTGCTTTGTACAGGCCTGGTTTATCCCAGAGCACATCTGGCAAATGAGTTGTTTAATTTCTCTTGTGTTACCTTAATTTTATACCTCTTTCAGTGCTCCCCGCCCTTTTATTGCATGTTAGAATCCATGCTTGTTTGGAGGTTCTAGCAGGGGAGCGCAGCTATCGTATACCCTTGACCGAAGAACGGTACACTCCTTCTATCTGGGATGGTCGTCCTCTTCCACCGAGCGCGCAGCTTCGGGAGGGACGCACATGGAGCGGTGAGGGAGGAAGGGGACACCCGCCTAGCCAGCCAGATCAGCCGAATCAACCCTGGCGATCAATGGGGTGACAGATGTCGCAGCCAGATCGCCCTCACATGCTCTTTATTTGATGCCTATTTTAGGGATCTGATCTTTGAACAATATTTTGGAACAAAATCCTAGGAACATGTCTCATTAAATTCATTAGGCCTTACATCTGAATAGGCATGCATGGGGTTCTGCTTTTAGGCAGTGTTCGAAACAGAGATATGAAAGCTAGGAGCTAGGTTATGGGTCCAACGACAAAATGTCTAGGGACACCTTTTTATTACAAGAATACAAAGCTGAATATGAATGAACTGCAGCTAAAACATTATGTTCATTTTTCACATTATTATTATTATTATTATTATTTTTATAGAATAGGACATTCCTATTTTCATTGGAGAAATGTTGGAGGGTATACAAATATAGGAATGGACTCATATGCCTTTCTTGAAACCCTTGCTCACTCAGATGCAGATACAAATGGCACACCAAGTACCGTTGAGGTGCTCTTGCCTTTTTGGGGATACAGAAGGCAGTGCAAAGGTTTAGCATCCCCGGGCAGTGTACATTCACTTAAGTGTTATGCCGGATGTGAGCTAGGAGGCATGACTTTGAACAGTGTTAGAAACTGAGATATGAAAGCTAGGAGCTAAATGGCACCTTCAACCCAGGTTATGGGCAAAGCAATGGAATGTCTAGGCGCGCTTTTTTATAACAAGAATATAAAGCTGAAAATGAATGAACTGCAGCTAAAATATTATGTTCATTTTCACATGGTCTAGTCCTTCCCCTGCCCACCCCACTAATATTCTTAAGAGTGTCTCTTTTCTAGTCTTCAGAGAGTAGCTAGAAGTGGGGGGGGGCAGTGAATGATTTCCTGGAAATGCATTTTGTTTGGAATAGCAGGACCTGTGTGTCCTGAGTTCCAAATGTTAGTTGCATTGGTGAATCTTGTGAGACCAGTAGGCTGCAAGAGACGCGCATACAGTTCTACTTAGCCTTTGCGATAGGCATTCCATTGCTTTATAGCTACTGTCATTCCACAAAACAGAATGACAGCGATGCCAAGCTGAACAATTCTCAGTTTTTATTGGTGGTTTGTGTGAGAGAGAGGAAGAGAGGGAGAGTTGGACATCATTGTCAGATGAATTACAGAGAAAGGAAGAAAGAAGAACTGGCAACTTAATATAACCTTCTGTCAAAAGCACTGGGATGGCTGCATCAAAAATTAATAAAATGAATTTCATTTCAGCCCACAATAAGGGGAATGATGTGCCAGTCTGGCAGACCTTGCAGAAAGGCTCTTGGGCTCTTTGTGCATCAGTCAGAAGGATGTGCTCAGACAAAATGCATGCTCTTTTCAGGTAGTAGTGTGCAATTTCCTTGCTCCCCAGAGCTGTTTAACTACAGCTTGTATTAAATGCTCTCCTGTGTGAGCAGAGAGCAGTCATGTTGCATTTCAAGGAGCAGATTTCAAAGATGAACTATAGAACTAATAACGTGTATTGTTTTCATGAGTGTACTCTTAGAGCGGCTTTCCTCAACTTGGTGCCCCCCAAGTGCTTTTGACAACAGCTCTCATCATCATGTGCTGGCTGGGACTGATGGGAGCTCTCCAAAACACCTGGAGGGCACCAGGTTGGGGAAGGCGGTTCTGAGCCAGTCACCAACACTCTTGAATCAGAAGATCCTTTTCAGGAGCTTGGCTGTTTGATAAAAACTGATATCTACCGGTAATTTGCTCACAGTACTGAGAGAGCGTTTGGAGGCCCAAATAAACTGAGTCGAGCAAGACTGTTTAGTTCGCATGTAGCAGTTTGTTCCCTGTTTTATTTTATTTTTTCTGGAAATTGCATACAAATAGCCATTATCTTGGGCTTGTGTAGAACTCAGTAAGAGTTCAAAATTCAATTGAAGTATTCAGTTTTGTACCTGGAAGGAATGATATCATTACCCACATAAATGAAATTCATCTAAATCCCTCAAATCTCCAGCCTCTGAAAATTGCTAGGATGGATACGTGAGCTTGGGCCCCTAAGTCCTTGCTGGATCAGGCTGCAAATGTACTGTCAAAAAAAATTATTATGTGCATACCAGAGTTAGAAAGACGGGAAGACTTAAAGGAGACATGTTGGTTTTCAAGCACTTGGAAATATCTTTGTCTGTTGAAGGAGCATTAGAGACCTGAGTTGATGCCTCAAAGAATTGTGGGAGCTGCAGTCTGTTAAGTATGCTGAGAGTAGTTGGGAGACTCCTATTCCCTGTCCAGAGCTATAATTTGCAGAGTAGTTTTTCAGTCAATCCCTCTTCACAGGGAACTCTGTCAGGGGAAGAGAAGTGGGGAACCACTACTGGGAAAGCCATGTTGCTGAAGCAGAAGACCTTGTTCAGGGGTTCTGGTAATGGAACTCTGTTGAATTGTATTTGCCTGGGCATGGGTGTATCTATCAATTTTGAGTTTTCTGTTGGTAATTTCCCCAGTCCTTTTAGCTCCCTGTATTCCCACATCGGTTAGTGATAAATATTTTTTTAAAGTCCTTGTGAAAATTCACCAGCATTTTTGTGTGAGTTTCTCCTAATACAATACCTTTTGGTGTGTTACTTTCCACTAATACACACATTTCTTCGCACCCCTGTTTTTTGTACACTGTACTCCGCTGCAGAACTGCGTAGCAAAATCCAAGGATGTGCCAGTTTTGAAGGAGGGCTGTGCTTCACTTCACATATTGTTTCAGAAAACTGTGAATTAAATAAGCTGGGCTTTAAACGATAACCGAATCAGATTTCTCCCTCTGTGTAGCCCGATGGTCAGGGATGATGGGAGTTGTAGTCACATAACATCTGAAGGGCCCCATGTTAGCTCATCCCTAAGATAACTTTGACCGCAGTTGCCTAGATCTGATGATGCTGTTGGGAAGGAAGGAGAAGAGAGCATCTTGCAACTCCAGGCTTCTGTGATTCAGTGTTTGTTTGCTTGGCTAGGCCTCAACTGCCTGTCCCTGCCACATCTGAATTCTATTCCCTCTGACAAGATATGTGTCTCAAACGTTCTCTCTCTGCGTTTCACAGTTTGTTCAGCATCTCATGTTTTTGAATCCCTGGTGAGCTGCTTTTCCCTCTGAATTGCTGCAAACCTGATAATGCACGAGTGGCCCGGTGAGAGATACTGGCGAAGCCACGTAGACATCTGTTGTGAAGGGAGCACAGATAAACACTCATAAATTTATCATCTTCATCTCGCTAGCCCAGGGGCTTGTAGCTCTGCTTCTAGTTTAAAATAATCTGTCTCTTTGTATATGTGTACATAATGTGCTGTAATGTGTTGCGGCTTTCTTTTTTTAGAGAATACTTCCTCTGCTTCCCGTTTATTTACTAAAAAAAACCCTGCTGCTTTGGTTAAAGTGGTCTCTTGTAGCATATGTGCTGGGAATTTTTTGCTTTTATTTTTCTAAAAAATAGCGTTAACTGCTGTTCTACTTGAAGTAAAATTTAAGAGGGAAACGCTATTGACCATTTCCATTTTTAAAAACAATAACAACACAGTAACCACCACCCACTCCAGCACACAATCTAGTAATAATCTCCGTATTGTAGAAAGGCATTTCTGTACTTCTAAAAAAATTTTTTTAAAAAAGAAATTTGTTCCCCATTCTTCAGCAATTTCTGCTCAGGGCTGCTAGTGAGTAGTCCATTAGAAGAATAAAGCAACATAAGACAACAGCAGGAAGACAATTATAATAGCATAGGTTAAAAACTCCTGAGAATGGCAAAAGTGTAGTAAATCAACCGTTTAAACAGTCTGGGAAAATTAAAAGATATTTTGCTCAGTGCTAAAAGGATCAAAGAGTAGGTGGCAGGTGATCCTTCCTGGGGAGAGTGTTTGAAAAGCACAGCACCCCAGCCAAAAAATCATGTTGTCAGAAGCCACATCCTTCACTTGTTTATCTGGGCTAGTTCGGCATTCACAAGACCATAACCAGGGCAACACTGTTTAATTGCTTGGATTACCTGTTATACAGATATTCAGAGTAGACTCCTGCAGCACGCAGTGTGTAGTGCTGCTTTTAAAGACCAGAAGCATCAGATGGTGCAGAAGGCAACCTCCCAGTTGCTTGTTGGGGGCCAAGTGGCTGGAGCATTTAACACCTCTTCTGCACCAGCTACACTGATTGCCAGGACATTTTCAGGCTGAATTCAACATGCTGGTGATGACATTTGAAGCCCCCTAACTGCTTTGAACCAGGCTATTTGAAGCATCGCCTTCATCTGTATAAACCTGACCAAACCCTAAGATCAGACACAGAGGGTGGTGCATGCAGGAGACAGGGCCTTTTCTGTGTGGGCCCCAACCATATGTTAAGCCCTTCCACCGGAAGTTTGTCTGGTTCCCTTTCCAGCTAGTTTTTAAATAGGCCCTTGAAAACCTTGATGGTTTCAGCCTGGTTTTAAACTGATGCTGGTTTTATCCTTTATAGTTATGATTTCAAATGGTTTATGTTCTTTTGATTTGGAATATTCTATTAATGATGCTGCTTTAGCCAATCGAAAAGTATTATTATTACTATTACTATTTATTAAATTTGTATACTGCCCTTCATACAAAGATCACAGGGCGATTCACAACATAAAAATATGATATGAGAACATATATGTTATTACTTTATTTATTTATTATGTTGACAACTGCCTTAGGAAGGTTTTTATCTATCAATCAATCAATCAATCAATCAATCTGTGTGTAAGACAAGGCAGCTTTGTTTCCTGAGAAGGCCCCAGAATTTGCATCTTCCATCCCTACTGTTAAGTTGTGGGTGAACATATCAGACGACACAGCAATTCTTCAAACCACTCTTGTTTATTCACAGGCCAGAACAGAACTGAACTGAAGGGTTCAGCCAGCCTGCTTATATAGAGCTCCACTACACCGCAACAGTAACCACTTTCTGTAACTATCCAATCACTGAACGTCACTTTCAATCCCTTATTTGCATATGTGGACCCTAGTGAAAACTATCTACAGTATCCCCCTGCTGGCCCAAGGTGAGAACTTCAGTACATAACACCTACCAGCCTGGAGATGTCAGTTGCCAACCTGGCGCCCAGAAATCTCCAAGTAGTCGCAACTGGACCCGCAATAGTAGCAAAATGTGTCTGGTGCCTGGGGAATTTCAAACACTGAACTCCACACATTACAACAAGGCTCTAGGGTCAACATAATCCCAGCTTTGGGGCAAATGTCAGAGTGGTGGGAAGATGCCATTGATGGGTAAGAACCTGCAGGTGCTTGGTGGGTTTAAGTACCCCTATTTCAACACAAATGCTGCCCCTTAATTTGCTGCCATGCACATTTAGGGAACAGATGTTTGCTGATGTAACAACAGTTTCTTCCCGAGGGAAGCAGACAGAAGGCTGTTTTGCTTCCTTCAAATGTTAAGGCTTGGCTACAAACCTCTTTTTCATATATAAATAGCAAATTGATCAGGTACGTAAGAAGCCATGTGTAAGAGGCAGTTTTAGTATGCCCATTATATGTTTGGCATCTTTGCACTTCCTGTAGCAGCATAGCTGTAGTCTGGATGCAACTTTGCGTGCTTCTAGATGAGTGTTTATTGTGGGATTGATGCTTTGCATCCATGCAACTTCTTTGCAGAATGCACAAAGAATCAAAGCATCATAGAATTGTAGAGTTGGAAGGGACTATGAGGGCTATCTAGCCCAACCTCCTGCAATGCAAGAATAATTCGTCCAACGTGATGCTCGGACACGTGACTCTGAGATTAAGTGTCTCATGCTGTCCCAACTGAGCTATTGTTGGCTTCAAACGTACCAGCCATGCTCCCCAAATTATATTTGGACTTTCCCTTCCCTGGGGGAAATATTACAAGTTTTTTATTTATTTAAAAAAACCCCACCTTGTTGACTGTGATCCATTTGCAATATTTTAATCAATTTGCAAATTAAGCCCACTGGTCTAGAAACACCCTTGCGTGTCTTACGTGACGGAGAGCAATTGCTGCATTTCTGTGCATACAGCTTTAACCTCTGCTCAGCCTGCCAGCACTTACAGTTCCTCTTAAGCTAATGCTATTTTTGTGGCTCAAGACAATGGTTTGTACTTTGCCAGCAGCAGAGGCAAGCAGATTCAGCAACCAAAGCTAATCTCAGAACTGCGCTGACACAGTTGATGCTCTTGCACCAGTATCAGATTTGGCGCGATGGCTGTTCTGTGTTTTTGAAGTTTCCATTTCAGGGCTGCACAAATGCCTGCCAGTAGAGGCAAGGGAAACAAATCCGCATTTTCAGCTTTCTAGTAGAAGTTAGCATTCTAAAATATATACAACACAATGCATTTTGAAATGGGAGGGGCAAGTCCAGTAATGTAGGCACAGACAAAACAGCTACAGTAAAAATAATAATTACACTTTAGCAAAGGAACTAACTTTTTTAGACTGACATGCTTTCTCATATTTTTGACCTGAATAAGTTTATTCTTAGGAGATGTTGAGAAAGCAACTTTCCAAGACTTTAGTCCAGGGGTCAGCAAACTTTGTCAGCAGCTGGCCGGTCCACCGTCCCTCAGACCTTGGGGGGGGGCTGGACTATATTTTTTTTGGGGGGGGGGAAATGGACAAATTCCTATGCCCCACAAATAACCCAGAGATGCATTTTAAATAAAAGCGCACATTCTACTCATGTAAAAACACCAGGCAGGCCCCACAAATAACCCAGAGATGCATTTTATTTTTTTTTAATATATAATATTTTTTATTACGTTTCTTTCCAAATTTTATACATTACAAACAAAGAGTTTACAAGAAACCATTTTTTTTTTTTTTTTTAACAAAAATCCCAAATTGGACTTCCCCACCCCTTCCGATTCTGCGTTCTTTATATTAACAATGTCAGCAATTTGTTACCTTATGTCATACCTTATTGTAACTTTTACATGTTATGTATCTATATTCAATGTATTATGTCAGAATTTTTATACCTTTAAAATAAACGTAACATGTTCAATTTCATATTATCTCCTTTTCTCTTTTATCACTTAGTTTACTATTTACTTAATCATAATTGCTAAAGCGTATCATTTTCAAATCATGCACCGTCTTAAGATTCATACAGTTTGTAATACTTTTGCAAGTAGTCTTTAAACTTTTTCCAGTCCACCTCAGTTGTTTCTACATCCAAATCTCGGATTCTGCCGGTCAGTTCAGCTATCTCCATATAGTCCATCAACTGCGTCTGCCATTCCTCCAGCGTGGGTAAATCTTGTGTCTTCCAGTTCTTTGCGATGAGTATTCTTGCTGCTGTACTAGCATACATAAACAAAGTTCTGTCCTTCTTTAACACTTTCTGGTCTACCATGCCCAACAGGAAGGCCTCTGGTTTCTTGGGAAAGGTATACCTAAATACCTTTTTCAACTCATTGTAAATCATTTCCCAGAAAGCCTTAACCTTTGGGCATGTCCACCAGAGGTGAAAGAAAGTCCCCTCTGCTTCCTTACACTTCCAACATTTATTGTCAGACAGGTGATGTATCTTAGCTAACTTGACTGGGGTCATGTACCACCGGTATATCATTTTCATAATGTTTTCCTTCAAGGCCGTACTGGCCGTAAATTTCATTCCGGTGTTCCATAACCTTTCCCAGTCTTCAAACATAATGTTGTGTCCAACATCCTGTGCCCATTTAATCATAGCAGATTTAACTGTCTCATCCTGTAAATTCCACATAAGCAGCAAGTTATACATTCTAGATAACAACTTTGTCTTTGGTTCTAACAATTCTGTCTCTAGTTTCGACTTTTCCACCTGGAAACCAACTTTTTTGTCCATTTTGAAAACCTCTTGAATTTGAGCATAATGTAGCCAGTCTCGCACCTTATTTTTTAGTTTGTCCTGGCTCTGCAACTTCCAATTGTCTCCAATTTTTTCAGTCAATTCCCAATATTTCGGCCAATAGGCCTCCATATTGGGTCTTTTTCGGGCCTTGGCCTCCACTGGTGATAGCCACCTCGGAGTTTTACTCTCTAGTAAGTCTTTATATTTCATCCAGACTGCAAAAATTGCTTTTCTGACAATGTGGCTTTTAAACAATTTATGTGCTTTAACCTTGTCGTACCATAGGTATGCGTGCCATCCAAAAGCATTATTAAAACCTTCCAGATCTAGGACATCGGTGTTTTCCAACAAAAACCAATCTTTCAACCAGCAGAAGGCTGCAGCTTCATAATACAACCTCAAGTCCGGCAGGGCAAACCCCCCTCTTTCTTTCGAATCTGTTAATATTTTAAACTTTATTCGGGGCTTTTTGCCCTGCCAGATAAATCTAGATATATCCTTCTGCCATTTTCCAAAGCAATCCACTCTGTCCACGATCTGTAAGGTTTGAAACAAAAATAACATTTTCGGCAACACATTCATTTTTATAGCTGCAATTCTTCCCAACAAGGAAAGTTTCAATCTTGACCAAATTTCTAAATCCTTTTTAACTTCCAACCAACATTTCTCATAATTATCCTTAAATAAATTCAAGTTCTTGGAGGACAAATAGATCCCAAGGTATTTCACTTTTTTAACCACATTCAGTTCTGTTTCTCTCTGAAACCCCTCTGTTTCTGTAATTGTTAAATTTTTGGTCAGAACCTTAGTTTTTTGTTTATTCAACCTAAATCCCGCCACCCGACCAAATTCAGATATAAGTTCGAGAACTCTTTTTGTACTGGATTCTGGCTCCTGCAGTGTCAAAACTAGGTCATCTGCAAAAGCTTTCAGTTTATATTGTTTCACTCCGACCTCTATCCCTTGTACCAACCGGTCCTCTCTGATCATATTCAATAGCACCTCCAGGACTGAAATAAATAACAGAGGGGATAGAGGGCACCCTTGTCGTGTCCCTTTTTCAATTTTAAATTCCTCCGTCACCACATTGTTCAGAGATGCATTTTAAATAAAAGGAAACATTCTACTCATGTAAAAACATGCTGATTCCTGAACAATCTGCGGGCTGGATTGAGAAGGCGATTGGGCTGCACCCGGCCCACGGGCCTTAGGTTGCCTACCCCTGCTTTAGTTCAATCTTTTTGGGCGCCGTGCTAAGGGAACAAAGCAGGTACTTGAGGTGGTGAGGAAATATACTTTTCTATGGATTAGTGGCACAGCTCTTGCTTCAGCCCACAGCATTCTTAACAATCACAGCTGGTTGATTCTTATTTTTATTTTTTTGGTGATTCGGGACCTGAATGCATTACAGAAGTTGCGTAGTTAAGAGGGGATGAGTCTGATGAAATTCGTGATGGTGTTTTCTCGATCTTAGTGCCTGTGATGATTTGCCAGTCCCTGGGTTGAGTGGGATGCTCACAGTCATAAATGTAATAGAATGACTCATTGCCCAG
The DNA here is from genome assembly GCF_027172205.1 of Podarcis raffonei. Taxonomy (NCBI): domain Eukaryota; kingdom Metazoa; phylum Chordata; class Lepidosauria; order Squamata; family Lacertidae; genus Podarcis; species Podarcis raffonei. The sequence goes on along the minus strand of NC_070602.1, from coordinate 103,486,500 downwards.
TGAGGACATAACATTTCTGGCTTGCTCAACTGCTGCAAGCCAGGAACAAGTGCCTGGAACTTGTACTTCCCCTTCCTCTTCCACAGATGCAGATCCTTCTTAGTTTAAACAGCTGTGCCTTGGGAGAAATCCTACTTGCCTAATGGAACAACCTCCCCTCTCCCTTACTCCTTACACTGGGAAGAAGCAAACCACGATTCCCTGTCTTAGTGTTACATCCAAACTAGGGGTCATTGCTTGTTCACTCTAAGAACAAACAAAACCATATGAGACAAAAAACAACAAAGCCCTGAGACCTCTGGGTATAGGGCAGTATATAAATTCAATAAATAATAAAATAAAATAAAATATCCCTGGTTTGGATGTAACACTAAGCCAGGGATCATGGTTTGTTTCCTCAGTGGTAAGGAGAGAAATAGCCTTGAAAGGAGCATTCACAACAAGCCATTAACTATTGCTTATTGTGGTGTGTGAACTGGGTCAATACATATGTGGTGGATTTAACAGGCGACTGTAGGTTTTAACATCTTTTAAATAAAGATGTTTAGAAATCCAATTTTTATTTCATGATTGATTTTTTAAAAAACCCACCTTCTCCTACCAAGATGAGCACTTAAAGCTCTAATATAGGCTACCCATAAGTATCTGAAGTGGATTCTCAGCTTAGTGCTTGTTATAGCGTATGGCTTACATGTACAGGGTCCCAGATCTAATTCATGGAATTTCTTTCTTTCTTTCTTTTTTAAACACACTCCGGAGGATTTGTGTGGGCAGGCAGTTTTCTCTGACAGGTGATGCTCAATTAGTGTGTTAAAAGAGGGGGAGGGGGGAGCCCACAAGGGACAAAAGTCAATTATGAACATTCTAGCACAGAAGGGGTATGTAGGTCATCTGAATGCATCCATATAACTTTGCAGATTCTATACTCATATCTTACAAACTGACATCAGGTGCAACCATGATGTATTAGTGGAATATCTGTGCCCTAAAAATACAGTTTATCACCAAAACAAATGGATTCTGTAAAATGATTGTTGTGGAACCGTTGTTTAATAAACACGAGACACCCAGCGTCTGCTTTATTGCTAGAGCTGCCGATTAACTAGTGAGATGTTCAGCAAACTAAGGAGCAATTTCTTCATAGGTTATATTGATATACCAGAGTCAAGGCCATTAAACCTTTGCGCTCATGTGCACACTGTTGCATAATTTAAGGAGAAGAAAGAACGAGGAGACTGGAATTAATAGCTTTTTTATGAAAGTGTCGAAAGAACAACTCTACCAGTTGAAACCAGTAAAAGAAACTGTAGGCACAGGGCAAACAGTTGATCGTGATGTTAGACATTCCTCTTCTCATGTGGTGGAAAGCAGGAAGGATGGAGGGAACGTGCAGCTGATAAAATCCTAAAACTTCTTGGGGATTAAATAGAGCTAGTGAGCCAACCGGGCACCAACTAGAGCTATTGGGCCTAGTTCAAACTGAGATTGTATCCAAGGTTGTGTCCAACATGTGTTCCAGGGAGAGATTGGCAATGGTAGGCAAGTTTGTCTTTTGAAAGCTCCTTTGCCACTTCTAATCTTCTCATATTGCAGAGCCCCTATGTTAATGTCCATGTAGTTAATAAAATTTGAAAGCCATGCTAGTCCCCCTACCCTGAAGCAATATATCCTGCTTCTAAAGCATCTCTATGGATATCTATTCTCAGGGCTGGCTCAGTTGCTTGGCTGCCCTTCCTAAGGTTTCTCCGTTCTCATTTTTAGCCATGGGCATGTTTAGAATTGAGCATAGTTTGGCAGGTCAGCAGTACTGGCTCACGAACTGGCTTTACTCCCGCTCCAACAGTATTCTTTAACAGCTCCTTAACTTCCTGTGCATCCAGCATGTATGATTGACAACCAACATTTCAGCAGAGCTCTCCCCTTAGGTTGCACATCTTCATTTAGATTTAATGGCCGGTCCCAGAGACATAGATGTGTATTTTCCTACTCTATTATCTGGGCAGGATGCATAGCTTAGGATCCAAAGGTGATGAGCTGGCACAAGGGAACTTGCTGCACCCTGGGGATGGAGTGGGCTAAGGTGGCAGCAGACCACAAGACAGTGCCCCTGCAGGAGCCACACTGCCTCCACTGCTGGTGGAGGAGTTGCTCTGGTTTCCAGTAAGATCTTGCAAGATCTAGTGCACTCTGAGATCTCATGAGATCTTGCTGGAACCCAGGTAAAGGAGGCTTCAGCGGGTGACGCAGGGCGGGATGACACTTTCCCATTTTGCCTCAGGCAGTGAAATGGGATGTGCCACCCCTGGGATAGGGATTCCTTGATTTTTGGCCACTCCTGCTGCAGCCTCCTGTTCCTTGCTGGTCTAGAGTTTTCCATCCCACAACAATGCATTTTTTTGGTGTACCTGTGGTGATGGTGGTGAGCATTCATTGAATTCTATTCAAGGAACACAAAGTTCAATTCCCTGAACTTTGTTCTGTTCACAGAATGGAAGTTAGGATCCAAGCCATGGACTTCAGGAGGCAAATCAAACTCAGTGACCTTCATATGGTGCTTAGTCTTTCAGTGAAAAGTATTTTTTTGTAAATTTATTGTGTGTAGGTGTTCCACAGGTACCATGAGGCAGCAGAGCTATGCCTGACATTATGCACCTTCCTAGCCCCCAGCTTCCACATGTTGACTGTGGAAGTCTGCACAGGTGAAACCTGTGCAGATAGACCTGTACATAAACTGGAATGCGGATTGTACATGGAATGCTCCATGCGGATGAGTCTAGGTGTGTAGGCTTCCCATCTGTAGACATACCCTCAACACATGCCCATCAGGGGTAGGGCCAAGGAGTCATGTGAACTTGTGGAGGTGGGGATCAGCAGCACATTCCTTCAGACCCTTTGTGCATGTGGAGTTTCCCCACACAATTAACGCATGAAGGGAGCTTTGGTGAATATGGAATTTGGGATGAATTAAGTCAGAATCAGCCCTGAGTGCTTACTGGAAGGACAGATCCTGAAGCTGAGGCTCCAATACTTTGGCCACCTCATGAGAAGAGAAGACTCCCTGGAAAAGACCCTGATGTTGGGAAAGATGGAGGGCACAAGGAGAAGGGGATGACAGAGGATGAGATGGTTGGACAGTGTTCTCGGAGCTACCAACATGAGTTTGACCAAACTGCGGGAGGCAGTGGAAGACAGGAGTGCCTGGCGTGCTCTGGTCCATGGGGTCACGAAGAGTCGGACACGACTAAATGACTAAACAACAACAACAATGTCAGAATACAAGGATATGATCTTGTGTTTCTGACGCTACACGCTAGGTGTTGTGATATTAGGGTGCATAATCTAGATAGCCTAATTTGGAATAGCTATTCTTAATTTATGTGGGGGGTTTTTTATAGTAATGAACCAGAGAGTCAAAAGACTGGTGCAGAGGGTAGACGCTTTCTACGGTTTAAAGGCATGCTAATATGTGAAAAAGGGCACTAATCTGTTATGACATAGCATGAAGCCAAGCAATCCTGTTCTCAAGATCATTTAGTACTCTGAGCCATATTGCCACATTAGCAATCAGGATTATGAAAGAATATACGTACTTGGTTCATGAAAATGTCAAAGTTGAGAAGTAGGATATAAATAATAATAATTCAAGAGTGGTTGAAAGTACTGCTCCAACAGGTTTGGAATGGATGTGCTTTTGGTCCTGTGTTGTTGGTTTTTTTTTTTTTTAAATACAAATTAAAGCATGCTTTCAGTGACAGAGAATGAATGAAGGATGGGATGTTTTTCAAAGACGCCCACTGTTTATGTTATAAGACTGCAGCAGCTATCCAAATAGTCAGTTAACTGAATCTAATAGTTAACGCTGCACCACTGCCTGAGGTCACACCTGTACTTTATCTGTTGGTGGAATTGGCCTTGCAGTTGCTCAGAAACAATTCAGAAGCCCACAGTGGGGAGTGCTTTGCTTAGCTCCATGTCCATCTCTTCTTCCTGGTTGATAAATAGAGCAAGTAGCTGTGGTATCTCTTAGAACAGTGAATAGCATAAGCTATGGTCTTTCAGATGTTATGGACTACAACTCACATCATATTTGAAGTGAAACACAGGTCACAATAAATATCCGGATAGTCTTTTCCTGATTCTGCTCTAATGGAGCAACATTATTTGGATTTTCCTTTATTAAAAATATTGTTTCCCTACTTTTGAAATGAATCTTGCTCTTTATCACCTGAACCCCTTCTGCCTTGCTTTGTTTTCACATGTAAATGTTCCTTTTTCCATTGCGGGACAATGTATTGTCTTGTATCATTGTTACAAAGGTTTTCGTTAATTTTTTTTAAAGAACATTAAAAAATAGAGCAGTGGAAAAATATGAAGTGCCCTCAATCTACTCAGAAAATATGTCCCTTCCCATTTCCAGAATCAAGTTCTGAAAACAAAAAAAAAGTGAAGTTCTGAAAGTTTGTTGCAAATGGTAGCTGACGACAGGACCTACTGGCTAGTATTGATAGATAATCCCACCCACTCCACAACCTCTGGTGCAGTTTTGCACCTGCTTTTACACCTTTATTCCAGTGAAGTCAAAGATAAGATGATGAACCTGTATATGGCATTTTAATTTCTTTTATGTGGCTTTGGGGCAGAAAGGAGGAGGGTTTGCAAATTATGTGTGCCACCCCCGTAACTGATTTGATTGAATGTGCATCTGTACCATCAAATAGTAACAACAGACTTTAAACAATGTGTTAAGTACCCATTGCGATGTTCTTTTTAGATATTCCTAAAATTAATGTTTTAGATATTGCCCACAATCCATTTCATCCACTTGCCCTTACCAGCACAGGGAGGTTATTACTGGGAGTGCGTAGAAGCCTTAGTTGGCTTTTGCTCAGTGTAGTCTCAATGCTTTTGCCAGGAGGCTTTAAATAGGCACCTCTGCGGAAGGAATCTTTTGAAGATCCGCAGGAGTCGGCAATTCACACAAAATATATATTTCCCTAGCAGATGTGCTGCCGGGCTTACTGTCTCCATGGAAACAAGGTTCCATTTTTTAAATAGCCTAAATCGCAAGGGGGGAAGTTCAGATATTAATAGCATAAGCAAACGTATGTATGAACACCAATGGGTAGGATTTAGTTATTTTGCTTTCCATGATTCAACATTTTTTTTGGCCTCCATTAAACAAAGGCATAATGCATTTTCTTTTTCTGCCCACTCTGATAAACTTAATTCTTTTTAGTCACATATGATTTATTATAGAGATGTATTTCTAGGTTCTTGGTTAAAAAAAACACAAAGCTTTTTTCAAAATTTGGGTGTAGCTTTTTCCATGAGTATGAATGGATACACACTGTAGAAAGAAGCTATAATGCAGGACTCCCCACCCCACCCCAAGTTCAGAGACAGTGAAACAGTGAGAAATATTGAGAACTTTTTCCTGAGCGTGATGGGATGCACACCATTTTCCATACCTCCCCTCCCATTGACAAGTTAGAGAGGAGGAGGGAGCTCACAGTTAGAATATTTCCTGCCGCCTCAAGGTTTTCTTCTTCATCATAATGAGAACAAGAATCTTGACTCTTCTTTTCAATATTGAAAGGTGGCTGTGTTCTAGCCTCCCTTGCCAGAAAATACAGGTGGGCATTGGGCTTCGCTCAGTGGTAGGTCATGTGCTTTTACATAGAGTATAAGTCCCGGGTTCAGTTGCAGAACTAAGCTGCCTAAGGCTGCTTTATAAATTCCATTTCTCAATATTGAAACAATTACATGTATATATGCCTATTAAATGATTTGCACTTCGTAATCATCAGGCGACACAGATTATAATATGCAATTCTGCATACTAGGATGTGAGAAGAAGCTGACACAGATTGCTCTTTCTACGGATTTTTAAATGGGTCCTTGATTCATTCCTTTCTTGGGAAATAATAGCTCAAGTCCTAATACCCGTTTAAAAAAGGTAAAGGACCCCTGGACGGTTAAGTCCAGTCAAAGGCGACTGTGGGGTTGCGACACTCATCTCCTTGGCTTTCAGGCCAAGGGAGCCGGTGTTTGTTCACAGACAGCTTTCCTTTTATTCCTAGCTAAATCCCACTGAAATCAGTGGTATTTAGAGCGATACTGCAGCCCATGCTTTCTCCCAGAAGGCATGATAAAGGAGCTCTGGATGACTATCTGAGGTGCATTTTCTTTCTCTTCCTTAATTTTCCTATTTGTGGCTTCTTTCCACCTTCTCTGAATTAACAGGTGTAGGACATATTCTTGAAAAATATGAATCTCATTTCCTTAACTCTGAAAGGGATTTGCATAAAGTGGAATTTGTATGGCTGACTTCTGGAGCCTGTCGCCCTCTAGTATCAACAAAATGAGTCTACTAGCTGAAAGGGTGATAGTTCCACATTGAACACTTTGGTTGTCTACCATGACTTGGGGTTGAGCTTCTCTTCTGGCTTTTACTCAAGTGAACCACTGATCATGGCTTGTTGGTGCTGGTTGGGCCCTTGAATATATAGTGCGCCTACAATCATTTGACTTATTTTGTTTTGTTGGGGGGTCAGAGATTCTTTGAGGTGGGGAGTGAATCTGCCATATTTATTTATTTTGGCATTTCTGTCCCACTTTTTAAGCATAAGTCATACTCAAGATGGTTATGTTTTACCTTTCCTTTAACTATTAGGTAGCCTGTTCAGTTTCTGAAGCATTTTACGTTGTGTTGCATATCAACTTTCCAAAGGGTTTGGGAGGGCAAAAGGCAATGATGTTTATAGAAAACATTTTCTTCCAGCAGGGATTCATTAAAGTCTTTCCTTAATGTGGTTCTGGATGGCTTCACATTCTGCTAATATGTTTTGCATGCACTTGCCAATTACGTGGTTGCGCTTATAAATGAAAGACCCAACTCTGAAGTAAATTTAGAAATCACTTATTTTGATGGAGTTCTTTGGTAAGTAATTGAACGGTGTGTTACTGCTTGCTAAACGTTTGGTCTGTAGCAAATATTCCCAGTTTTTTCAGGCCATGTGCCTGGATAAGAAAAAGAACTACAGAGGTGCTCATGTAGATCTAAGGGCATATTTATTCCTTATGTGAGCTGCTATCCCACTTACATCAGTGGAGAGGACTGATCTCTGTGCAGCAACAGTTAATTCTATATAAGTAAAGGGGAAAAACTCCGCGAAAGTGTCAAATGCTGCTGCTGGTCGCTCGCGAGTAACCAGGCAGGACTCCAAACCTGTCTTTTACAGGTTTTATTTGTGCAAACTATTTACAGTGCAGATCTCCAAAGTTCATGTCCGTCTTAGTCACTTACAGAATCCGGGCGTGGCCCCTTCTGGTTTCTTCCCCAACATAAGAATTTCAACACCCCAAACCTCCACCTCCCCTCCTTGTGTTTCACCCCCTGCGCAAGCTGGCCAACGGAATTGGTATGTGTGCCTCCTGGCCAGCTGGGCTAGGTGAGTTGCTTGGGCTCTCAGCAGCATCTTCGAGCCCTCTCCTCGCTTGGCGGGCCCCTTCCTTCCCTTCTCCATTGGAGGTGTGGCTTTCCCCACCGCTGGACGAGGAACTGCTCCTCAGAAGTTTCTGCAGCTCCCTGTATCTCAGCGGCATCACTGCCTCCCTCCCCCGTTCCGATGGCAGTCCCCTGACAGAAAGTTAAGCAGTTTTTGTCAATGGGAGAGAAGTAAATAAGCCCTAGAATCTCTCCTATTAAAACACAAGTCTTAAATGTTTAACTCTGCATAAATTATGCCTTCAGATTTTGTCACATAAATGCAAGATTTCCATCTTAATGTAATTGAATTTGCTGTGTATATTTCTCTACATGCAGAAGTGTAGTTGTGATAGCAGTTTTAATCTTACGGTTAGCTGAATTTGCATTTGCTGGTTTGCATTCACTGAAATATCCACGTGACACAAAACTAAACGTATAACACCCACAATCTCTTTTCACCAACCATATAACTACATCAACTCTACTCACTCTCCAGTAAAGCACTCCCAACATTGTACTGACAAATAATAATTTATTATCTGTTTCTCCTCCCTCTTCCTACTGCTCCCTCTAAAAAAGAGTAACTATGAAGGTGGCAGTGGCCCAAGTGTTACTCAGCTTAGTTTTGTTTCTATCGGCCAGAGGACCTACTAGTTTAATTTTATATATATACACGAAAGATTTATTATGCTGCTGCAATCCTGTACGCATTTAAGTGAACTGAACTCCCCACTTAACTCAATGGAACATGCTTCTGAGTAAACACACGTAGCACTGCATTGTTAAACTCACTGGGCAGCCCCGAAACAATGTCCTAGAATAAAAAGGACCTGCTCTAGAAATTAAAGAATACAGGCTGGATGCCAAATGAAGTGGAAGATTTTCTCTCTCTCTCAAAAGACACCTAGGGTGTTTGAGTCCTATGGTAAGTGCCACAGGAATTTAATCATATATAATGATTCCTTAGGAGGAATAGAAGCTGAAGAAGGGGTATACTAAGCTAGATTCACAAATTGCTTATATTTCTTATTCTTCTGTTCTTATTGTAGGTCAAATGGACTGTTAAGGAATTATTCAAGCAATCTGACTGGCTAATGCATAGGGCATTAATTCTTCGCAAATGGCATGTTACATACCAATTGGAACAGATCGTCCATGATAAATGTATATATAATTTCCCGTTTCATCTCAGAATGATGAGAACAACCTTGGCATGGGGCATTTCCTAGAGATTTATCACTTGCTGTGGTTAATGGTCTGAGGGGCATTAACCTTCCATCCGATCATTAATTCTTTGAAATGTATAATGCCCTGCTTATATGTTCCAAGTTTTATTTCTCGTTTCATCTTTGCTGCCGACAGGAGATCCAGTACTGAGTCCACCTCTTCTAGGCTTTGAAAAGTGAGAGACCCATTAAAATCCTACTATGGTTTAAGGATGGAGTGGACGAAGGGGCGCATCATCAAGCCATCTTTTAGGACCCATGGAGGACGCTGTCCTGAAGCTATATGGGCAACAAGGCCTTTAGCTTGGTGTACCTCTAGATATAATTATTCTGGCTTCCTAAACCACATTTGATAGAGCTGGGAACAATGGCTGGACTTCTTCGTTCTCCCCATGAGATGAGCCTGCTGGATCAGGCCAGTGGCCCATCTAGTCCTGAGTCCTCACAGTTCTTGACCGGATGCCTATGGGACGTCTGCAAGCTGGTCACTCTGCCCATCTGCGAGTCTCAGCAGCTGCTATTCAGAAGTACAGTGGTACCTCGGTCTACGAACAGCCCTGTTAATGAACTATTTGGTGTACAAACTCCACAAAACCGGAAGTAGGTGTTCTGGTTAGTGAACTTTGCCTCGGAAGACTAACGGAAGCCGAATGTTGGAAGGGCACCAGCGGCGGGAAGACTCAGTAGGGAAAGCGTGCCTCAGTTTAAGAACGGACTTCTGGAAGGAATTAAGTTTGTAAACCGAGGTACCACTGTATAGTGCCTCTTAACAGTGGAGGGAGAATATAGCCATCATGGCTAGTAGCCATTACATCGTTCCTCTTACTGCTTTCCACCTGGGCTTCAGTGCCATGATCCTGGTATATAGTTCCTTATTATGTCTGAAACAGGAATAGCTGGATTCATGTTGGGCGGGAGGTTGACGAGAAGTCAGTTTATTGTGCTTTAGCAGACAGCTATTATATACATGAAAATGATAATGAAAATAATAATAATACTAATAATAATAGAGATTTGCATTTCTGCTCCTTAACCTTTAAAGGATAAACCATTTCCCATACCCCCTTTAAATTTAATAGCACGGATTTGTAGAGCCTTAGCAAGAAATTTAGATATGCTGAAGGATACAAACTTCTCTACAGCAAAAAAACAAGTCTTTGCTAGGGATGACCTTCCCTTCTGTGATTGTAACAAAGGGTGGATATAGTTGGGGGTCAATGACATGATGGCTTGCTCATCTTGTTTTGGAAATTAGGTCTCTGCATTTGACAGCTAAAACTAATTGTAGTTGTTTTTATTGGATGGCTGTCAGTCTCCTTGAGATTTATATGAAAGATGATCTGCAAATTAGTTAAATACACAAATTATACATCTAGAGGCTAATTCCACCTCCTTTAATAATTCTGAACTTAACACTGAACTTAACACTCAATAATTCTGAACTCAATGGTTCAGACTGTTAGTGGGGTTATTGGAGGGAGGGGGATTGACACAAGGATATGTGTCCTAAATGATGTAAGACATTGTTTCTCAAACTATCTAATTGTGCCTGGGACTGGTACCATAATTTGATCTTTGAAGCATCCCACCCAACCTAAGCGTGAGATCCGCAGACCATCACCTTGGGTAGCACTGCTCTAGGAGTTGCTGACAGTCTACATAAAAATATAAGGGGTTGTCATACAATTCCAGGGAAGGAGTGTGGAAGGCAAATCTTCACCTGCGCTTCTGAACCCAAGGTGCTTCTAATCCAACGTTGCAAGCCTCCTTGGCCAACTGCTTCTCCTTGCTTGCATCTTGGATAACCACATCAGGGCCATAACATAGGAGGGAGTAAGCTATAGCAGACCATTAGGTAGGTCCAGCTTTGGATTATGTGTTGGGAAAAGAGTCTTTGCCTTCCTGAATCCAGCTCTATCAATCTCCTTCTGTTAGTTGCGGCAGAAGTTCAGTGTGATGGCCACATGTATGAAGGCTCCCTTATTGGGAACTGCAGTGTGTCTGATTTCCTAAGCAGGCTGTAGAGCAATCGTTTTATGTTTCCTTCTCAATACTTTTGCTAAACTCCTGAACTTTGCCAAATCCCCATGTAGCTGTGTTAGTTCCATAGAATCAGCTTCCCTACTTGAGAGTCAAGCTGAGGATATAAAATTGAATGTCTCTCCCCCCACCCACTGCAGTCTCACATATCCATGTGGTTTAAAATAATTGCAGTGAAATGTTGTCCAGCCGCAAAACACAAAACTCACTCCCCCCCGTGCTCCCGCTGTGGGGGCTGCAGTGCAGCACAGAGCCCCTGGAACAAATGCAGTGATTCACATAAATGCACCTGCTGTGTCTCTTGATCTGATTCCATTCTTGTCTGATGTTGCCTGCTCCTAAAATGAGGGGGTACCACTTACATGCAGGTGAAACAGGAGTGTGATGAATTGCAAACCACAGTAATTTATGCAGAAACCAGTGTGGAGGAATTTGTTCTACATAAATTATGCATGACTCTCCGGGAAAATGCTAATGAACATTCCCTCTACCCCCCCCCTTTCTCTCTCTCTCGGTTAATGAATCATGCCCTAGATTTCAGTGGCACGCACATTCGTTCAAATGGCACTATACCCCCCTTCCTTTCCCAACCCTCTCCACCTGTATTTTTAGTTCTTCCATATGCTGCTCGGTCAATGCACTCTGAATGTTCTGTTCCGGAGTTTCAACACCTAGAAAATGTTGCTCTTCAAACGGATCTGCAAAGAGAGACAGGCAGTCACATCCTAAGCTTGGTTCACTTGAAAAGTAATGGGAGGTGGTGAGAAACATGCAGTGATGCCTTGACCTTCTAATGATGAGCAGCCTAGGGAGGCTGTGATGCTCAGTGGTGGGAGGAAAAGGGAACACTTTGTCCTGCTGCCTCATCTGCAAAATAAACAAATAAAAATGGTGCACCTATGGAGTGCCAGGTGTGCCTATGTATCATTGGTCTCCAGTTGTTCATGATAGAAACGAGCCCTTGTGTGCCACCTGAGCACTGGACAGCTGAGGGAATGATCTCAGCTTAACAATTCACCACAGATGAGGGATTCTATGTGGCCCATCCTAGCCAATGACCCACAAATTTTGGTAATGTATTTGTTCTCCTACATTTATATCCTGCTTTACTTCCATCCTAGAACCCAAGTAGTCTCAGGTGGTCACCCTCAGGTGGATTTGATTTGTGTATGCCATCCAGGCACTGATTAGCTTCAGCAAGGCGGTGGGTGGCCTCATGTACCTTGAGACCATAATCTGTCAGTTGTAGTAACAGGTACACAGTGGATTGCTTGGGCCTGGAAAGGAGAAATAGAAGTAAGTGTTGCCTGCTCACAGGGCTGACCACAGAATGTCTGCTCTGCATGTGGCAGTCAGCAAATGTTAGAAGCTACCATGTGTTCTCTCCCCACAACCCCAAGCTATAACCTTACCAGGCACTGGTCCTTTTATTCCCCCCACTCTTTCATTGGGCTAGGCATGGTGGCACTTTTTGTATTGAAGTTGCTTACTTTCTGTCCACAGGTGGTGTGGCCTCTATCATCCCAAAAGCGTCAATGTTGGGCAGTTCCTTTTGAGGGACTCCAAGATGGCTTCTGACTGCTGCAGATGGGAGCCAAGGAGCTCTCATATCAAAAGTGCTGCCGCTTGGATGAGAACAACTGAGTTGAGGGTGACTGGTGGCAGAGGTGGAAGGGCAGTGTGGGAATAGTAGTAAAACGAGAGAGAGAGCAAGCTGAGCACTGGAGAGCCTCACAGGCACACTGGCATGTCTCTGTGGGAAACTTCATTGGGAAACTTTCTGCAAGCACACAAGATTTTGCATTTTGTGTTTGCCTATCAGGGAACATTGGAACGTTCTGTGGTCCTCCAGAACTCATTGGACCCCTGTTCTCAACAATCTCAGCCAGCATGGCCCATGATCAAGGATAATGGGAGTTGTAGTACAGCAGCATCTGTGGAGCCACAGGTTCCCCATAATTGGCCAGTTCAATGAATGTCATGATGAAGGCACACAATGCAGAAAGGTGTTGTGTGCAAGGCTCTTGCGTCAGAATCCCTGCATCAAGGCTACATGCATGGCTTCTGATGGCTGTGATTGCATTGGAATAAGCAAACCTGAACTTATGGCCAGCTCTGTCAAGCTCAGCAAAGCTGATAACTTGTTTGGGAAGCTGGGGAGACTGGATCCAGGCCCTCATCTCCTGCCCCACAAAAGGTGGTTATCTATGGGCAGAGGGTTATCTATGGGCAGAGGTGGATTTAGGAGAGTGCAACTGTTTTGGTTGCATGAGAGGCATGGGGGACACAGAATGCTGGCGTCGCATAGGGCGCCATTGAAATTTGACACCCCCCCAAGTTCCACCACTGCTATTGGGCAGGTAAACAGACACCTCCTGGCGTATAGCAGCATGAGAAGGTGTTTTGGATCAGGAGTCAATGTGCTGAATACATGGAGACATGGGAGCAGCCTCTGATGTGTGGCTGCACTCTGGAAGACACATAAAATTGTGATTGACAAGAGAGGGTACTATTTATACTATAACCTTTCATATAATGTTCCTCATACTGCATCTGAGTAGGAGGGAAACTTATTTTTGCTTTTATAGCAATGATTTGGAAATGGTTTGATGTCAACACAAAGCTTTGGTTTCTTTTCTTTTTAATAGCCTCAGAACGGCATAGTTCAGCTGCTGGGGAAAGATGAAGGGCTACATTGATCTTTCCGGAAATGAATGAGATCTGTAGCTTCAGAAGTGAAGATTAAGTGTGCGTAATACTTTTACCATTTTTTCCCTAGTTTTGCCAACTGTGCAGCTGGCAATTGTAGAAAGTCATTCTAAGAAGAGTGTTAGCTATTTAAAATACTTTTTTTCTCTCTTCAAGGCTGAGAGTCATTCTGAGCCGGGGAATGAATTGCACCCTCTGCTTCAGGGTTCCACATCTGCTATTGACTCTTTGGGCAAATTAAACTTTTTCGGCCTCAGTTCTCCCATCTGTAAAATGGAACTTTCCCCAACATTTCAAGTGTGATTGCACAGACACAGCAAGTAAATAATGCAGATAATGGCACACTAAAAGTGCTTTATTGCTGTAATATGGCAGGTATATTTTGTGAGATAGTTAATGGCACTGTTTTCTTCTTCAGTTAATTGTTCCAGGGGAAGTTGATGAATTGCAATAGTTTCATAAGGAGGAGATTAACAAATAAGTTATTTGTTTAAGTAAATGAACCCTTAAGTTATCCTGTACGCCACATCATTTTAAAATTGGCGGTTTTTGCAAGAGGATCCTCCCTGAAACAATGGTTTTCTAAAATGCTGCTTAAAAAGAGAGCTTTTGCAGCCAGCAGGATTTAGACTGTGCCATTCAGTGACACATTTGGGAAACTAGGCTATTTTATGTTCATTCATATTGAGGAAAATACGGCAAACGTGAGTTTGTTCTGGGAAATTATTGCAGTTCTGTTTTAAAGCCACTTGGTGGAGTTGTTACTTTGAAGCAGCTTGCAACCATTTAATTAGTGAATATATGATTTGTCTTCCCTCTCCTAGAAATAGTTTTGCCTTTCTGTTTGTCAGTACAGAAGCTCTTGTGACTTTTTCTGTTAAATTATCCAGTTGAAGACAATGTCCAGTGGCAAAACTGGGTTTCTAAAAATTGAAAGGACTGGAATGGGAAAGACGTTTTCCTTGCCAGCGAGAGTCCGTTTGCCGTTCTTCCTGAAACTCTGAATTTCAGGGATCTTGTGAAGTAAGAAAGAAAGGGTTTTGCAGTTGGCTACAGTATTTGCCAACTGCTTGGCCCTCTCAAGACAAAGTGTTCTCTTAATTTGATTTCTAATGTTTTAACTGCTGTCTTTTTTGTATTTTGTGTTTTATGATCTGTGGTGGGGTTGTTTTTGTTGTTAGCTGCATTGAGGATGTTTTGGTGTGAAAGGAGAATAACCTCAATAAAAAGTAGGCACCAAAACAAAAGATTTACTGGAAACTTGAAATATTGGCAATGAAGAAGCGTGGGCTACTGGCAGCTGAGGGCCAAACTAAACATGACAGTTTAGTTTCCCCCCTGTCCATTCAATTCATATTGGAGCCTAAAAGGGAGAAAGTGCTTAGAGCAGGCTTCCTTAACCTTGGCCCTCCAGATGTTTTGGGACTACAATTCCCGTTAAAACTTTTGAAGCCGGTGGACTTTTGAAGTGCTTTCGCCTGTTGCACAGCTTAGCAGAGTATTGCAGCGTTTCTTAGGCAGCTCTTGAGATTGCCCAGGAGGAAGATGATCAGGAACAAAGCTGACTGACTAGTAACTTGATTCTTGTAGTTTATTATTATTATTTGTTGTTGTTTAGTCGTTTAGTCGTGTCTGACTCTTCGTGACCCCATGGACCAGAGCACGCCAGGCACTCCTGTCTTCCACTGCCTCCCGCAGTTTGGTCAAACTCATGCTGATAGCTTCGAGAACACTATCCAGCCATCTCATCCTCTGTTGTCCCCTTCTCCTTGTGCCCTCCATCTTTCCCAACATCAGGGTCTTTTCCAGGGAGTCTTCTCTTCTCATGAGGTGGCCAAAATATTGGAGTCTCAGCTTCAGGATCTGTCCTTCCAGTGAGCACTCAGGGCTGATTTCCTTCAGAATGGATAGGTTTGATCTTCTTGCAGTCCATGGGACTCTCAAGAGTCTCCTCCAGCACCATAATTCAAAAGTTTATTATATACAGCAGTAAACATACAAGCTATACACAAGTTTCTATATACAACACGACTTCATCACTCTCAGCACCTCGGCTCCTCAACTCCTCAGCAAAACAGTGTCATAGGTCATGGTGCCTATATGAGGGACCTCAGCCAATCACTGAGCTGTTGCTGGGTCCTCTTATCTCTAGGCAGATTCCTTTCATGCTCTGTCTTCCCAGGCTGTGGAGACACTAACTGCCAACTTGCCAAGCTGCACGTAGACCATGAATTTCAACAATTCCCAGCATCCCTGACCACTGGTGCTGATAGCTTGGGAACATGGGAGTTGTAGGTCAAAAACATCTGGAGGGCCGAGGTTGAGGAAGCCTGGCTTAGAGCAATGGACTGGAAGGAGTGGGAAGGGGGAAGACTCCAAACAGCTTTCTCGCCTACTCCTTCTATTGTTGAAAATGGTATTTCCATTCCATTTTCCATCAGGCTTATAAAAGGCCAGATCTGCACTATACAATTCAAAGAGTGGTTTAACAGTCAATTCCTTTCTGCAGGTGACTCTGGGAATTGTATTTCTATGAGGGGTCTACTAACAACTTTTAGCACCCATAATGAACTACAGTTCCCAGGATCCTTTGGGGTTGTAAGATTCGAAGTGAGGAAAACTCTCCATTCAACTAGAACAAATCTGACCGTGATTCAAAGCTTGACACACACAAAATTAACCCGAGCTCCAAAGGCACCACACAACTCAATAATGCCCTGAGCAGTTTGAGTAGATGAGGTAGAAAAGAAGAAGGGTCTGGTACAGAGGATTTAGGCCTGAAGGCACCCTGTGGTCACCAGAGCAGGTCACCAGAACCCTTTCCCTCCCTGGCCACTGACCTTTCACTGCATCTCTATGTGAGATCAAGCACTGCCCTCTTGCTCCCTTCCCTTGTTTTAGGATTGGAGCTGCAAAGGTTGCTGTGAGGGGCAGCTGATCCAAGCACCTCAGCAGCACAGTAGGTGAGTGACCACCACCTGGAAAGCAGGATGAGAAGGCCATGCAACTCTGGAAATAATCCACATCAACTATAAAGTTGAGAAGAAGGTTGGGTGCTTGTCAAGCTTACCAGAGAGCAGGCAGCAGCACAGCAAATATGTGGAATTTTCGCCCCAAATAAGTGCTGTATTTGGCATAGGGATGCTTAACCCAGGTGGCATTTTTTCCAGTCCATATGGGAAACTCTGCACCCTTTCAAGTCACGAAAGCATCCAGCTTTTGTAGCACAACCCCTGCATGTGATATATCTATATAAATTCCTAGCCATCTGTTATCCATGAATGCAGTCCCTCTTATGACATTTGGCTTTGGTTTCAAATGTTTTCCCTTGCTAAGCTGATTAGACTTCAGCACCAACTTCCAAAGCTGTGGCAAACTTTCCTTGTATTTCTGGCTTAAGCCCACCGCACCCCAATACTCAGCCAAGATGATCAGACGAAGTTCTGTGGCTTTGGCTCGGCTTGGAAGGTTTCTTTTCGGTTCATTTAGTGTAGAACATCAGTGATCTGCAACGTGGATTTGGAGCTCAAAACATCACCCTAGTGGTTGTTTTGCTACACTTTTCAATCTTCTCCCAAAGTCGCTGTTTTATCTTTTAGCTAAAGTCAACTTATATGGTCAGGGCTGCCTCTGGGAAGGGAGTTAAGTCTCTCAATATTTCACGTGCAAAGCGCAGTCGCTGAAACGAGGTCATAAATCTTGGTCTCTGTCTGCCTCGGACAATGCCTGCGCCAGGACTAATTGTGAAATATCTCTCCACTTTGCATAACCCTTTCTCTCCCCCCCCCCCAACCTCTGATCGTTGTGCTTCCCTCAAGGCATCGTTACTGCTTGCTCAGCAGTCTATCCCTTTCTCCCATCTTTTTCTTTTTCTTTTTAAAGCTCATAGCTTGGCTATTCACTTGTGCATGTAAATATTTTAATTGGGGTTTTAATGAAAGATAATGTTATGAATGAGAACCTTCCCTTGCCACTTCAATCAGACCTTGTTATGCCTCTCCTATTCAAGGCAAGTATCTACCCACAGACAAACTGGCTCCACAGTCCGTATGCACTGCAGTTATGAGAATGGAAGATGGGAGTGCAATGGTCACCAGCATCACTCTGTTTGCCTCCACTTACCTTTATCGACCCCTCACCTCCTCCTCACCTGCCGTGCTATAGGAGTGAAGCGGAGAGGCTCACCCTGTAGTTGGGAAGCAGCATGGATGATCAAGCAATGTGGCTACTTGTGCTGGTCCCGGGGGCTAACTGAGAGGCGAGGTCCGAGTCCAGTCCGAGGTCAATGGTGCCGTATGGAGGCTGTCCATCAAAGCTGTAGCTGGGTCCAAGGCGGGGAGTCGGGTGGGATCAGGAACTCTGGCAGAAGAGCAGGACAGGGTACAGGCAGGAACAGGCTACCAACAACATTGCTCCCGCAACCTGGGGCTGGGGCTGACTGGCTTTTATCTGCACCGAGGCATAAGGCGGCCCCGGTCCACAGGTGACTCGCCTCTCCTGGCCTGGAGGCGAGCACTCCTCCTGCAGGAACTTAGTTCCCTCCGCCTCTCTGAGAGCCAGTATGGTGTAGTGGTTAAGAGCGGTAGTCTCGTTATCTGGGGAACCGGATTCGCGTCTCCGCTCCTCCACATGCAGCTGCTGGGTGACCTTGGGCCAGTCACACTTCTTTGAAGTCTCTCAGCCCCACTCATCTCACAGTGTTTGCTGTGAGGGAGGAAGGGAAAGGAGAATGTTAGCCGCTTTGAGACTCCTTAAAGGGAGTGAAAGGCGGGATATCAAATCCAAACTCTAATTCTTCTTCTTCTCTGCCCTGAGCCTCTGCAGCTCAGGAGAGGCTGGAGGGTTACCGGACCCAGAGGCAACCTCCTCTTCCCCTGACGGGGCTGAGAGTGGAGCACCTGCAGGCTATGGGTCCTCCATCACCTCAGGAGCCAGAGCAGACTCAGCTGGTGCCTGCACCTGAGGATCCAGCACAGGTGAGGACCCTTCAGGCTCAGGCCCCAGCCCCGGCTCAGCTGGTTCTGGAGGCGGGGACTCCTGTGCAGGCTGGGATTCCTCAGGTTCAGCCTCTGAGTCCGAATCCCAGGCCATCACACTGCTACTCATGCGAAAGTGCAGAAACCAAGGCAGTCCCCATTATTAACTTCCCCATGGCAGTCTTGGTCGGCGTAGAGTTTTTTAAAAAACAGAATTCTCTGTTTTTCCAGAGGACAATTCCCAGAATTCCTTGGTGGTTGCAGAACTATGGCAAAGTGGTCTAAAATGAATGGGGTGAATTCAACTAAGTCAGTGCTTCTCGAAGGGTGTAACAGGAAGATTTAAGGACAAAGAAACATTTGAACGTTTCAGTGTAGTATGGTATAGTACAAATATTATCAAAATATTTTTTTTATTTACAGAATATGGATAGATATCTTTTCAAAATCAAGTACTTCTAGGAGTTGTTACTTTTTGTTCTCCAGTGTAATTCTTATCATCATCATCAACAACAAAAATCAGTGTGGCACAAACAAATTTTTATTCTAAGAGTGTGCCCAAGTGGAAAAAGTTTGAGAACCACTGAACTAAGTCATATTCGGAGTTAAACCCATGGAAATTAATGGGCTCAACTAACTTAAATTCATTCATAGGCTGCATTCAGATAGCACTTTATTCCATTTTCCTGAAGTTTCCTTTCCCAGTAATTTCCTGCAACATAAAAAACCACTTTGGGAAATCTAGCAGAAACCAGCGGAAGGTTAGTTAATTGTTAATTGTTTCGGGGGGGGGGGATGTGTTTGCAGTACCATTTACTCAGAAAATCCTGGAGTTTTTGCATTGTAACTTGACACGGCAAAAATTTGGGTGGGTATCCTGGGCTACCATTCTTTCCTACCCTTTAAATTTTAGTATAATGTAGTGGCATATTGATCAAAAAGCTGCAGTTTTATAACACAGCAGGTACTGCAGTGTAAAAGGAATGTTGGAAATTGGGACAGAAGGGCTAGTATTATAACCAGGAAAACTAAAGCAATAAACCCCACGTCTGAATGCAGCCCACGTTGGACACAACCCAAGATGTCAGCCATATAAATGAGCCGTTGTATTGTGGATGTGTTTAGAGAGGAGATCACTCTTATCTGACCTAGCTGCATCACTCAGCTTAGAGTAAAACAGAAAGGACAAAGTTAACAGCTTCTGCCATGCTAGTGCTAGGATTTCTGTAGAATACTGGCTGTATGTAACCTCTGCAGGAAAACCAGCTTTCCTTCTTGTATCACTATCCCTGTTGTATCTTGTACTCACTATCCCTGTTGTTGTTTGCTAAAGTAGAACCTAGGGAACGACTTACCTCACCCAAGGTTTTAGTTGGAAATTCTAATTAGTTGGTCTCATTTTTTGGATTCAGCTGTCTTAGTTTCTTTTTTAAACAAAAAGACCTTTAGTTAGAAATGTTGTCCAGAGTACAGGCCCGTGATGTGCCGACAAGTGTCAGTTGTGTAATGATATTTGTCTTGAGAATAACATATTGGAAGTACATAATGGTACTCTTTAGCAGAGGAAATAATACACTGTCAAGACCCCAAACATCTAAACGTAATTTATTGTTAAGGGAGTCATACTCTCCACCTTCCTTTCCCCAAACATATACGTGAAAAGTTCAAAGTCAAAGATATACGGTAAATAGCAATGGCATACCACATCCAAAGGTTTTATTTATTTTGCTTATTATATTATAATATTTATTTTCCATCTTTTCTCCTCACAACAGGTAGGTTACTCTGAGTGGCAGTGTCTGGCCCAAAGTCACCCAGTGAGCTTCATGGTGAAGTAGAGATTTGAACCCTAGTTTCCCAAGTCTTAGCCCATCACTAATATTACACCACACTGGCTCTCAATTATGTATCCCATTCCAGGCCCTACATCTCCTCTCATCCATTTCCCCAAGCAACAGGCCAGCCTTAGGACTGCCCATTTTGCTTTACTTCCTCTGCCCCATAGCTAGCAAAGGTTGCAGTCTTATAACCCACTTACTTAAGACTCATCACCACTGAACTCAGTGGGATTTGCCCCTGTGTGGACATGTATAGGGCTCAAATTGCTCTTCTGGAAGGTTTCCGGCCTTGTATGGGATGCTGAAAATAATAAGGCATTTTCTTTTTTTTACGTAATATTTTTATTCATTTTCCAATACAAAAATTATACAATCAAAACATCTTATTTACCTCCAATTTCTCTTTGTTGACTTCCCTCCACCCGCCTGCAAGTCCTTCAAATTACTTACTTTATCCACATTTCTTAAATTAAAATAATAAGGCATTTTCTGGTGAAACTAATCTGACTTTTCTCTCACTCACCCACTCCTCCACCCAGTCCTCACCTTCTGTCCCCATTTTTGTATCATAAACATATCATTGCTTAAACTGCTTCAAGGCAAGCAAAGAGTATAAAAGAGCAAAATTACCATACTTCAAAGTGTGCTGTGCTGTCGTCCTTTTGTTTTGCCCAAGAAATTGTATGCTTTGCAATTATGGCCTCTGGTCCATAATGTTGGCTCCTGAGTGTTTCTGATAGAAATAATATGCCTTCAGCTGGTAGCCCAAATTATGCAGTAATTATAACTAAACAAAAAAAAAATCATTGCAGGATTCTGCTGATTGCCATGGTAACCCACATTCAAAATAGAAATGTGGAAAGTAATGTAAGAAATGGAAGTTTTTTATCCTTTGAAACTTGTATTTGATAGAGAACTGCTTCTCAAATGAAAAAGAATGTGTTCTTGACTCAAGGGTTCCTGTAGCCCCCAAATACAATGGACAGATGGCTTCAGCATAATAGATCTGTTCTAGCATGGGAATTTTGTGGTCACTCCTACATTTTAAAGGCCCTCTCTTTAGGCTAGCCTTCCCCAATCTAGTGCCCTTGAGATGTTGTTGGACTCCAGCTCCCATCATTCCCTGCCAGCATGGTCAATGTGTAGCACCCTGCTTGTGGTTAACGCTTAGCTGGAATGAAATATTCAACACAGCAATAGAGAAATTAAAATAATAATTTATTTGTCAGACAAATAAATGATAGGCACAGTGGTATATGGTTACCAAAGCTCTGCCCACTCCAGCCCTGATGGCCAGCACTTATATTTCCTCAGCCCAGCCCCCTTGCTCCTCCTTTGGCTGCCTCTGTCCAATCAGCCTGGTTGAAATTCCTATTGGCTGTTTGCTAGAACCAATCATAAAAGATACACCCATTTCCTATTACCTTTTATGGGAGACAAAGAGCTATATTTCCTTCTATCCATAAATGGCAGACAAGTAGCCATATATCTTACATTTGCCTCGACAAGGCACCTTAATTACCAGATCACCTTTTGCCCCTTTCCCCCCTCCATTCCAAAACAAATGGCTAAAACAGATGGCTCATGGTCTTACATTCTGTCTAAACAGAGATCTTGGGTTCACCTTCTCACACACCATCAATGAAATAAGAATCTAACATAAGAATCTAACATTTCTTACTTTCTAAATCCTTTGCATAATTACATTTAAGCCAACAAATCTCATACATTAACATAGATAGCTTTTTAGAAGGAAAAGCCTTTGCAAAGTAAAACCTCTTCAGTTTACACCCCCCTTTCCCAGCCAGCTGCTTTTCCCATTAGCTCTTGCCCTTTAAGCTTAGGAAAATGTGGCTAGAGTCTGATGGGAGGCACATGGTATTATTTTCTGTTAAACAATAAATCTTACTATTTACCAACTCTTAATTAGTGTTTTTGCAGCTTGATTGTATTCTGTAATATGTAGGGTCAGTATAACCTTTGCTCCCAGCCTGTAATTCCCTTTTACAACTTTGAGAATTTTGTCTCCTGCTATAAATCAGGGGGGCCCTGTTCAGGAAGATAAACAACTGCCAAAGTACTTAGCCAGCTGCTTTTCTGCCTGGCATGAAACATACAAACATTTGCAAATATATATCTTTAAGCTCATTTTAAAATACAGGCCTTGATCAGATGCCTCAAATGGTCAGAGATGATGGGAGTTCTAGTTGAAGAATATGTGAAGGCCACCAGGCCTTGAGGAAAGCTGTTCGTTGTAGAAGACAGACAAATTCTGTAGTATGTTGAATTTATGTCCTAGTTCTAACTAGCTGGTTGGGTAGGTAGCTTGGCTATACCTTCTTTCTACTGTCATTACTCAAGGGGGATCCTTCTTCTCAAGTCCTCCAGTTAATTCCTTATTTATGGCTGAAGGAAGACTAGCCTTTACTAGAGTACCATGTGTAGCCCTGGCTTCTTCACGAACTCTGTTGGAGGAGATCCAGTGTGCATGTTGTGATAATGACATTTTCACAACATCCACACTGCATGTTGGGCACACCTCTCTCCTTGCCCAGCATGCCTCTACCGCTGACAGAATTTTGAAAGGAAATTCAGAGATATGGTGTACAAACTGCCTTAGAATCCTAAAATAATAATGTTCAGTTAGCCAAAAGGTTTAACCCTCCATGACAATATATGACATCATGATGAACAGCAACAAGAATTTGTATGGTGCCCAGACAACTTGTTTGCGGCATCTGTTAAGTATAAATAAATAAATAAATACAACAATAAAGAATTTGTGTTGCAGTTAAGTGGAAAAGTCTAAGTTCCCTCTCTTGGCTCTGTTGATTTAGCAAAATGCAGATAATAGCTTGCATGTGTATATATGGGTGGAAATTAAAGAAGGGGCATCAACAGATAAATCAGTAGATAAGTTGGTTTTATTTATTAATCGCTGGAATAACAGCTGCCATGGTAATGGACATCAATTCTTTCTGTTTTTAGTCCTTGAAACATTTTAATAATATTTTATTTGATTACTAAGTTTGGAAAGTTCCAGCCGCCTTTCATTTATGATAAAGATCGCAGTAACATTTTTTTAGTTCTGCTTACGGGATGTTCCCACCAGCAGAAGGTTGAGGCCTGTGTGTGTGTGTGTGTGTGAGAGAGAGAGAGAGAGAGAGAGAGAGTGTGTTTGTGTGTGTGTGTGTGTGTGTGAGAGAGAGAGAGAGAGAGAGAGCGCGCGCGCGCACGAGAGAGAGTGCAAGCTTTTGGCTTCCTTTCATCCTTCAGATCCTTCCACCTTCAAAAAATCTTCTCTGGGTTGGACGACCCTCTGAAACATGTGGGGAAGCAGCTCTGGAGCTGCAGTGGGACAGGTGAACTTGACAAAGTTGCCCTGCTTCCAGAATTGGGGCCCCACGGATGGATCAAAAATCTTGGAAGCTGAAGCCTGGATGTGCACTATGTGAAACCTAGCTTTTAAAGAATATTGTTCTTCTGCATTCCAGAGAAAATGAATTTGTTTTGTAACATGCAACTTTTTCCATACAGATTTAGCCCTTTTGAGTTTCTGGAACGGCAGCCTGCCTTTGTGAAGTGTTGTTTTGCCACAAAAAGAGCTAACCTTCCTGCACAAAACAGATGTGTGCTGCATGCTTCTCTTCCCCCTGCCCCCTCCCCCCAATTTTCTATCTAAGAGCAATAATTAGTTAGGGGGGAGCAGCGGCTGCTAGGAGAAGAAGCCCCAGGTTACAACTAGCAAGCCATCCTATTTTTAGGTGCCGCTTGAAGGCAAAGTTATTAAGTCCTAACCCTGCTTACTGCAGCTTCACTGATTTGTCTGGAATGGTTGCAACATGAACAGGGTGACAGAGCTAAGAGAGCCGCTTGCTTGTGTATGACCTCAGTGATTTATGGATCAGAGTAAAATAAGATTGTCCCTAAAAGCCGTTTTCCTTAACAGCTATATTACGACATATCTTGATGTGTATCTTCTTTGGAATGCAGGTGGACAGTTTAGTTTAACCCGTGGCTAGACTGTGTTCAAGAGTGCCAGCAGGATTTTCTGAGCCCAGTATTCTGCATGTAGATTGGGTCCTACACTGCACATGCAAAATACACACAGATTTGCGTATATTTTATGACAGTGAATTCCTAATGAGTGCCTGGACTTCTACACAGCAGGAGACATGCCTAAAAATATTTGCTAAGCTTTCACATTTTGCATTTGCCATTAGAAGTGGGGATTCTTTCATATCCTCCCAGACTTACTGTATTTGCAGAAAACAACTTGTCATAGGTACCTGATCTCAGATGAACCCACCACAGGAAGGATGCACCCTAGTTGCTCTGAAAAAACAAAGAGCAAACTTTGGAGATCCTAAGGATTAGAAAATGAGGCAAAAGCAGAAAAGCTCACTGAAGGGGAGAGGAAAACTCCTCCCATCGTCCCTGACCCAATGACCATGGTGACGTGGGCTGATGGGGGTTAGAGTCCTGAAGCATTAAGAAGGCCATGGCTTTCCCATCACTGGGATAGAGCATGAGAGTGTAGTCAGACTTTCCAGTACGATTAAAGATAAAGGTATGGTTTTTGCCCAAAGGACTTGCATTGGAGATTGCACTCCTGCTAATAACTCAGGCTACCAGTGCCCACCACAGAATTCAGATAACTTCCAAGGTGCATGGTCCACGGTTTGTTTGTTTTTAATGTTTCAAGGTATTCTGTTTGTTCTGTGGTGATTTTTCATTAAAGCATGAAGGGCCAACTAAAGGCAAACAAGAGTTCTTTTCTTGTTTCACCCAACGTTGAATCAATCCAGTTGTGTGTTATCCTTCTCTCATCCTTGTAAATAAAACCCACAGAACATTTATTAGCCTGCTGGGGGCTGGAAGAGGAGGGGTGGGGAACTCTGATCCTCTTGTAGCAGCCTGCTGTATTTCGATGTGGGCGAAGATGTTTCTCTTCTCTTTCTGCCTATTTGCTACTATGCTGGCCAAGAGGCGGGACACAGCGCTCCATCCTTCCTCCACCAGCTTGCTCCCTCACCTGTATGGTATTCCAAGCACTTACCTGCCTGCAATTCCTTCTTGTCTACGGCAAGGGTGGAGAACTTGTGTCCTTTTGGATGTCATTGGACTGCCAATCCCACCAGCCCCTCCTAGCATATTCAGTGGTCTGGACTGATGGGAATTGGGAGTCCAGCAACATTGGGTCCAGTCCACCCTTCCATTGGCCATAGTAGAAGGTTCCTCTGAAGCCTAATTGTGGTGACAGGGGGCATTGGAAAGGAGTCACAGCTGGGAAGGAAAGTGGGTAATACTTTTCACCACAGCTGTGATCCCCCTGATAAAGCCCTGATACTTCAATCAGTCTTGGCGGGGGGCGGGGGCGGGAACCTTCTACTGGTTGCGATGCAAAGCATGTTTCAAGCCTAATTCCAAAATCAGGTGGGGCAAAGGGGATGAGACCCAGTGGGCATTGGTGAAGCACATGAGAGCACATGTCTGCCCTTGGGCACTTCGTTGGTCACCCATGGGCCAGAACTAGAGTGAGCTGATCAGGTCCATGGGTAGATACCTGGCTGAAACCTCACTAATAGCAGGTGGAGCGGTTGCCTCACCAAAGACCGTAACAAGCTTGGTCGTGCTATTGACTGCCACCCCAACCTGAAACAGGCAAATTTCCCCAACCTCACTGTGTTGGAGGAAAGTCCAGTGGGGGTGGAGGTGGGATATTTGCACAACTCTAATGTTTTGAGATCCCTAAAAAATACATATTACCTAAAAATACATATTAACAAACCGTTAAGATTGAATGATTTTGATGATGTTAATAAATGGGGGTAAGTTGTCCTAGACATTATTGGGGGGAAATTTGAAACCTTTTTGCTGTTAGCAGTGGCAAGTCATGTGTTCAAGGTAATGTGTAGCTCTAGTCCTTACACTAAATTCAGATGATAACATTCAACTAGTTGAAACAACTCTAGGTCTTTTTCCATTTCTTTTTTAGGAAAAACAATCCAGAATTTTCTGTAGTGCTTCAGAGACTGGTCCAGAGGTTTCCCCCTTCTTTTTTTTTAAAAAATAATTTTTATTGATTTTCTTTTCACATGACAAATATCCAATATCATTACTAATCATTCATTTTCCAATTTCCCCCCCTCCCTATTGACTTCCCTCAGCTTCCATTTCTGGTTTGTTACATCAAATGATACATTCTGCTGTTTGTATATAATACTATGTTATCACATTGTTATACTTCTTGCTCTCTGTAAATAAAGTTGTATGTGTTTATTTAAATCCTGCCAGCGAGTCCATTTTTTGTTTTTGTTTCTGCAAATATATTGTAAAGGGTTCCCATTCTTTTTCAAAATCACTATTGTCTTTTTCACGCAGTTTGCCCATTAGCTTTCCTAACTGCATAGTTCACCAACTTTTCTTGCCATTGTTCTTTTGATGATACTTCTCTGGTCTTCCAATTTTGGACTATTAAAATTCTTGCCACTTTTGTAGCATACATAAATAGTGTCTGTTTTTCTTTCGGCAACTCTTGTCCTAAAATACCTAACGAAAAAGCTTCTGTTTCTTTGACAAATGTTATTTTAAACATTTTTTTCAAGTTCATTGTATATCATTTCCCAGTTTTTAAAAATGATCTTACAATCCCACCACGTGATAAAATGTACCTTCCCCTTCTTTCCATCTCCAACAGTTTTTTTGTTCTGTTTTATACATTTTTGCCAGTTTTACAGGTGTAATGTACCACCTATTCATCATTTTCATGTATTTCTCTTTCAACAATATATAATCCGTAAATTTCAAATTCACTTTTCAAAGTCTTATCCAATCCTCAAATTGTATATTATGACCTAAATCCCGTGCCCATTTAATCATTACTGATTTGACTTCTTCATGCAGAGCTTTCCCCTTTCTGAGCTGCCTGAAGTTTATGTGAGTATGATCAGAAGGTCTATAGAGGCCACTTTACATGCAAACCACTCTGCCTTGGGATTTAATACTAACCAGGGGCAAACTAAATTCCTGTGCGGCCACTCCCAGATGTGTTAGACGACAGTGGCTGGAGGTACTTGTTTTTTTTAGAGGAACTGATATGAAGATGAGCAAGGCAAATTAGTAAAGAATGACTAGAGGTGAAGAGGATGCTGCAGAATTACATAAGGTTTTTAAAGTGTTGGTGGGGAGCATAAATGTGATACAGTGGAAAGAAGACAAGACAATGTGAGAGTGATCCAATCAACTGTGAGAAATGACCAGTGATGCAGCCTAGCACCTCTTGGAGAAATCTTTCCTTTCTATACGAAGGATAATAAACAAAGGATAATATCAATACAACACTAAAATCTATACAAAAGCAAAGAAAATGCAAATATGTATAATTATTTGAGCCTTGCCTGTTTCCACCCTCCACCAAAACATTGGCCCTGTTTAGCTATAAAGCTAGACCGTGGTTTAGCATTACAATAATGTGCTTACCCATTCCGTCTCATCCCTCTCCTCCTTCGGTGTGGCTGTGCAAGGAAGAGTTTGAAAGCTTTCACTTCTGTTTTAGATCAAACATAGCGTGCTGCTACTTCTGAGGTTCATCCTCACTATGATTTGTCGAAAGAAGCCAACATCAAGCCTTAATGTATCACGCTGGCTTGTTTCTTCAAACCATCCTAATCAAGATGAGCCACAGCTGACGGTTTGGACAACACACTAAATTTGTGGTTAATTTAGAATGGAAGTGGAAGCTTCCAATTTCTTCCTTATGGCTGTTTCAGAGCAGACAGAACACAGCAGTGAGCTTCCTCTTACTTTAAATGGGCCCCCATCTGTGGTATTACTTAGCAGCCATTACAGGTGGCAGTGAGCTGCCATTTTAACGTTGCTACAACCCCTCTCCCCATAGCTTCATTCTGGGGCATGGGGGAGGAGGAAATGTATCCTTAGCTAGCTCTATGTGCACTGGGGCTTTCTATAGATGTTCTAAGGAATGCATGGTAGCTAGGGTTGGAGCACACCTATCTGGAAGCTGCCACCCCCAGCTCATTGGTTTTAGCCCTTTCTGGTGTTGTCTTTGAAGAGCTTTGGTCTTGAATAAGGCCTTAGTGGAAGGGAATTCAGACAAACCACCTTAAGACATCCTAGCCCTGCGCCTGAGGCAGCCATGCCCCCAGCACCATGTTGCCAAATGTTTAGCAAGCACAAGAGGGAGTTGTGTGTGCATAGCAACATAAGTGCCTAGTGCTCCTCCAGGAAGGATGCTGATTCACCTATGATCCCTCCCTTATGTGGAGGTTACTATACATCCCCACGCTGATATGCACATAGGGTCCCTTCCAACAGCCCCTGAATAGGGGCAAGGCTGGTGCACAGCCCTGGCATGTTCACTGCCCATGACCCCTCTCAAAATAGGAGGCAGTATTTGTTCAAAAACCCTTCAAGGGAAGCCAGGTATTAGCATGAGCAGTGCGGCAAATGTGTTGAGAGGAAGGCAGGAGGGTGTTCCAAGTAAGTGATCTTTCTTAATATCCATGGATGTGCACAGAGTGCTAAACAAGAATCCATTGATTTCATAGTTGCCACAACCCAAGGCAAAGTGAAGAGTGCTTAAGCTCACTTGAATCATTGGGGGTTTTTTTATTTTTTGTTTTTAAAGCATGGGTAACTCTGTGTTGGATTGTTCCATGCACGCTGGCATTTCCGGCAGGAATCGCACAAAGCGTGGGCACGCTAGCAGATTTAAATCTCATGTCCGCACACCCCATTGAGCCAGATTTCTAAGCCATTTGAGGACACGTCTATATATTTTGTTCCTATGTTAAACACTTGCTGGAGGGTGTTTGGATGTACCTTTGTAATGCAGCAGGGCAAGAGACTGCATGGTGAAAAGTTTGGGGCTACATTTCCAGATGCTGCTTAGCTGCAAACTGTTGCTATAGCAACTAATTAGCAGGCACACTTATTCAGAAAACAGGATTTGTTTTTTAAAAAATGAGAAACTTGACTTGGATCCCCCCTGCCCCCTTGGTGTCTTTTAAATCTGCTTGTCCTGATTTAGTTCTGAGGTTCTTCACAGGACAGCAGCACACTTGCTGTGCAGAGAAACATACAAGATAATGGACAACATAACCCCTATTTGGGCTTTTTCTACTTGTGGGTACTGAACCCATGAAAGGGGCCTTGAGAATGTGCAGGCTAGCTCTGCCTCCTTTGTGCTGATGAATATGGCAAGCTTGTTCCATTCCTGGTGCATGTCCAGCAGTCTGAACAGGGCCTACTCACATACATCTGTGTTTGTGTAGGTCCTCTTCAAGCCACCACTGAACATTCAGCAGCAGCAGTGTGTCGCTAGTATATGCATCGTCACCCAAGGGACAGGCAGAACTAGCTCAGCTGTTCTTGTTAGCCCCATCATACCTTTGTATACATAGGTGCAAATGCAGACCCTCAAAGTATCCCTAATTTCCAGGGACAGTCCTGGATTTACAGAAGCCACCCCAGTTTCTGATTTGATCCCAGAATGTCATGCTTTTTCATAGGACATCCCTATTTTCATCAGAGAAATGTTGGAGGGTATGGAGTTATGCAACCCCCTGAGCCAAGGAGATAAGTAGCTATACAACCTTCAGAAGACATCTGAAGGCAGCCCTCTAAGTTGTTTAATGTTTTATTGTGTTTTTATATATGTTAGAAGCCACCTAGAGTAGCTGAGGAAACCCAGTCAGATGGATGGCATATAAATAATAAAATTAATGTGGAATAGGACATCCCTATTTTCATCGGAGAAATGTTG
The DNA here is from genome assembly GCF_027172205.1 of Podarcis raffonei. NCBI lineage: Eukaryota > Metazoa > Chordata > Lepidosauria > Squamata > Lacertidae > Podarcis > Podarcis raffonei. The sequence goes on along the minus strand of NC_070602.1, from coordinate 103,456,435 downwards.
GAGAGTTTGCAAATGTAGGAATGGACTCATATGCCTTTCATGAACCTTGAAACCCTTGCTCACTGAGATGCAGACACAAATAGCGCACAAAGTACCATTGAGGTACTCTTGCCTTTTTGGGGATACAGGAGTATGTAAATCGGTTTGCAGTCCAGGCAGTGCAAAGGTTTAGCATCCCCTGGCAGTGTACATTGACTTAAGTGTTTTGCCAGATGTGAGCTAGGAGGCAACTGAGATATGAAAGCTAGGAGCTAAATGGCACCTTCAACCCAGGTTATGGGCACAGCAACGGAATGGCTAGGCACACTTTTTTAAAACAAGAATACAAAGCTGAAAATGAATGAACTGCAGCTAAAATATTATGTTCATTTTTCACATGGTCTAGTCCTTCCCCTGCCCACCCCCCTAATATCCTTAAGAAGGGTCTCTTCTCCAGTCTCCAAAGAGGAGCTGGAAGTGGGGAAGCAGAAAAAGGTCCTCCTTTCCTTCCACTCCGTGGTTTTAATCTGAAATCTTAGGCGCAGTACTGCGCCCAGAGCTCAGAAACTGCTCGCGCTTATGAAATTCCCTGTCACAAAATGCGCCTAGAACAATGGGAGTTTCAAACACTGACTGTGAAACCAAACCAAACCGCTGGCTCTCCTGATTACCCAGAGAAGAGTGATTGATTCAAGGAAACTATGAATGGAGAATCTCTTAAAACAGCCCCAGCTCTTCCTGATCGTTGTAAAATGAGCCATAATTCTGTTGTGAGGCTCTGGCTGATTGGGATGGGGTTGTTTAGAATAAGAATGGGAAGTAGTTCAATTGGGTTTGCTGTTGATGCTGATATTCACATATTCCAAACCTTGTCTCCAACCTTCTCCCACTCGTTTGCTGCCTCTACACTTGCCACCCACAGCCCACCGGAATTTTCAGGTAAACTCTCAAAAGGCTGAAGAATTCTGAATCATCCATGGAAGACACAGACTGCAGCAGGAGAGGCTTGTGTGTGTGGAGAGAGGGGGCGGAAAAGCTCCTGTAATAACAATAAAAGGCATTAAATCTTCTGAGTATGCCTTTCCTGCTTCTGTAAAACATAATGGACCTTTTTTAATGTCTTTTTTTTAAGTATAAGTATAGGGCTGTGCGAGGTTGATCTACTGAATCCTGCAACTGTGCTTTGTTGAATATTTCATTGCATCTTTTTTTAAAAAAAAAATGTCTGTTTTGGGGAATTAGTGCTGTTCAACAAGACTTTTAATTCATATTAATTGTCCCTACTCGGAGTAAACCCACTGATGTTAACTGACACAGCTACCTTAAGTTCATTAATTTCAGTGGGTCTACTCTGAGTAGGACTAATGTTGAATGCCGCTCTTAATATCCTGCTTTTCACTGAAAAAGCTCAGAGCAGCTAAAGCAGGACTTGCAGCAGTTTTCAATCCAGGGCACTGACCAGGTCAATGCCATTTTAGCTTCTCTGGTGGGTATGTGTTTGTTTAAAATATTTTGACTCTTTCTTTAGCCCCTATTAGGTCCCTCCAAGCAACTAACAATCATTTTACTAACATACAACTAAACAATAGGAAAACCAAAACCAAGATTAGATAGGATAAAGAGCTACCTAGAACAAATTAATTCGGAGACTGTTCGAGCTGGGGCAGGGAACTAAGGGTCTCCCCACACATTGGTGGACCCTTGTGGTTACATGGGACACAACAGCAAACATTTTCAGTTGTGGAATCTAACCTGTTGAATACCATCACCTCTTTCACCCCCTTTAAACAAGCTCTTTAAGACTTTTTAATTATTATTCTGATGTGCTTTTATAATAATAAAAAAGTCAAAGTCTGTTCTGATATATTCGTCTGCTATTGGTGATATGGTTTTGATGAATTTTTTGGGGTGCTATTATTTAATTTGTTTTGTACTTAGATTTATTTTTTTTAAAAAAGTTGTGATTTATATTTTTATTTGTAAGCTCCCTTGGGTGTGATCTTTATTGTAGAAAGCTGTAGTACATATGTTGGACTGAATAAAAAAATAATAATCCAGGAACGTTTCCATGTTGAGAGCATAGGAAATGTTCTTCACAGGAAGCTGTTCCTGTGGATTCTGGGAATACTTTGTTCTGGCTTTGTGTTTCTCGTGTGAGCGGACTACATGCACGAGGAATTCTTGCAAATATGGATCTTTTAGTAGCCCATGAGCTAGTGCAATGGTTGACACCTGTAACTTCTTAAACATTTTTTAAAAAAACAAAACATTATTTTACTTCGGGTGGCACTGACTTTTTGGAGAATGAATTGCAGCCCGCCAGAGTGATTTAACAATCAATCTATTTTTCCAGGCAATTCTGGGTATTGTAGTTCTGTGGGGGAAATAGGGACATCTCTGCACCTTTAACAAACTCTAGCTTCCATAATTCTTGGGGGCGGGAACCATAGGGCTTTAAATGTATGGCATGAATGTGGACTGAGATATTACATGGTGCAAAAAACATGCCTTCTTTGATGCAGTGTAGCACCCTGCTTGTGGTTAACGCTTAGCTGGAATGAAATATTCACGCAGCAATAGAGAAATTAAAATAATAATTTATTTGTCGGACAAATAAATAAGAGGCACAGTGGTATATGGCTACCAAGCTCTGGCCTGCCCTCCTGCCATTATGGCCAGCACTTATATTTCATCAATCCAGCCCCCTTTCTCCTCCCTTGGCTGCCTCTGTCCAATCAGCCTGGTTGAAATTCCTATTGGCTGTTTACTAGAACCAATCATAAAAGATACACCCATTTCCTATTACCTTTTATGGGAGACAGAGAGCTATATTTTCTTCTATTTATAAATGGCAAACAAGTAGCCATACATCTTACATTAGCCTCGACAAGGCACCTTAATTACCAGATCACTTTTGCCCCCTTCATTCTAAAATAGAGCAGATGGCTAAAACAGATGGTGGGGTATTTTTATCTGAACAGATCTTTTGTTTTCATCTTCTCACACTCCATCAATGAAATAATAATCTAACATAAGAATCTAACATTTATCACTTTGCTTACTGCATTTAGACAACAAGATATCATACATAACATAAGATAAATAACTTTTTAAAAGGAAAAGACCTTTGCAGAGTAAAAAGTCTCAAGTTTAAAAGGAACAAGGAACAGCTTAAAAAAACGGCTCTTTACTCCCCCTCTTGCCAGCCAGATGCTTTGACCTTTTGGCTCTATATCTGATGAGAGGCCAAATGGTATTATTTTCTGTTAAACAATAAACCTTACTATTTACCAACTCTTAATTTAGCAGCTTTTATTACAGCTTAATTATATTCTGTAATATGTAGGGTCAGTGACCTCAGCCTTTTTATGACCGCAATAAACCAGAGGGGCCCTCTGCCCAAGAGCTTGCCAGCTGCCTGCTGGTTTCCTGCCTCGAAAGAAACATTTTGTGAATTTTTAAGCTCATTTTTAAAATACAGGAATCTGATAAAAAAATATAAACCTTGATCAAGAATACAGGCTTTGATCAGATGCCTCAGCAGGAAGCGGCCATGTTTGAAGTGTCATGTGATCCTGCCTCTGGGCTCCCCAGGGAGCAGATCTGCTCATTACTGAACACATTTGCACTGTGTTTTAGATATTGAAAATCTGAGGTTCTTGGAAAGCCCTGGCTGCTGCTGTAGCCTTTGACAGAGCACATCTTATGAGCCAGGGGCTACAAGGCAAATATATGTGTACGTCAGCCACATCATCATTTTCATTAAATCTGACAGATGTCAAAGCTGCTGTGGGGGAGATATTGCTTTTCTATAATGGAAATGATTTTACACTTCTGAGTTTAATCACATTTCATTGGCCTAGCCCATGTCCCAGATGTTCCTCCCCGTTTCTTCTGTCTGTGGGGTGAATTTTATATTTTATTGCCTTACTATTTACTTCTGTGAAACTTTTTGAGGGGCAGACTGAGGGGGTGGGGAGGAAGAGATTGCTTAAGGCTGCATTCTAAATAGCTGACAGATTGTATATCCGGAAAGTGACTCCAAACGCAAGTTAACTTCAGTAATAGGTGACGTAGGCCGAGGAGGTTATAATGTAAGCAGCAAGCGGCAGGAACATAAAGTTCTTTGCCTTCAGTGATACAGTAATTCAAAGATAAATGATAGGTCCCTGGGGAGGAACCTTGGAGTTGTAATATTTAGGTGCAAATATCCCATCTTAATGTCCTTTTTGACTTTTATCCGGAATCCTCCTTCCCAGGCCTGCCTAACCAGATTGCCTTAATCATCAGGGTGTGATCTCCCCCTGCTGCTCTGCCACAGCAAATCCATTAAAGGCACCGCTCACAGAGAGACAGCAAGCTCTGTCTGATACTGTACCCAAAACATAACGGGGAACAAAGAACAGCTGCAATCAGCTCCTGCGGGGATAGTAACAGAACATAATAAAAGAGGTAGGCCAAGCCGACGTGGACTAAAAGGCAACTCTCACCCCCCGGCAAAAAAACCTAAATAATACTAGGAAAACTTTTACTGCCAGAATCCAAAAGAGAAACAATCCAAACCTCATAAAATAGTAATCAGAGGTTTTAATATTCTTCTTGTAAGTGTATGCATGCTTTTGGGGGGGGGGTGGCGGCGGCAGCAGTCCTTGGATGCTATGATTATTTGATGATGTGAAGATATTCCAGATTAATTACTGTTTGTGCCACCTGAAAGTCTTTTATCCAGAAAATTATGGGTAACTGTTGGTTGACTACCCCCAGTTAGTCATTCATCATTTCTCAAGTCGCTTTCCTGAGCTGACAGAATAGTTGCCAGCGTTTGTCCTCATAATGCAAGTGTTTTGAGACTTCTTATCCCAGGACAGTTTTGTGATTAATATTTAAGGCAGATGAGTCTGGTCAGTGTTGCACTGTGTTGTAGTGCTCCCGAACGTAGATTAGAGATGTTGCGCGTTAGAGCTGCCATATTGCGTTACAGAAAATGGCATTATTTGGCATCAACAGCATCAACTGTATGTTCCAACTTCTTTTCCGTGACTAAATTCATGGTGATGATTTTCACATTGTGGAATCAGTTGCTGCAACTAAATTAAAATTAGATCATAATGAATTTGCTCATCTAAAGAATTATATTTGTCACTACATCCTTGGAGTTTTGCATTTAGGCATAAGAGGAGCTGCAGATTATTATGTTTAATATCACACTTATCCTTAAAGTTAGTTTGTCTTTCAGAGGCTAACATGTGGGAACAGCGCTGTTGTCGGAAGCTAGAACATTTCTCTGGGGTGTCTGGGACAAAGGGAACATGATCAAGATTTATTTCATGCGCTATGGGCATGCATCACACCTGGCTACCTTTATTGAACCTTCAGAAAGGTATTCCCAAAATATAAGGCCTTTCCACCTAGGATTAGCCTGAACTCTTCCAACCCGGGTGATGTTCACGCATTCAAAATGTATATTGTTTTAAGAAATGAGATTGTGAATTCATTATGGGGCAGATGTAGCTGATCTCTCCTCTGCCTATTTGCAGTATTTGAGATGCTACCAAAATACTTTTCCTCTTCCCTTTTCTTCTTCATTTTTCTCAGAGGCTGCTCACCCTTCTAGTCCAGCAATTAAAAACAAAGCTAATTTTAAACTTCATTTGCTCCTTTGTTGCCCATTCACCCAGTTTGGCATGATCCTTCACAATGCACTTGACATTTCACCATCCTGAATAATACTTCGTCATCTGCAAACTTGTCACTTCACTCCTCACTACTGACTGGATCATTTAGGTATAAATTAAATAGCACTGATCCCTACATAGATTGCTTACTTTCCTTCATTGTGAGGCAGCACTGTATGTCAACCCCCGAGTTCTCCTCCTTGTTGTTTCTAACTTAGTTAATAGGAGACTCATCTTCTTAGTTTACAGTTATGGTTAAGTTTACTCAACAGGTTTTGGTGTGGAATTTTGCCCAAAACTTTTGAGAAGTCCAAGTGGAAAATGTATGCCGTCAACATATTTGTTGATGCTTTCAAAGAAGTAGTGTGCACCCATGTCCTACTTCACAAAGGAAAGTCCTGTGTTTGAAGGCATCCACTTTAAAGATAAAGAACTGTGAACAGGGAGAGCAGGGGTCTTGAAGTTTCCTATCAACAGCACCTAGGCAGTGGACTTCCCACTATGATCAGATACCGCATTTCTGTTTTAATCATAGTAATCACTGTTTGAAACCCAGATATATAATTTAATTGCCAAATGGCACCTTAAAGCTGGGCTGCAGTTGTCACAATGGAATGTTTAGGTGCTGTTCCCTCCACCTTATTTGATTATTTATTTATTTATTTCATTATTTCATTATTTATTTATTCATTCATTCAAATTCCGTACTGCTTTATATTTTAAAGAACAAATCTCAAAGCAGTGTGCAACACCTTGAAACATCAAATAAAATAATCCTGAATAAACCAAATGAAAGCTTCAAGGGAAATATTTCAGATCCTTCTCTAAGTGATATTTTGCTTTCCCCAGTCACCAACCTGGCTTCCAGAGATCTCCATGTGGTCGCAGTTGGATCCACGCCAGTCAGAAAACATGCCTTGCACCTGCTTAATTTCGAACACTGATAGTAATTATTTCTAAATGTCCATCTAGACTTAGCATTAGCACATGCAGTTTTTCTGCAACTCTTGTGTGCTTTCTCTAGCATGCCTCTGGGTTCTGCATGGCCCTAAAACATTCTTCTTAGCAAAGGCTTCATGCAGATGCCTTGTAAAAAAGTAAGTCAACAGAGCATGGCTATATCATAGTAAATGATGGTGATGATAAGTTTATATCTCATTCTTCAGCCAGAAAGTTCTTAGAGTAACCTGGTGTTTTGCGGGTGTGTGCATGGTGGGTGTTAATTACTGCCTCTTAAACTCTTGTCAGGACTAGGCCAATTTTTTTATTATTATTATTTTGCTGCTTGTGGCGAAGGACTAGATTGCTGACTTCCTAGTTACGGTTACAGGAGCTGGCTGGACTAGCAACTGAATCTTACTTCAGAACTGGCAACAGGACAGCATTGCTCACCAAATCTGATGGCAGCCAGATAGTTTAGGGAGTGCAAGGCAGGCACATAAGCCTTGTTCTCCTTCAGCTCCCCAACACCTATTACCTGCTACCTGAGGCAGCTAACTCCCTCTCCCTAATGGTAGGGCTAGCTCTGAGTCTTATTGAGGAGGCTAACGTGCTACTGTAACTGCTTGCTTAAAAAGTGCCAGGGATTGTGTGAACAAACAGAAGTGCTTCTTACACTAATGATATATGCAGAGGATTCCCAGCGGCTCAGCAAGCCTACCTCAATATGCTTCTAGAACGCTTTCAGTCTGACCTAGATGGAGGGATCAGTTTTAGGGGCTATAACGGGACAGTTCATTCTTCAGGGCCGCTCAATATTTGGCCTTTTTATTGGAAGTGCCATCAGAATGCCAATTAGTGTCAGTTAGAATGGTGGCTTCTGTCACATTTGCTGGGAAATGGCTGGAGTCCACTGCTAACTTGCATCTCACAGGCCACAGAAAAGCATCCCAAAATTTATTATAAGACAGTATTCCTAATACGCAAGTTGTGCTTGCCATGTTTTGTTGATACTCTTTATGAAGAAAATGCCCCTGCTTAACATGTGCATAACCATAGTGTTTATTTGCTTGTATTTTCTTCCTTTCCCTTTATTTCTATGCCCCCTCCTTCTGAGGATTAAGCACTCAGTTGTTGCGTGTCCACTGGAAAATGATGATTCTGTTGGGCTCCAGTAAAGACATAATACTATTTCCAGTGAGATTAATATGTAGTAAAAGAAGTCACAATTGTTTTTAACTTTTTGGTGGGATTCATTGAGTTCCCTCTGATATAGTTGACCAAAACATACCCTGAATATTGTAGTTATGCTGTAGCTTATAGTTTCACAAACTTCTTTAAAACAATGTATATATTAGAATACATTAGTTTGTAATTGCTCAAAACTGAGGCAAATTGTGAAGATATTAGAGGCAGAGATAAAGTTTATCTCTTAATTAAATGATCATTAATTTTGATTTATTTTATTAAAAAATAACCCTGGGACAAAGTTTAGCAGCAAAAATGCAGGATTATTAATCAAGAATCAGTAAATTGTCTTAATATGGCCTTGGCCTTGGTGTGATCACATAATCATTGAAGTCTAGGGCTATTGGTTTATTGGGCTATTGGCAGGATAAGCATGACTAGAGTTCATATTTAACACATCCATATTTGCAAGTCAGTGATCCCCCAGTGATTACTGCTTGGCTACAGGATGCATTCTCATCTACTTGAGACAATTTATTTTTATGAAGATAAATTTGTGTGTCTCAACACACACACACACACACTTGTTTGAAGGAAATGCAGTGAACCTTAGTGGAACTCTAACTGCATGATCTGCAGCATGTTCACAGCTATGCAGTAAGTAGTTATCCTGCCAGAATTACATTTGGTGGATGTCCAAAACCATGAGGACTTGGAAGTTGGATTTTAATTCAGGATAACTAAGTTACTATTTTCAAGAACATCTCATAAAGCCCATTGCGTGTCCGCCATCAGTTTCATCATGCAGATGGTATGTTAAAACTTATCTACCTCTCAAATACATAAAAAAAATCTAACTTAAAAGTATATTGTAGCTTCAGGAGAAATATATTAGATGTCAAAATAGTTATCAAACACAGATGTTTCTAGCAGAAACAGAACTATGCTAGGCTACATTATCCTCATATTTGGGGTTCCCTATCACTGCAGATAGGCCATGGACCAAGCGGGGGTGGGGTCAGTAATCCTGGAGTTCCAGACAGACAGGAAAGCGAGGTAAGGCAGGATCAGCACCTTGGAGAGGGATCTGGGTGCATGTTTTAGGAGCATGGTTAATAAGCCTGCAGCTGAGGCAGAACATACAAGTTGTCTCAGCAGTGGCCTGGAGCAACTGGCAGATCTTTCTATCTTGTGCTAGAAGTCCCAGCCCCCTGAATACTGGTACATGACCAGTCAAAGGGCCAGTGTCTGGCCCTGGGCTTTTACACTGTGGGGATATCTTCTCAGGGTTCTCCTGATTCACCGAACAGTATGTGGACCAATCAGTCTGGTAGTGCAGGGACTCTCTTTGTAAATCAGGGGAGCAGGCACAGGTTCCAGGGAGTAGTTCTATCTGCTCCTTGGGATTCCTAGATAATTTTTCCTGCTTGTGAAGTGCCCCTTTCACAAGGAAAGTTCTCTTTCAGCCCACTATATTATGTATTTGTCTAAGAGACTTGCATCTGTGTACATCCAAGAGAAAAATGATATTTTATCTTATTTATTTGTGTGTGTGTGTTGTTATAGTCTGAATTCCTGTGTGAATCAATTACGATTATTTTAATAACTTTATTTTCAGAAGTGCCATTGAAGCTTTATTAGCTTGGGAGTAGAGGAAATAATTTTATCCGAGCATAATCATTGTACATTTACATCTTTCTCTTTTTTTATTCAGTGGAGTGCTTTAATGTGTCTTTTAAGTGTTAGAGTTGACAAGTCTATGTATTCCAGCTCAAGTTAATCCCTCTTTTGTTGAGAGATCCTGAGATCCATTTTTAATCCCTAATGCTGAATGTCATTGCTGAGGAATTTTTTATTGCATTAACTAAAGATGCTTTAGTTAATGCAATAAACTGGGTAAATGGGCAGCAAAATGGCAAGTGCAATTCAGTGTAAGCAAGTATAAAGTGATGTTCATTGGGGGCAGGAATCTTAATTTTACCTATATGCTCATGGTGTCTGAGCTGGTGGTGACTAACCAGGATTGAGACCTTCAGGTCTTCGTAGATAGCTCAAGAAAGGTGTCAACGCAATGTGTGGCAGCTGTGAAAAAGTCAAATTCCATGTCAGGGATCATTAGGAAAGGAACTGAAAATAACACTACTAATATGATAATGCCATTATATAAATCTATGGTGCACTTGGAATACTGTGTATAGTTCTAATCACCTCACCTCAAAAAGGATATTGTATTGCTGGAAGAGTTCAGAAAAAGGCGATCAAAAGGATGGAGCAAGTTCCCAATATTTGGGGCTTTTTTGAAGAGGCATACAGTATTTCTCTCTCTCTCATATAATGCTAGAACCTGGGAACATCCAATGAAGCTGAATGTTGGAAGATTCAGGGCAAACAAAGGAAAGCACTTCTCCACACATCACATAGTTAAGCTATGGAATTTGCTTTCACAAGAGGCAGTGATAGACATTAATTTGGGTTGCTTCAAAAGAGGGTTAGACGAATTCATGGAGGATAAGGGGTATCAGTGGCTACTAGCCATTTTTGACTACGTTGCATCTTCACTGTCAGAGCCAATATGCCTTTAAACATCAGTTGCTGAGAACTGCAGGTGGGAAGAATGCACACAATTGTTCTCAGGTTCTGCTTGTGGACTTCCCATGGACACCTGGTTGGCCACTGAGAACAAGATGCTGGACTAGATGGGCATATGGCTTGATCCAGCAGGCTCTTCTCGTGTTTTTATGCTTGTGGATGCCATGGTTACCAAAAGCTTTGCCTTCCTTTGGTATTACCGACAACAGAGTTAAGTAGGGTGGATAACCAACTATTTTCATTCTGAGGAGACTTCCAGTAGAATAACTGGGGCTGGTGGTAGCTCTACCTGACTTAAAGGTGTATGGTTACCAACCCTAGAGATAATAACAGGCATTGGTTAGGGACAGCCCTCGTGAAGGGTATGATATTTATAAATAGTTTTAATTTTGCAAATGTTTGTTTTTTAATGTTTGTTTTCCCCCTGCTCTTTATCTGTTCCTATTTTATATGTTCTCTCTGCTAATTCATCTGTATAGATGATAATTTAGAAACTGTTACTATAATTTAAGATCTGCTGTCCATGTGCTAACTATCGATGAGAAGCTTCAAGGCCCCTGATCTCTCTTCTTTTATCTCTCTTTTAAAACTGAAATTGCACCGGACAGCTTTTCAAATAGGTGAGTGTTCTCTATTAAGTAGAACACAGATGAAAACAGCGACAACAGGTTGTGTATGTGGCCCTCTTTAGAAACAGAGGAAGCTGTCTTACGCTAAGCCAGACCATTATTCCATCTAGGTTAGCACTTTCATTGACTGGGAACACTTTGTAAGGGTTTTAGGCAGGAACTTTCCCCTACCCTACTGGGAGAGGCCAGGGATTAAACCAGAGATCTTGAATATCAAAGTGAGAGGTCTACTGGTGAGACCTTCCATCTAAAATTTGTTCCTTAGCACCAGTGGTATGTGAACACTTTAGGTTGTAGAAGCTGTATTCAATGGACCAACTTTTGCACAACTGATTAGTCACCTGTAAAGAATGTTATTGTGCTTATAACTCTTATAAAATTGGTCGCAAGTCTCACAGAACTATCTCAGTTTTTACACCCATTTACAGTACAATGCTCCAAATCTTCTACAGTATTCCAGAAATGGGAAGTCTGTGGACGCCCATGTTTTGCTGGGCTCCAGCTCCTATTATCCATGACCATTGGCTGTGGTGTCTAGGGCTGATGGGAGTCAGAGTCCAGCAACATCTGTAGGACCACAGATTCCTCACCACTGCTGTATACTTTTCTGTTCTGTAATAGCCACTGGAACCTCAACTTCTTTTTTTGAAAGCAATGCTTTTGAACTCCAGGTCTTCAGAAGCCAGAGTCTACAAGCTGGAACATACTTATTGGGGATTATCTCTTATTCAGCTCATTGGAATTTATTTCTGAGTGAACATGTGCAAAATTATTGCTCCTGCCCTTTGACGAAATGCACCTCCTTCTCTTGGCCACTTGCTTGTGGTTCTGAGGGGAATTGTAACATGCACTTTGCAAACTATGCTTATTCCAATGAGTGAGAGAGGACAGAGGTTTCAAATTTGGCTGCGTGCAGCTGGTATTCCCCCCTGTCCTAAAATATTAGAAAATTTGGGGTTCTTCAGAAAATGAGTGCATAACTCTCTTAAGGGATAAAATATTTTTCAGAGGTTTTGTCTGCAGCAGCCTATTTTAAAATGCGACTTGCATCCTGAGGAAGCGCCTCTCAAATAAGAATATTGCTCAGGCAATTCAAACTAAGCCCAGGAAGTAGACAGAGAAGTGGGTTATTTTATCTTTAAGCCTGTGGTGGTGATGGTTAAATCTTTGCAGTTCTTCCTTAAGCAACATAATTCTGCAGGGAGGGATGTCTAAATAGAAACAGCATAAATTAGCAGAGCTCTTCCTCTGTTTCCATCGTGTGCTCTCGCTCCTGTTCTCCTGCATAAAAAACAAACAAACAATTTATTGCCAAATTGCAGTTTACTTTTAAGGTGAAGCTGTTTACTGGTAGAAATGCTGTGGCTTCCTTTTTTTTTTATGACTGGACTTGAGGGGGGGGGGAACCCCTTATTTTCTCTATTCCACAGGGTGTATTTGGTAGTTAAATCTGTCCAGCTATCCACCCCCACCTCAGCTCTTTCTTTTCTTTTCAAAAATGCTGGCGAGCTTTTATTATTATTGCAGACTGAAGAGAAGAAATCATCGGGGACATGCTTGTTACAAACGCACAAGCCCTCCTGTTCGTCATCCACTATCAAAGAGAATTCTCTGTGAGTTGACTGAGGCACAGCAGCCCAGCCAATCACCGGTCTCTTTCCTGACTCTGTCATCAGCCCTTGGTTGAGGGAAAAACGGTTTTGCTTTCATGCTCTGTGTTTGGAAGGCAGATAAAATGCCAGGTCTGGGTTGCCTCCAGGGATAACCTTCCTTTCTATGATGTGAATGAATAGCATCTTGGCTGGGGGCAAATCCAGAGGAGGAATTGACAAGGCAGGCTGGAGCTGCTCTGTCTACTGTCTAGGCCTTTCCCTGCGTTTTAAATCCCAGCTGTGGCTTTTGTAGGGAATTCACTTTTGCACTGAGAAAGGGGTGCTTTGGATTATCAGACCTCCATGTATGACAATTTGTACCTGCATGGATTTGAAGACTCTGAGGCGGTAAGTGGGGTTTTCGTTTTTTATTTTTGTCTAAAAGCCCACCCTTTTGCTGGTCTCTTTCCTCCTCCTCCTCCTCCTCCTCTCCTCCTCCTCACAACAGCAAGGTATGCGGAGGACAGGGACGCCAAAGAAACAGGCTTTGTTTTGTGGGCTGCTTGGCAATGTGATGGATATAGTCTGGAGCCACCTGAACTAATCTCGGTTATATAATTCCTTGTCCTGCAGCTTTAGAAAAAGGAGAAGGGGAAGATATAGGTGTTTCCGACGAAAGCTGGGAAGCATTTTGTGTGTGTGTGTGTGTGTGTGTGTGTGCTGCCGTTTTGCTGATTACATGCTACACTTCTGTCCTCATGGCAGGGTGCACGAATGCTTCGTGGCTCCGAAATGGGGAGAGGTGTTGTAGCTATCATGCATAATATTTTCATCGGCTGGGGAAAGTGCCGCTGGAGGGGAGAAAGGAGAATACTAATAACACAGGAGTTTATGTTTTGCTTAAATAGGGAGCGGTGGAAGTTCTCCAAGATATATATGTGTGTGTGTGTGTGTGTGTGTGTGAGAGAGAGAGAGAGAGAGAGAGAAGATGCTGCCTGGGCAAATGGTCAGTGCAGATGCATTTGAATTTCTTGAACAAAGAAGCTGTACAAGTGGTTGCTGTAACACAATCCTGTAGCTTCACAATGGCAGTATGCAAGCTTTCAACATGCTGTGAATGGAGGCTGAGGTGTCATGATTGCCAATCTTGCCATCTCATTATTATTTAGGATATGCTACCCCTTAATAGATGGTACTCCCCCAAGTCAGGATAGCTTTCCTGCTAGCAGAAGCCATTTGTATTTTGCCAGAATTGAGCACTGGGAATCCTAAAGCCTGTACCAGCCTGAGACCAATTAAATATGGACTGCAAAAAGTTGACAGCAGAGATTAGAAACCTATGGTCCTTGCTATGATGGGCATGTTTTATTTTATTCCCCCCCTCCCGTCCCCACCACCCCTCCACGATTTAAAAGAGTCCTCGAGGGGCAACATTTCCCCAAGACGGAGAGAAATCTGCTGAGATTGCCACAACAATGTACACGCTGTTCCATATAAAGCAGGAATGTGTTACATAAGGTTTTATAGCCAAAGCATAAAATACACAGATTATAACATAAAACAGTGTATGCGTCAATGCAGACGTATATGGCCAGTGATGCGATATCCACATGAGAATGGATAAGATCCTGTATCTCTCTTCAGATTAGTCTTTGCTCCTCTCTGTCAGTGTGATTCTCCACAGGCTCTTGCTGATAACTCTGTCATGTCTACATGTTGACTCAAATGCTCATAATTTATTTTTATGGTTAGGATAGTTTGGAGAGGGGGAAGACTCTGAAATGTCTAAAATGAAATACTCCAGTGTTCCTCTTCTGATGGGGGAAGCTAGAGGGGGAGAATTTACTGTTAAAATGCTCTTTCAATTCAGTTTTAGAAACTCGTGGTGCTGTTTTTTAAAAACCGATATTTCTGCCTACGGCAGGTTAGTTCCTTACGCTGAGTATTTTCTTGACCTGCCAGGTCACTTTCCAGGGAACCGTTTTTCCTACAAGCTACCTTTTATAAATAGAGTTAAAATTTTCTTTAGAAACCATAAGAAATGCTTTTTTAGTTCAGCGTTGATTTGGAATTGTAGCATTACATTGCCTGGGCAGGCGGCTACAATTCCTGAAATATGTCAGAAATATACAACCACTTATAAGTGGGGATAGACAAGGTGCTTGCTGGTGCAGTTCGGTGGAGGAAAGTGCCTTGGCTTGAGTTGAGTACACTGGGGTTCCACATACTGTCCAGTGCTAGTTTGTTGGATGGCCTAAGACTTATCTCCCTCTTTCAGACTCAGTTGCCCCACTTGAAATACAGAGGGAATAATGGGCTATTGTTCCAGATTGCTGAGGATGAAGAACTTTGCTTCAGGATGAGAACAGAAATTGTGCTCTGGCAGCACAGCAGCAGCAGCAGGAGGCCCCATTAGCTAAAGTGGTGCTTCAGGTTAAGAACAGTTTCAGGTTAAGAACGGACCTCCGGAACGAATTAAGTACTTAACCTGAGGTACCACTGTAATGGGTCTGCCAGCTGCTTATACACAAACAAAACATATTCCCTCATGATTGCATGCATGTGTGTGTGTGTGTGTGTGTGTGTGTGTATGCCACATATATGCCACATTTTTATAGCTTGAAGGGTATTATTCCTCAAGATAGCACTTTCTTGGCTGTTGTAGCTGCCATGCAAAGTGTGACTGTACAAGTGTCAGTGCGCAACCTACTTGAGATTGCCTGCAAAGTGAGTGATGGTATGACATAGTCCCCCTCCCTTAAGGCCCAAACCACTGAGTGGCATGTTCTATTAATGTTTCAGATGTATGACGAGTATTTCTATTATATTTCTGTGCAGCCTGTACATTCTCTCTCTCTTTGCCAGGCCACTGCCAGACTTGCTTATATTGGATGATGATGTGCTGGGAACGAGTACTTTTTCTCCTCACCTCCAGTAGCAATGTGTGTGTGTGGGGGGGGGAATCTGTGCCATCTCCTTCCCTAGGGGGCATATCCAAATAATAATAGTAACAATGCAAACTTTCTTACATCTCCAGATGTGGTTTGCTTGTCAAAGGGAAAAGAGGGGGAACGGCAAGGGTTCCAAGTAAGATGCTTGAAATGGATGTGTTACACATTCTAAAATCTCGTCCCACACTCAACAGGTATATCTCTCTCATTCTACACCCTCCGCCCCACAGTAGCTCAGTGATAGAAAATCTACTTCACATGCAGATCATCCCAGCTCCAATTCCTGGCATCTCCAGGTAAGCTGGAAATGATCCCATCTGAAATCCTGGAGAACTTCTGCCAGTGATTGTAAACAGTGAGCTAGATGGACTAAGGGCCAGGCTGTATGGCCTGTGGTCCTGCGTTTCCCTAGCATGCTGGTGGTCATGGGGATCGGCTATTGCCTCTCAAAAAGGACCAAACACAATCACAGGGGACCAGCTCCTTTGATTGTTAGCTGGAATAATGTGGTTGGTACTACACCTCTCTCTCTCTTTAATAGGAGGGTATACGTTGGAAATTAAGCATTACCGTTCACTTCAAGGCAGGGGTAGGGAAACACGATGAAAATGGTCAGTTATAATGCCAGAAGAAAAGCGTGTTTGCAGCCTATGCTGAAGCAGAACGTACAGCTTTCAGTTCAGTAAAAGTTGAGCTCTCTCGCGCAAAAGTGGTGATCTGCAGGGGTGAGTCAGAAGGAACTCAGGGAAGAGAGCAATAGTGGGGGAATGAGGCATTTTTAAAGCAAAGTTCAGTATGAATACGTGCATGTGTCTTGCCCAGAATACACTTGAAGTTAAGAAAGAGATTTTGAGCTGTTCTGGTTAGCAGCTCAACCCAAACGCTCAGCTGGCGATGAGCATATGAAAAGCATAAGGAGGCGTACTGTACTTGCTTTCTGGTTTGTGGCAGGCAGATCTGTAAGCTAAAGACCCTGTGCTGCTGATGCGACTCGCACATTGTAAAATGAGTGTATCAGAATGAATCAGGACTAGTACAGTTATGCTTTACTGCAGGCCTTATAAAAACCAGGCCTGTCAAGTTCAGTACCAGGCCTGTGTTGCGCTCCCTCATTCATGTGTAGAATGAATATTTTTAAGAAGGTGGCATGGTGGCTTCCCCCCTAAATTTGTTTTGTCCATTATTTCCAAATTCATCCCAGTGTTATGCTTGATTAGAAGGAAGCCTGGACTGGGTATTTAAAACAGCAGAGGGGGTGGGGAGTCCCCAGATACAAGTAATGAAATATATGTGTGAATATTATACACACAAAATGCTCATGTATGCTTACATGTGTTCATGTTTAAGTAATAACTACTTTTGAGACCATTTCATTGTTATTTGGGGTACCTATGTCTTTGCCTTTTGTTCCAAGCACTTAGCAGCTGTTAGAAATGTTCAGAAGCTGTTTTTTCTTTTTTTAATGTATTTTTAATGAACAGTTTTCCATGCATACCTCAGTTTGGTGGTTGACATTTAGGGGAAGGTGAGCTCCGTTATGAGCATGTGGTGGGGGCATGATAGTACTTGCTATGGAAAATTCTCAGAAACTTGTACAAGAAAGAGAGATGCTAATTTCCAAAGTAGAATTGGTCACTCTGACTAGTGCTTATGTTTGTTTTCTGAAAATTATTTATTTTATGTGTATCCTAATCTTTCATGG
This sequence comes from Podarcis raffonei, assembly GCF_027172205.1. Lineage (NCBI taxonomy): Eukaryota > Metazoa > Chordata > Lepidosauria > Squamata > Lacertidae > Podarcis > Podarcis raffonei. The sequence continues at coordinate 103,439,191 of NC_070602.1, read as the reverse complement.
CATCCCAGGCGGTTGCCATCCAGATGGTTAAGAAGCTTGACAACAGCTACAGTGCCTGGTGTTTCCAGGCCATTCCCTGGGTTCCCAAGTTCCCACTGGTCACTCAAACAGTTCTTTACAGGTAGCAAAACCTCATGCAAAACCTGAGCTGTTGCACAGACTATGCTGGAATACCTGCTATGTGCAAAACTACAGGTATGTTCAGGGCATTTGTCTGTGAACTCTGTATCTGTAGATGGGAGGCAGGGATGCATATGCAAGCCATGCCCTTAGTGTCTTCTGTGTGCACCGTTCCCCAACTATCCCCTTGTTGAGCAGAGAAGGTCTTCAGGGGGGCTTTCACTCTCATTTACTCCGCACGGCTGGGAGCTGGATAAAGCAGGATCCCAATTGCATTGAAGCAAATGCTAGTACAAGGATGTCTGCAGAACTTCTTCACTCAACATGGAGATGGTTGGGACTGAAAGGTGGGTAGGTGCAAAGTGCATGAGGCTGGGGTCTGCATCAATGTCCCTATCATTGTCCACCATTTGAGTGTTCATATATTCAGGAACATGCCTAGAACACCTAGATATTCTATACTTTCCATAATGGATGACAAGACAGATTCCCCATATTTTTTACAACTTGTTGACCAGGCATAGGCAAACTCGGCCCTCCAGATGTTTTGAGACTACAATTCCCATCATCCCTGACCACTGGTCCTGTTAGCTAGGGATGGTGGGAGTTGTAGTCCTAAAACATCTGAAGGGCCGAGTTTGCCTATGCCTGTTGTTGACCTTGTTGACCTGTATAATGTTTGTACTGGTGTACATTCTGTGTGGATGATCTTGGCATGCATGCCATTAGGAAACTCTTGATTTAAAACATGGTGGTCGTGGTGATCCACTGTGCTGTTTAATGTTCTTGCATTAGGGTAACTACCACCTGATTGCTTCTATTTCTAAGATGATGATTCCTGTTTACAGTTTCTTGTGATTGCAATGGTCAGGATAGTGTTTGTTCCTAAAGGAGGAATCTTCCTGTAAAGCCCACCTTGATTCAAATGTAACTTAGGGTTGATTCGCACAGGTTTGTACAGTACTTGGTGACCTCCAGCTGAATGTATGAGCAGCCTCCAATGAGAAATAGGATTAATAAGGTGATGCCAGGTGATACGAAAGCTGTGTAGTGATTGTTACAGGCAATTTCACAGCTGCAGACCAGTGCCTGATACGGCAATTATTGAATGATCCATATGCATTTGTAAAATTTTCACTTTAAAGTCCCACAGTGGTGCAGCATTTGCTTAGTAATCTAGTAGCACTTGGTCATATCTTCCTAATTTCATAGAAGTCTTTTGTGGACATAATTGAGACTTGGGAACATTTTCAAGGTATCAGTGACTTAAACAATAAAAATTGAAGGAGCAAGAGTGTGTCCCTGGTAGCATGTCACACTAAGCCACATCACACATGGCTCAGCGCAAACACGCAAGTGGGAGAGGAGATCAGGACCACTTTGCTCCTCCCCAGTTCTGCAGCTGTGCTGTGCTGTCTTGGCTTAGCATTTTGTCCAAACCTGGGCTCACAGTTTAGCACTTCCCAGCCTAAGCACAAGCTGTAACCAAGGTCTGTCCTATGGTTTTCGGCTTGCGGTTTGTCCAGAAGAACTAAAACCATTACACCTGAGGGCATCAGGCTAACTTAGGCTACACAAAGCAAGCCACATCCTCTAAGATACCTCCCTCATCCCTTGGCGCCTGTTGTCTGATGGAACCACCTCACTCTGCCTGCTTGGTCAGGGCCTGCTCTGATTCTGGTATGGCCACCCATGACCCTGGCTTGGCCTCAGCAAGAATGAGGAGAGGTGGGAGCATGTTTCAGTCTCTTGCCTAAATCCTTCACACTTCTATTTGTGTTTCAGAGGCTATCACATTTGCCTATTATAGATCTTTTCTCCTACTCCATCCTTTTTTCAAAAAAACCCCCTGCAACCCAGGTGTAGGGCTTGAGCAGGAATTTGAATTTCAAATGCAAAGCTTTTACTTATTATTGCATTTATATCTCATCTTTCCTCCAAGGAGTTCAAGGTGGCACACATGGTTCTGTCCCTCCCCATTTTATCCAAATTACAGTCTGCTTTCTTTTGTTCAAGGGAGATACGGTACTACAGTGGTTGGGTTCAGGCATGGTTGCAAAACCACCCATGGTTTGTGCTAATCATAGTTAACAATCCACACTATAGTTTGAGCTTCTGACTGTACGACAGGCAACCCAACTTTTTTAGCTGGTGGCTCCCTCCTTTTGTTTCCTTGCTGCTTAGGACTCAGCCTCATCAGTTTGCTCTTGTCCCTGTGGTGCTGCAACCTCTTGAGAGACTGAGCAGTGGCTGTCCCTGTGGCTTGTCAGTGGTCTGTGAATTCAGGCATAACAGCAAACCACAGTTAGCACAAACTCTGGGAAACTCTGGCTGGAAACCTTCACTTCCGCTTTTAAACCAATCTGCTTCTCTTGACTGCAACAGAGGGGTGCAAGCCATAGTTTAGTGTTATGACTTAACTCATATTTCCTGGCTGCCTTGAAAATGGGTTTGGAGCTAATAAAAAAATATTTTTTTAAAAAAGAAAAATGGGTGTGGGTGTTAAGCTAGGGTTCAAACTTGTGAAGTGGAATGGTGTCCTAAAAGTGCACATCAGCTTTAGTTCCAATATCTCAGTCTCCAGAGCAGATGTGGCACTGCAATACATTTTGTGTTTCCTTCCCACACTTCCCCTTGGAAACAGCTGTTGAGGATTGAGCTGGTATTCCAATGTAAATTGTAGATTTGCCCTAAGTGTGTATACTGAATTTCATTCTGATATGTCAAAAGTTAACGTGTTACAGACAAACAGAACGCCAAGTGGGCTAGTTAAATCTCAGCCAATGCTCTTTGCAGAGAGAGCTCTTTCCAGCTATCACTCATGCATTTAGGGACTCCATTCATAGACTTAGGCCTAACTATCTCTGCATGTAATAAAACCCCAACAAAGAAAAGCTGCTTTGGGAGGAGAGGATTTACAAAGTAGGGGTGAGGTGATGATTGTGTTTCCATATCCACCGCTTCTCTATTTCAGATTCCCTCCAAACTTGGTTTCATCTTTTCCCTCCCCCATAGAGTCTAAACATATTAATGTTCCACTACATGCAAATGCTGTCTTGCATTTAGCCCTTCTCTCTTAGACAAAACAACTTTCAGGTGACAGGGCTATTGTCCAGCTTTTCTGATTAGGATGCAGAAGGGACATATCCTGTCATCTTCTCATCCTTGCTCCTGACATGCATTCTTCAGGAAGAGGAGCCACTAGTGGCCAAGCTCTTTCTATAATGACAATAAAATAAAATGAAAAGTGGAAACTGAGAATCTTGGGGATCAGACTTTTCTTTCTAAAGAGTTTTGCCCTTACAAAACCTCAAGGAGGCAGCTTCCAGTTTTGACCATTTCTGAACCCTCATCATTCATGTATTTAGAAACTCATGAGAGCAGATATGTAGTGTATGACTGTGGAAATTGTGCATGTCTGACTCCCAGTTGCATACTGCAGCTCAAAATTGTATGCATATGAGATATGAGTTGTCTCACACACTTAATGGAGATTCTAAGACTCACAGAGATTAAAGGAACTAGTTGGGAGTAAATCTGCATAGTTGTATCTTATGGTAGAATACTACCAAATGGGATACTAATCAAATACATCTTTCAAAATAAAAACTTTGCTGCATAGGCTAGTCTAGGGATGGGGCACCTGTGACCTTCCAGATGTTGCTGGATTCCAACTTCCATATGAGCCTCTGCCAGCATGACTAATTGTCAGGGAGTTGTAGTCCAACATCATCTGTAGGGACACAGGTTCCCTCTCGCTTATTTTCACAGGCATTATTTTCACAGATGTTATGGATGTTGCCTTCAGTGGAAGCAAAACCTTTCAGCTGACTTCATCCTCATGAAGACCTAGGATATGTGTAACATGCCATTCTTTCAGGCTGGTTACATTAATGTGGATATTTCCAAATCTGACTTATATGAGGAGGAACACACCTTTAAAAAAAGTAGCGTTTACATTCATATTCAGTGTACATATACAGTGGTACCTCAGGTTAAGTACTTAATTCATTCCGAAAGTCCATACTTAACCTGAAACTGTTCTTAACCTGAAGCACCACTTTAGCTAATGGGGCCCCCTGCTGCTGCCGCACCGCCGGAGCACAATTTCTGTTCTCATCCTGAAGCAAAGTTCTTAACCTGAAGCACTATTTCTGGGTTAGCAGAGTCTGTAACCTGAAGCGTATGTAACCTGAGGTACCACTGTACATGCACCAGCGTTCTCACAGTCATCCAAGGTAAAATATCTGTATTTCAAGGTAATGTGTTTTCTAAAGTGCAGGTACTCATGTACAAGAGAATGGCATGCAGATTACCCACTGGCTTTTTTGTGCATCAGACTATCACACAAATTCTCCCCCCACCCCCCCACCCCCGTTTCAGAAGCACTAATTTTAAAATGGCACCTGTGTTTGTGAAATGACTTTCCTCACTTCTCCCCACAAGGTGCAATGTTGATTCTTGTCAACTCATACAAGTGTTTTATCTTGTGCTCTTAAGCCAGTCCTCTGAACTGATAGGAAGATGCTGCTTTTTTGAGAACAGCACTGTTTGCTTTTATGGTACACAAGCACTGGTGTGTTGCTGATATCAAAATGTGTATCTTGACATACAAGGATTTTGGGATGGTCTAAGAGGGAAGTTGTAGATGCACATAACGTGGGCCCAGCTGGTAACTGGCTAGGAAGCCAACAAGACCACAGTGTACATGGAAGGGCTTGTGGCTCTCCCAATGCATTCCTCCTGGCTTAATCGAGAGCTCTTGCCTGTCACTGAAGCAGGTCTGGAAGTGAAAAGAGGTTGCAGACCCTATATCTTTACAAGCTGCACAATCCTGTCATTAAGCTGCTCCATTGTTTGGATCCTTTACTTTCAGACCATCTTAGGGGTTCAGGATGGTTGGAGAGCTGCTGCCAGTCAGTGTAGACAATACTGAACTAAACAGACCAATGGCCTGATTGGGTATAAGGCAGCTTCCTATATCCCAGTGTGTCTTGTCATTAATCCCCAGTGTCTCAGCTTTTCGGAAATGAGGTTATAAGTGCTCTTACACTTACCCTTCTAGGTGCAGGTCTGGACTTTCTAGTTTCATGTTTGAGTAGTTGCTTTTTTGTGTCCTGGTGCTTTCTCCGTGAAAACCCACATTTCACTGCTGAATTGGAGCAAATGGCAAAGTGTGGAAAATGTGATTCAGTGGTAAAACCTGGGAGAAACCACTGGGACAAACAAACCACTTGGACATGGATTGATGCCTAGAAACATGGTGCAAAAGGAAGTGTGGATGAGCCCTAAAGCTTTGGACCAGGCTATGTCCAGCTGAAATAGGAATGTTCTTCATTCTGTCTTTATGGCAAGTGCCATAAAACTAATTTAGTTACTTGTATTTCTAAAGATTGATGTTTTGCATTCACTGTTATAAACTGGCCCATGCTACTGCTGTTAGTAAATTAGGATCTATGCAGTCGGCAGCAACTTGAGTAAAAAATTTAGGCAAATGTATTCAGGCTGGCAACAGTTTTTCTCTTAAAAAAAACGTAATAGGTTGAGCACATGATACCAGGCCGAAGGGCCTAGAAATTCAGGCTCTCCATTTTTCCACAGTATGTGTGAACTAGATTGTAACAAACTGGTAGTGGGATTTTTCTGTACACGTGCCACATCAAGTGTGGCAGAGATGCATTTCTTAAAGTCTTTTTCAGCTATGAACTCTTGAATTTGACCACTGTCAGTAGAGTTGACAAAACTCATCTTTTGAAACCCTTTTAAAAATTTGTGACATATATAAAAGAGGTGAGTTAGATTCGTGCGGGATACACCAAGACTTGCCTTGTTGTGATTGTAATGTGGTAATTGGTGCTTGATATACGTATGGAGAGAGATCAAAGCTGTGCACTAGGAAGCACAGTTGTAAAAAAAGTGAAATAAACTCATGCAATTTACGTCCTTGAGTCTGGGATTTCTTAGGAAACCTAATGAAAAATTACGAAGCACACATAAGTAGGGAGTACATCGCATTGCATTCTGTAGCACTTCTGATTCAACAAGATTTGGACCACATTGCAGGTTTGAGGCTGTGATCCTATGCACATATACTTGAGAGTAATCCCCACTGAATTCAGTGGTTCATAAAGGTAAAGGTAAAGCTACCCCTGCCCGTACGGGCCAGTCTTGACAGACTTTAGGGTTGTGTGCTCATCTCACTCTATAGGCCGGGAGCCAGCGCTGTCCGCAGACACTTCCGGGTCACGTGGCCAGCGTGACAAGCTGCATCTGGCGAGCCAGCGCCGCACACGGAACGCCGTTTACCTTCCCGCTGGTAAGCGGTCCCTATTTATCTACTTGCACCCGGGGGTGCTTTCGAACTGCTAGGTTGGCAGGGCGCTGGGACCGAACGACGGGAGCGCACCCCGCCGTGGGGATTCGAACCGCCGACCATGTGATCAGCAGGTCCTAGGCGCTGAGGTTTTACCCACAGCGCCACCCGCGTCCCTTTCAGTGGTACATATTTTTCAGTAAATATACACTGGGTAGCTGCAGCATAATCCTTCTTACCACATTTCTTCATGTGTCAGAGGTTAAACTGCTGGCAATAAGCAAAGCTAAGCAGTTAGTGCAACAGGTTCAGGGCCTAGCGTTCCTAGTCCTCCAACCCATGCTAAAAATCTTGTTTGCTCCCTCCTTCACTTGTATGCTCAGAGTCATATTCCCTGCTTAGCACAAACTGTACCCTGCAGTTACATCCAACCCTGCAAAGTGACTTATCATGGGATGTTAGGAGGGAGTGCTCACTTACACAGTTCCAAACCAATCTTTGTTGGCACATGTGAACTGGCTCAATGTTTATTCCAACTACGCCTCCTTTCCCCCCAAGAAATGGTAACTTGGAAAAATTAGGAATATATAATGATAATCAATTCAGACTTTATAATGGCATGGGATCACTGGTTTATACAGTGAATTCCTTCTGAACTATTGTTGCACGTCTTTATATTTATTTACTGACTTATTACATTTACAACCCACCTTTCCTCTAAGGAGCTGCTGGTGGCATATATAGCTCTTCCATCCTAATTTTATCCTCATCAAAACCCTATGAAGTAGGTTAGGCTGAGAGACAATGATTGGCCCTAGGTCACCAAGTGAGCTTGATAGTTGAGTGGAGATTTGAACCCTTGATCTCCCAGGTTCAGCCCTTTCAGCTATGTCCACCATGTTAGCTCTCAAGAAACGGACTGAATCTTCTGAAGTTGCTTTACAGAATATCTAGGAAGGCTGAAACGTTTATTTTTTTATGCCCCCTTTTATGAGCATACATTAGTTTTCTTAAACGTAGCTTTGCTTTGTCAATGACGAAGTGCTGATGTTTGATTTAATCAAGACTGATTGGATGCAGCGTTTGTTAAAGGCTCTGGATATAGTGAATGCCTTTATTTGGTATTGTAACTGAGTTCTCTGTGCTTGTAAGAGCCACAAGTCCAGCGCTGGACTTAAAGAATCCAGGGAGAACTAGGTTCAGTTTCACATGCCAAATCTATTATTGGTCAGGTGTCCCCCTCTTTTTTAATAATGGGGGTGCTATGTGTGTATAGCAGCTCCTCTTTGTAGACCTTCCCTCCCCCAGTGTGTGGATGCCAGGAGGTTAGGCTATGGGACTAGCAGGCATGGCTCCACTTTCCCTCTCTCGTGTTTACTGTTGTATGGAAAGAATACCCAAGTAGGGCTTAGCATGACCTAAACTACAGGGCGGAATAGGTTTGATTCTCAGTGAATGAGATCACAAGGGGCAGGATGAAGGTTTATCTTAGCGGTGTAAGTTAATAGACCTCATTAATTCTGTTGGGAAAACCAGAGAGTTGCATTTTGGAAGACAAAATGCGGGCAAAAACCCAAGTTGCTGGTCTTTTGCTGACATGGATCCCACAATGAACACTTTCCGTGGATCTTGCAGTATATAAAACCTCTCTTCTTCATTTGTGTTATGTACTAAGCTTGGATCCTAGAACAATAGGCAAGTAGGATCCTAGAATGCAACAACTGATTGGCTTGCAGGAAAAGACCAATCAGGCTCCAGGAGGAAGTTAATCAGGCTATTAGGCTGGTAGGATCGTAGAATGCAACAAGTGATTGGCCTGCAGGAAAAGACCAATCAGGCTCCAGCAGGGAAGCAGAATCAGCCAATCAGACAGGACTCATTGTGTAAATAATATATATAAAAGCCTGAGGTTTGGGGGACAATTAAATCACTGTTTTACAAGCTGCAATAAAGAGCATGAAATCGCTACAGGACTCTGAGTATATTTCAATTTGGTTCTTGGTGCATGCATACCAATATCTTTTTTTTTAGTTCTGCAAAAACTATCGCAGTGCCATAATCCATATATAAAGATACTCCAGGAAAAACATGTGGACAAAGAAACAGCTCTTGCTAAAAGCAAGGGCACTTAGGGGAGGAATGTGACTTCATAAGAAGCCATGTAATGATGAAAGCAACACAAAAGGAGTAAAGTAATCTAAGATTCCATTGATGTTTTCACTCCATGCACTATCTCCACAAAACACATTTTGGTTGTAAGATATTAAGCTGCTAGATGTCTCCCCATTGATAATGCATTTACAGAGAAGGCTGAGTGTTGATTTAAGCTGGTCTGTATGGATGCAGGCGTTTTGCACTTAGGGATGCAGAGTTCACGGCCACTCCATCAACATTAAGTTTTTAAAACAGAGGCTGCTGTTTTAGTGGAAGTTTGAGTTGTGAATATATAATAGAGTGGAATTTGGGTTCCAAGCAAGTGTTTTCAGGGGATGCCTGCCCCTAAATGTAACCCTGGTTCACACACACACACCCAAGTGGATTTTGTTTTCTTTGCTGCAATAATCCTCACTGGCTTGTTCATTCTTGCGTGGATTGGAGTTTTGATTTCCTGACTACAAATCACTGACTCTGCCGTGCTGTGATGAAATGTTTCTGTGGCAGTGGGTTGTCATAAATCAGTAGCAACCGCGTCCGTTTTGTACCTTTGCCGCTAATAAGTATGGATTTTGTACACAGGGAATGAATTCAGCTATTTCTGAAGATGACTTCAGATGTAAACTCATTTATCAGAACTAGTAAAAACTTTGAAGCATTTTATTGGGGTCCATTGGCTTTCCAGTCTGCTTCGTTTAGCCAAAATGACTTCCTGGGTGTTGTGTAACGTTTGCTTTTGACTATTCATTTCTTTAGCTTTGCCAGTTGCCTTGTTATGGAAGTTATCTGGGCAACATACAAAGTAAAACAAATGCAAAACCACAGTTAAAAAATAATAATTAAGCAGCAGCAAATATAAGACACCTCTAAAAGCTAAATAAACCACCTTAAATATAAATTGAGGAGTTAAAACACTGCAGCAGTTATAAATGGGAACAGATAACTGGTATTGGGGGGGGTGGATCTGAATCCCAAACTTCTGTGCTGTCTATCTTCCCCTAACTTTCAGTACTACAGTGAAAAGTATGTGTTCTTCTAGAAGTGGAACATATGGTTGGATTAAAGAATGATGCTTGTATCTTCCCCACTGTCTGTACACAGCTCGTTGGTGCAATCCCTGCACCTACCTTATTCTCCTTTCTTCCCATCCCCACAAGCTGATTGCACAGCAGAATTTTAAAAAGAAGAATGACTACTCGTGTTGCAAGTGTAACAGAATCCACAGGTTTTGCAGAGTTCGTGGAAAAGTTGGAACACGAAACAGACATTGGTCTCTTAAATGTCAGTCATAATTTGGAAATCAAGGTCGGCCTTGGAGGTGTAGAACACAGCTTCATGATTTCACGTCTTCCTCTTGCCATTCATTGCCAAATAGAAACCCTGTAATTTCTGGTTACAGCTTCCTCAGTGGCTCACTGAGGAGCTGAAAGTTTCAGAAGTAAATACAGTGGTACCTCTGGTTAAGTACTTAATTCATTCCAGAGGTCTGTTCTTAACCTGAAACTGTTCTTAACCTGAAGCACCACTTTAGCTAATGGGGCCTCCCGCTGCTGCCGCGCCGCCGGAGCACGATTTCTGTTCTCATCCTGAAGCAAAGTTCTTAACCCAAGGTAATATTTCTGGGTTAGCGGAGTCTGTAACCTGAAGTGTATGTAACCCGAGGTACTACTGTACTTCTGAAAGAAATGTAAGTCCCCTCTTAGTTCAACTCTAGTTTCAGATATGCATGCATGTTTACATCTGAGGGTCATTTTCAAACATTTGTAACAAACACACATAACTATCTCTTAAAATGGGTTTATTAATTTAGGTGACTTATTATTTTAAGTGAGGGGCAGCATTGACTTCTCCCTTTCTCTTTTTTGGCCTTCCTAGTCAAAAACACGATTTGCATAATTAAAAAACAGAGTGAAGGAGAACACTAATTTGCATAAAGCTTACATATAACAATGTAAACGTGTAGGTGCAAATTTAGAAATAATTACTGTATTTTAAATAGAAATACTGCACATAATAGGGAAAACACTGGGTGTCTTGTGTGCTGCTAACTTGATGGGCAACTTCAAGGCTCCTTCTGTTCTTTTTTATAGTTTAAACCAGACTTGGACCAGACAGCCCTCAAATAGATGACACCTTTGAAACAGAGGACTGTCCTATGCTTTGGCAAACATTAAGATTTTTTGTCTCACCTTTCTGGTTCTACTCCAAAGATTTTTGGTTCAGAATAACCTATGAAACTGTTCCTATGAACAAACTTTTCAGAAGTGCAACTCCTCCACTGAACCATTCTAAAAAGATTTTAAGACCATTGTAAAATGCAAGCCTTTGACTGTGACCGTATACCCACTTTTTGGAGAATATGTTCCATTGAACTCAGTAGAATTTTATTCTGATTCATGCATGACTGCCCCTTTAGAAGATAAGTGTTCCCATAATTTAAGTGTATAATTTAAGAAATTATATAGCCCCTGTTCCCTGGTGGTTGTTTTTGTTGCATGTATCACTTGTTAGGTGTTCCTTCTTAATGCATGGACTAATTCAGATTTTTTTTCCTGGTGTAATTTAATTAAAAGCAGCAGAGTGCACCAATGATAGCCATAACCAATTATTTCAGATTATAATGCATTTAGCTACAAACAAAACAAGCCAATGCTAATTGCTAATAGTTAGATACACATGCTCCCTCCCTCTGCAAAATGCCTTAGCATTTTTATGTATATTTATTAAATTTCTACACAACCCTTCGTCCGATGATCACAGGCGGTTTACACAAACATATATACCGTAGTAACAAATGAAAACAATAAGCCCCCAACACAGCTTAAAAGGCCATAGATTAATTAGGCCTGTGAGAAGAGGAATGTTTTTGCCTGGTGCAAGCGAGGAAACACCACAGAAAATGCCTGTTCTCGTTTTGCTGTCCTCTGGACCTTTGAGGGAGGAGACACAGAAGGAAGGCAAAGATTTTGTGTAAATAAATCAGTTGGCTTAATGGTAGTTCACTTTACAAATAGTAATACTTCTTCAAAAAAGTGCACAAATGCAGGGCCACGTCCTTTCCCACTTCCTCCTTCCTGTGAGTGCCTGTATGCACAGCTCTTGCTTTTTCCATTGATGGTGGTTGGCCCTTTCTTGTTTTCATTTCATAATTTCAATTTCTGCAACCCTCAGGACTCACCGAGCATTCAGAGACACCCCCTCTCGTGCTTCTTGCTTCTGACAAAACTATAGACATGGCCAGTGCTATATTTCTAGTTCACTCACCACGAACACCTCCCTAATTATCTTAGATTGGCAATGGTGCCCACCTGAGAGATACCAGAACTGAGTTCTGGCTGAAAAGAAGCCCTGGACATGGCTAGCCTGAGTTTGCCATTAGAGGGAGTGATATATTCTAATTCTGTATCAAACGCCTCTCCTGGTTTCCAAGGGGTGCTTCCCCCCCACCCCATACAGAAACTGATTTGGGGAATTGGGGTGTGCTTTCTTCTTTAGTCCCCAGTCCATTCCTTAATTGGCTTCACCGTGTGACATCATCCTTTTGGGGCTATCAGCTTGGACTGCATTGTACCCCATACATTCCCATTAAGCAGAAAGTTATAATCTCTTATGAGTGAATTGGCTATTGCCTTGTGATTTTTCATGAAACATCACTTCCAGTAAGACTGCATTCACATTTCATCACCACATAAAAGGTTTAAGGTTATGCAGTGCCTTCGTGGTAGTTCTGGAAGCCCAGACTGGCTGCTGGAAGCCCAGATTTAACTGCTGTGTAAAGAAGGAAAAGCCTACTGGGGTTGTGTTGTGAAAACCCATTTTAACAAATGGATTTTGTATATAACTGAGCTTGTTCCAGATAAGTGATGCTTCTCTGTGGTAGTTCCTTGAATATCACTCCATATCTGACGGATTTCTTACTAAACTTCCGTACGCCACATATGGTCTAGTCACATGATGGGCTTCTGTGACTGATCATGCCTTTTTATGAGCGTGCTATATGAGTGATTCAACTGGTGGTGTCCATATTGCATAATCATGCAATTATGCGATATTTATAGTCATGTTTTGTTTATATGAAACTGCTACCCCTGATCTGCTTTCAGTTTGGCCTGCACCATCCTCCTTAAGTGATGTGTTGATTTGCAAAGAATAAGCAGTTCATTATATTGAATTTGTAGTAATGGCTTCACATAGGCATGCAGCTGCGTGGAGGCTGTTCTTTGACTTGTCCCTCGGCCCCATCTTGATTAGCCAAGCAAAAATAGTTCCCAGGGCTGACTTGAATTACTTAGAATCATAGAATCATAGAATCATAGAGTTGGAAGAGACCACAAGGGCCATCGAGTCCAACCCCCTGCCAAGCAGGAAACACCATCAGAGCATTCCTGACATATGGTTGTCAAGCCTTTGCTTAAAGACCTCCAAAGAAGGAGACTCCACCACACTCCTTGGCAGCAAATTCCACTGTCGAACAACTCTTGCTGTCAGGAAGTTCTTCCTAATGTTTAGGTGGAATCTTCTTTCTTGTAGTTTGGATCCATTGCTCCGTGTCCGCTTCTCTGGAGCAGCAGAAAACAACCTTTCTCCCTCCTCTATGTGACATCCTTTTATATATTTGAACATGGCTATCATATCACCCCTTAACCTCCTCTTCTCCAGGCTAAACATGCCCAGCTCCCTTAGCCGTTCCTCATAAGGCATCGTTTCCAGGCCTTTGACCATTTTGGTTGCCCTCCTCTGGACACGTTCCAGTTTGTCAGTGTCCTTCTTGAACTGTGGTGCCCAGAACTGGACACAGTACTCCAGGTGAGGTCTGACCAGAGCAGAATACAGTGGCACTATTACTTCCCTTGATCTAGATGCTATACTCCTATTGATGCAGCCCAGAATTGCATTGGCTTTTTTAGCTGCCGCGTCGCACTGTTGGCTCATGTCTAGTTTGTGGTCAACCAAGACTCCTAGATCCTTTTCACATGTAGTGCTCTCAAGCCAGGTGTCACCCATCTTGTATTTGTGCCTCTCATTTTTTTTGCCCAAGTGCAATACTTTACATTTCTCCCTGTTAAAATTCATCTTGTTTGTTTTGGCCCAGTTCTCTAATCTGTCAAGGTCGTTTTGAAGTGTGTTCCTGTCCTCTGGGGTGTTAGCCACCCCTCCCAGTTTGGTGTCATCTGCAAATTTGATCAGGATGCCCTTGAGTCCATCATCCAAGTCGTTGATAAAGATGTTGAATAAGACCGGGCCCAAGACAGAACCCTGTGGCACCCCACTAGTCACTCTTCTCCAGGATGAAGAGGAACCATTGATGAGCACCCTTTGGGTTCGGTCAGTCAGCCAGTTACAAATCCACTGAGTGGTAGCATAGTCAAGACCGCATTTTACCAGCTTCTTTACAAGAATATCATGGGGCACCTTGTCATATGCCTTGCTGAAATCAAGGTAGGCTACATCCACTGCGTTCCCTTCATCTTGTAAGATCAGGATACAGTGGAACAAGTCACTGATTGAGTGGAATATACAGTAATTTGCTTTATTTTATTTTATTTTATTTGGATTTGACAGTTCTAATTCTTGCAAACATTCCTGGTTTATTTGTTAAGTTTTGATCGTGCCAAAGAAGCCCAGGGCAATAAGACAGCAACAACAGTACAATCTTTAAAAGTAAATTAATAAAAACATTTAAAAAGCATATGGACATTTAAAAACAGTTACTGGTACATACCCTCACATCTATTGTTTTCTAGGTTGCAAGTAACAGTATATTTCAGCCTTGAAATTCCTGGGTGAAGAGGAAGTGTTCCAGGTGTACCTCACTAGGGAGGGCATTCTGTAAACAGGGAACCCTTACTAAGGAGGTGCTTTCACAGGGCAGTGCCAACTGGGCACCAGTGACACCACCAGCACCATCCTGATGAGGATGTGCATTTTAGAAATGGTGCTGACCATCACACTGCAGTGGTCCCTAAAGTTATGGAAGTTTGCGTTTCCCTTTATAGCTGATGTGTGGTTCCCACATCACCCGTCATTCATACGGTATAACAATACAAGAACCTCATAATGGAAATCCGTGCAGTATGAATAGGTCCCTAGCCAGGGATTCCTAGCATCCACCCAGCACTTGATGAATAATTGGATTTTGGTTTACAGGTTTTATCTGTAATGAAACCACCCCAAGAGCTCTTCTTGCTTTAGGTCAATCCATTGTTTTTCATAGTGTGTGAAAGCTCTTTTGGGCACAGTGCATGTCTTTGTCGAGGCAGAAGACTCTGCTCCTTTTAGAGGAACTGGACATGTGAGGAAAATCATTCCTTGAATTTTGAAATCACTTAGCTAAATAAATGATGCAAGGTCACTAAACTCTTGCAGCTTCTCACATAACATATGGAATTGCTTCTCCATATACTTAATCATTGTAGTTGATGGTTTATTAACTTTTACAGTGTTTCCTGTCTCACATCAATATATTTTGCCGTTGTTTTAATCCATCAAATAAGAGTTCGAGTGTCCTTAAAGTGCACCTTTCAACCTCTCCTTAGAAACGGCTTTCAAAAACACCCAAAATAATTATTTCTGTGAAGCTGACTGCCTCAAGCTATTTTAACAAGCAATGTTTTAAATTGGTTTTGGCATTTCCGGTATCTGTAGCGGTGAATTAAAAAATGGCATAAACTGGTACATTTGATTTGCAGAAATGGTTCTTAATTATGAATGGGTGCATCAGTCTCCTCCTGGTGTGTGTCAATGTCACATGCTTTCATATCCCAACCTGCTTTTTATTGATCTGGTTCTTTTCCCCCTTTTAATCATACAAAAATAGTATTTCTCACAAAATATGCATTTTAAAAATATTATCTAAGAACGCATTTCCAAATGTATTTTATCCTAAAGTACATAGTTTCACATGCACTTTAGGATAAAATACATAGTTCTTAGTACATAAAATAAAGTACATAGTTTCACCACAATCATTTTTGAGCTGAGAACTGCACCACAAAATTCCAAGAAGTGCAAAATCCAAAAGATTCTAAATGGTGCAGATTATGTTAGTGTCGAAATTAGGGAAGAACAAATTCCTCAAGCACCCCATGTCTATCTTCAGTTGATATTCACAAGTGACACATTACAAAATAAAATGGTTTTGTGCAGCAGGAACCTTTCTACGCTGGGCTGCAAGTGCTCTCAGTGTTCGCATTGTTTGTGCAGAATCCTATATATGTGCATTCATGGAAACCAGCAGTGATACATGCAGTTAGCAACCTGTGTAAGGCACTCAGGTCCTCATTACAAAATGCCCTCATCACTTTGCTTCACTGCATTCAAAACTTGGTTTTCAACACTCACAGTTGTGCAGATGCAAATATTCCAGCTCTCGTCTTCATGAAGTCTTCATTAAATGATTTGCCTCTCTGATTTTATTTGTTAAAATTGCAGTAACCTCTCCATTCCCCATGCAAGAGATAATTGTTTGCATTGAAATCCCTAGGCTGCCAATTTATCTGTTACCACTTAGTGATATATATTAATTTAAGTTAATTATAATTATCATTATAATTATCATGGAAGTTAGGATGTTTGATTACACTTTTAATTGAAACCTATTGGAGAGAGGCTTTATTTTTATTCCTCAGCAGTTCTGGAATAAATTCATATAGCATATGACTTACAGTTAAGGTGTACAAGTGAAGAAAGATGCCCAGTTAATTGAGAACTGGAATCAAGGTGAAGTTTCTAGAGGCAGTTTGAATTTGCTGCACATTTCTGTGAACTTTTGGGTGAATGAGTGATGAAAGTAGAAAAACAACAACCTGTATTTGCAGGCGTGGTTGGTCTTGAACTTGTAGATCTGCCCATTTTTCCTTTTAACCATGTTCATTTTATGTCTCCACTTCCCACTTCCTCTTTAAAAATATGACTATGTACAGAGTTTCATTTCTCACCACTGAGAAACTTCAACCTGCCCTGGCAAACATAGTTTTAAGGAGCTGATTTAAACTTAGATTTAAGGCCTCTGATACTGGCTTGAGCTCCACCTCAGGCACCTTATTGTAGAAATTATGCATGGCTCCCTCACACCTCCACTCTAAGAACATAGTCCAAAAGCACGTGGATTAGAAACAACAGAGTTTTGTGGCAACTTACAGACTTAACTGGTTTGTTGTGGCATAAGCTAGAGCCTACTACTCCAACAGATGCTGGTGCATGCTGCTGAAATAGGGTGAACTTCACTCTTCTCCAACTCCTGCTGCCACTCCAGAAAAAACCCATGATGTGGCTTGTTCTGTGCTTCTGAACTTTGTGGCTTGTTTCTCTTCAAAAAGAAAAATCATGATTGGAAGCCAAGGTTTGTTCTTGGCAGGGGCAGTGTGTCCCGTTTCACCGCTTGAGGCAAAATGAGAAGTGCTGTGCCGCCCCCGCCGAAGCAGCCCTTGCTTAGGTTGCACGGCGGTGGCGCGAAGCAGCGGCAATGCTGCCAACTTCTGGCAAGATCTCGCGAGATTTCAGTGAAATCTTTCTGGAAGTCAGCACCAACGCAGGCATCACTTATCCAGTGGCAGTTTGGGCAGCTGCTTCAGCCTGCCTCATGGGTGTGCTGGCCCTGGTTCTTGGCTTACCGCTCAGGGTAAGTTTTGAGGAAAACAAACCACAAGCCTCGGATCAGATATAATAGCAATCCGCACTGTGGGTTGTTTTCTCCTCGGTGCAGCAGAGGAGTGGAGCACCCACAATTTCAGCAGTATGCACTAGCATACTGTTATGTACTGAAGTCCTCACCCTGGGCCAGCAGGGGGATACTGTAGATAGTTCAGGTCCACATATGCAAATAAGGGATCGAAAGTGACGTTCAGTGATTGGATAGTTACAGAAAGTTGTTACAGTTACGTTGTACTGGAGCTCTATATAAGCAGGCTGACTGAACCCTTCAGTTCAGTTCTGTTCTGGCCTGTGAATAAACAAGAGCTATTTGAAGAATCGCTGTGTCGTCTGATATGTTCACCCACAATTTAACACATACTGCTCATTCACATTTAAATCAAAACTTATTTTAACTGTGGTTTAATGTGGTATGTGAACCAGGCCATTGTGATTCGTTGCCAGAAAGCAAGCCATGGCTAGTCAGCCAAGTTGGGCTTCGATCTTCAGGCAAACCACACTTCAGCTAAACAAACCGTGGTTAGTCTTTTGTGCAAATCAAACTATTATACCTGGGGGGTGTAGCAACCCTATATTGAGCTGCTTGAAAAATAATCACCCTCAATTAAATTTTGGTTCCTTTTCAATTAATTCATTTAATCATGTAAATTTGCTTCTAATTTGTTTGATTATGAATAAAGCAGGGTTGGGTTTAGGTTTAATTACATACATTTTTGTGTAGCAAAAGGGGAGCAAATTATGATATGTTCAAATATTCCAATGGTCGCGTTACAGTTGCCTTGTAAACATAATTTTTAAATTGGTTGAATCTTGAGTGAAAATTGAATCCAGTATATTCATAAAATTCCACAACTAGTTACACAGTATTTCATCTGCATCCTGATACTGATTTTCTCGCACACAGACATTCAAACCCACCCACCATCCTAATTCCTAGGGACAAAAGTGCTCTTTTTGAAAGAAGGTAGATTATAGCTCATTAATAAAGCTCAATCATTCTGAAACAATCTTTTGAAAATACTTCTTTTCCTCTGTTGAATTTTTTTTAGGCTCTTTGTCCTTACAGTTACATTCTCAGGGTAGTTCTTGCTATTTATTTTCAACTGACAGGGCTTGAGTGAAGCTTCAGTACAGTATGTAGCAGGGCTATTGTGTGTTTGCTTCTTACTGGTTTTAATTGGTTGCATTTCCCCTTCCACAGTTATCAGGTCCTCCCAGATCTAAAAAACATTCCTGCATGACTGGCACTATTGAACAAGCATCTGTGTTCCATCTTTTTTCACTTTGCCATTTCTTTTTCCATCAAATAATCACCTGTAAACTCTCTGTAAACTCTCTCCTGCAAAATGTGGCTCCACAAGGGGGAAATCACTTTTGTTTTAAAGTTGATGGCTAGCATAAGCCCACCCCAAACATTTCAAATGCGTAGTGATCTAGTACCTATTATCCTGAAGTCCCTAATGTATCAACAAGGTCAGGAGCTTCTGAGGGTAAATGTCTGGGAAGCATGGATGTTACTGTTTTGGACTTGTACCCATTTTTGTGTATTCACTTAGTTTTTAATATTTATCTTCTAACCCTGCGATTGTATATACTGCCTTCCATACGAACTTAGAACACAATCTGATCGTGAACATTTAAAACCAATAAAAACACATTACAATGCAGCTTATAAATTCAGTAACCAGGACAGTTTTCAAGCCCACATATCAGTAATACCCAAAGCCCTGGGTGTACAATTGTGTACAATTTCAGGAGACACTGAAAACCCAACCAGCTTAGCGCATATCTCATTTCCAAGGGCAGAGGATCCCATAAACCAGGTGCCACGATTGAGAAGGTCCTTCTCCTAGTTGCCACTAGATGCATTTCTGAATGCTGAGGCACGACCAAGAGGGCCTACTTCAGTGATCTCAGTAGCTGGTCTGGTCTATTATGGGTGCAGGTGTTTCTTCAGGTAACCAGGTCCCAAGTTGGGGTGTGTGTATATGTATGTATTTCTCTAAGCCCCTGGGCTCAGGAATTCAGATCCCTAAAGGCAAGATCAGCATCGTGCTTTTCAAGCTAACTGAAGTACTTTTTTCTATCACACTCAGTGCTTTTTTTCTGGGGGTATGCAGGGGTACACATACCCCTAAACATTTTGTGACTCTCTATACTTTTGTCCATTTACTGTATGGTCCATTTACCAGTTTGAGCTATAAAATGGTGATTTTCTTGAGTCAAAAAGAGATTACCCTTAAACATTTTTTTTAGAAAAAAAAAGCACTGATCACACTCAGCTTGCTCTCCCCAAGTTGCTGAGTATGTTTTACACTGCGGTCCTAATATTTATATATCCTAGGGCCCAGGCAGTAGCACTAAGCATGTGATAAAAGCCATGCAGGCATTTTGACCGAACCACTGAGGCAAAAACACACGCTGTCCAAAATTGGCAGGCTACCCCCAAGTCTTTCTTGCTGTTTTCTAACAGTCTCCAAACCTCAGCACAAATTAGATCTCCCCCTCCCACTTTCTCTCTTGAGCCTTCTGACGCATTCAAATGGCTAGAAGGAGATGTTGCAAGAGTTTTAATCCCCCCCCCAAAAAAAATTGCAGAACAAACGAGTGGGAGAGACTCCTGCTGTTTCTTCTCTTCTCCAAATGGCAACACAAGTGACTCTGCCTCTCCTGTGACCTCCCAGGAAAGTACAGAGGACTTTGTAGAGAGGTTGTGTTTTCCCTCACTTGTGCTGAGGTCCTTGCCTACTGCCTGCTGTTGTTCTGTACAAGTGAATGAAATATTTGCCTGCTGCCCCCACCCCCTGTTCTTCTCTACACAGCAGAGGACTTTTGGGGGAGGGTGGTGAGGACAAGCAGAAGCTGCCAATATGTGTGGAACACTCTTCCTGTAATAATAACAATAACAACAATATTTTATTTTATTGTTTTAGTTAATTTGTATACTGTATATCTCAGGGTGGTTTACAACATAAAATTACAATAAAAAAATAAAAACAAAGACAACCCAATAACCCCCCATTTCACAACACATTTTTAAAGGGCATTAGATGTCAATCAGCCAAAGGCCTGGTTAAAGAGGAATGTTTTCGCCTGGCGCCTTGTAAGATATACAAGACATTTAGACATTCCAAAAGCATAAGTAGACAACATTTGTCTTGATCCCTGTCCATTGTGGCTATGACGTCAGAGCATCATAAGCTGTAACTGAGCCCTATTTTCCTAAAGTTACTATGAAGACATAACCTGAGTGAAGGAATACGTCTGTAGCTGCTTTTTTGGCTACCGCACTTTGGTGAGGACTTCAGCAAGACCCTGTGATAGATGGGCAACCGCAATACAGACCAAAATAAAAAATCACACTCAAGTCATTCCTGCCTAAATATAACCCTTCACTGCTGAAAGCAACAGTCCTCTGTGTAACAAACAGGACTTGGCTGCCCACCAGGTTCCTTTAGTAAAGGATTACAAAGTGTGTGCTATTCAAACCATTCCTACTGTGAAAGTGGGCGGCCTGCTTCAGAGCTGCAATATCTATTCATGTTCCAAGATTCTACGTACTGTTTGTATTCCTGCTTCAAAATGGCATGGGGAAGACTGGGATAATATTTTGCTAATGATTGGATAGTTCTTCAAGCCACTCAGTTTATTTGAACACATTTGGAGAATGCTGTTAAATTAGAGGTATGCCAAGCTGTTAAGAAGCTCTCGTCATGTTCTAAGCTAGCTTGGGGCGGGGCGGTTAGGAGGAAGGAGCCGCCGCCAAGCAGCGTTCAGAGTTCATTTCAAAGCTTCGACAAAGCACCAGCACGTTCCTTAAAATCTGTTGGGGCAGGTGAACATTAGGAAGGCACACTAAACCGTGGTTTGAGCTAGCTGTAGCTTAGAACCCAATCTATGGTTTTAACCTCCTATTTACATTGGCAAACCATTGTTTAGAGCTGCTTCTCTGCTTCTGTTTTCTGAGGTTTTCTGTCCTCATAGGTAGTTTTCTTGATTATAATTCTAGCTTTCCTGACCCATTTCCTAACATTCTTTTCACACTGCAGTACCTGTTGCGTCATGAAACTTTTTTTTTTTAAAAAACCAGTATACCGCCATGTCGTGCTAAATTTCATTCACATGGTGTGTGACAGAACAGCAGGTGCCCACAGACATGTTGTGGGCACCCTTTTTACACCCTCATTCTTCCATTCACCCATGAAAACGTCAGGAAAGGACTATATGCTGGAGCAGTCCCCCAGTTTCATCACATCATGTGAGCCATGAAGGTGGCAGGAAATTACAGCACAAAACTCATGTGATTTTCCAGGTTAGGGGGCCTGAAAACAGATGTTTTCCGGAAGGAAATACCATGGAAATGAACGCTAAACTTCTACTATATTCTGCTAGACTTCCAGAATATGAGTCTTATGATCTCCATTAAGTCTGTGAAAGAAATCATCTCCTGAGTGATTAGCATACTCTCATATGCATGCAACTTACATGCTTTCCCGTCATGTGAAAGATCAGATAAAGAAATCAGATGAAGAAATTAACAGGTATGGAAACATTAAGAAGATGGAGTAAACTACCATGTGAATGCAGCTGTAGTCTGCTACAAATGATATCTGGCCTCTTGGTCTCCATATGCCTATGCAGTATTCTGCTGCCAAACTTACTCACCTCTCTCACTACTTTGATCAAATGAGGATCCTACTTGATTCCTTGCATGGGCTTCCTGTGTACGCTGAGAGTAAAACAGGCAGGATATAAATGTTAAAACCTAATGCAAGGGCTGTACTTTGCCAGGAAACTCAGAAGTCTTTGGATCTGAGTGGTGTCTTCTGTAGCAAACTTACTTGGCTGTTAATTTAGTTTAGCTTTTCAATTAAGGTTTAGATCAATTAGCTTCCCTCACTCTGTGTGTGTATCTATTGATTATTCTAGAACAGCCAGTGGGATGCAGCTGTAGTGGAAAAAAGTACTTGTACATAACAGTGTTAGCTTTGCTGTGCTGCAGCCTCACATTCAAGGGCTACTTATCAGGACTCTGATCTGTCTGGAAATCCCACTAAGTTGCCTGGAAGCTTTAAAATTCTCTATCATAATACCATGAGGTAGAAGCTTGGGTCCTTGTGCTGTAAATAGATCCCAGGTGTATTGGGATCTACTCATGTAAAAACATGCTGATTCCTGGACCGTCTGCGGACCGGATTTAGAAGGCGATTGGGCCAGATCCAGCCCCTGGGCCTTAGTTTGCCTACCCATGCTATAGGTCCTAGCTGAAGTACTTTTTTTCAATCAGTTTTTGAGCTGAAGGCTATAGACAGCCCTCAGATACCCAGCATCACAACAGCCTTGTAGATGTCTATAGAAAGTACATCTGCCTTAATAATCTATATTGTGCAAATACGGAGAACCAAGGCAGGTTGAAGGTAGCTCACTTGTAAGTAAATTTCATTTGATATCTGTTGGAATCCACTTCTAAGCAATGCGATTGGGGGTTCCAGTGCCAACCCGTGAACGCCAAAAAACTGTCTGATACTTTTAAGTTGCTTTTCTTCTTTAAAGCGTGGTGTTAACTTTCTTTTCCAACTCCCTTGGGATACTGCGTGCATCAGATTTTCATGATGATAGATTGTAATTCATTAGCTAATAAAAACAGCACCTGTTAACCTAAATGATGGTCTTGCTTTGCTGCCTGAGCTCTTCCAGGAATCTTGCATTATATGAGGACCATGCCTTTCTTCCTAGCATTTTGGCTGGGACTGAACACAATAGTTTTGTTTCACACCTATTTTTTCTTTTCTTTTTCTTTTAAAGAGAGATGGCAAATGTGCCTTTATATCGAAGAGGGGCATAGCTCAGGTGTGCATGCATAAGGTTACATGATCCTGGTATTTCCATGTAAATCAAAGTGCGGGAACTTTCTAGACTGAGGGTCATATTTCATCTTGGGCAGGTTTCCAGGGGAGGCACATTTCAGTGGTGCATAAGTGGGCATGGCCAAACACATGCCACACCCCAACCAGGCAGACAAGACCAGTGAGGGGTGTGGCCTAAGAGGACATGGCCTGTGCAAAGTCCTGAGGGATGGAGGAAGAGCCCAGGAAGACTGGATTAGACCCCTGGGTCTGAGGTTTACTTTTCAGTTTGTAGCTTGGGTAGTTTTTTGTTGTTGGTTTTTTTGGGGGGGGGAATGGAATAACAAAAGGCGACATCAGCCTAATGGCTAATTCCTATATTTTCAATTATACTGCATAAGATGGGATTTGCACTCTGCTGAGCCCCACACTTTTAAACATATGCGGTAAGCTGATCCTTTTGTCTGTTAACCCACACACATGGGTCTGTAGGGGGATAAAATATAGTTAATTATATTCCCTCACCTGCTTAATAAAACCCACCAGAAAGGATAGTGTAATAATTAAAGCCAGTATTATAACAGGTAGCAGTTGTGATTTTTTTCATGATATTTTTAGTAATTTATTTTTGAAGATGTTAAGAAAGAGTGTCTAAATGAACAGCTCTTCAAACAAGATGCAGCTACAACTAAAGCCGGGGGGATGGGATGGGACGATGAAAAGAAATCCTTGAATAACTGCCCTATTTTCTAATAATTAGTATTCACAAAAGGAAAACATGCTCTGTCACCTAGTAATTTTCAAATTGCTGAGACACCTAATGAACTGCCTTAATAAGATTACCAAATGTATAGAAAGGAACTAATTAGCAAGCATTTAATTTTGAAATCGCAGTGCAATACGAAACGGTTATGCAGCTGGCTTTGTGCACAAGACATGTCCGTGTGTGACAGAATATTTAGGTTGTTCAGTCTGAGAACCAAACTTGGTAGAGAAGCCAGTCTGGCTTTGAAGGGTCTGCTGTGACATTTCTGTAAGGGAGAAAACATTCACAAGCGTACACACTAATCGTAAGTATTAAAATGATTAGTGTGTGCGCATGTGAATCCTGCCAGGTTGTTGCATTCCGAAGCAGCTTTGTTTTGCCCTATTCTTTCTTTAACTGGCTGCAATGCTTTTTTATGTCTCTAGAGCATTGTGTGTATCAGTAACTGAAAATACTAGCTCCTGGCATTTGGAGTGTACAGTGGTACCTCGGTTTAAGAACAGTCCGGTTTAAGAACAATTTGGTTTACAAACTCTGCAAAACCGGAAATAGTGTCTTGGTTTGAGCACTTTACCTTGGTGTAAGAATGGAATCTGAATGGTGGAAGGGCACCGGTGGCTGGAGGCCTCATTAGGGAAAGCGCGCCTCAGTTTAAGAATGGTTTTGGTTTAAGAACAGACTTCCGTAACTGATTAAGTTCGTAAACCGAGGTACCATTGTATTTGCACACATCCCCTCTCACCCCAGCTTCAGTAAGTCTTTCCATTTATCTGAATACTATGCCTGCAGGATTGTGCTGACAGAAGTGGCTGTTGTTGCTCCTGAAAGTAATTTGTAGACAACTTCAGACTGGTGGTGGCTGGACTCCTCACCTCTTCCTAGTAACATCACTTCTGTCCTAAGTTTGGCCGGGCATCTGCAGGCATTCTTGGATGACATGGATGATCTAGACCAGTGGTTCCCAGTTAGCTAATTACTGAGGACCCCCTATTTTTCAAAAGCCAAGCCATGGACCCCCTAATTTTGAAAATTTTGATAACTCTATGGTAGTTACCTTCAAACAATTTTTTTGAACAAAATGTGGGGTAGTCCCTAATAAGTAAAGGATTTTAGGTATACTAAAAAAACCAGACTAGGGCTGAGCGATATCTGGTTTTCAACATTGTGATATGTCAGCAGCTAGACATCGCGATAGTCCTATATATCACTATGTCTGAAAATTGAGATCAGGTGTTGGGATGAGGGAAGGAGCAGTCACGTAGATCTGGTGGGTGGGTTGGGTGGAGATCAGACATGGGCATGTGGGAAGGGGGGAGGTTAGAAAGCGGAGTCACCTCCACCGCTTGGTTTGAGTGGGATGGGGATCCAGCCGCCATCAGCAGGACAGCCAGCAATGGCAGCCAAATATTTTATTGGGGGGTGGGCAGGAACTGAAGGGACCTCAGCCCTTAGGAGTTGGCTCCTTTGGTGCTATATGAAATAAATAAGTAGAATAATTTTCCCAGCAGAGTTTGTTCACACCTTAGGTCACCACATGGCACTTGTGGGCAGATATGTGCCCACTTCCATGGTGCTTTTATGCCCCCCCACCCAAAAAATTAAGGTTTAGAAGATGCCAGGTACCATCTAGTGTAGCCAATAGGGAATGCGATGTCTTGTAGCAACAGGGGAGAAGTGATTATGGGGAGGTAAGAGTTGACTATTCAATCCCCAGCTGTGAGTGTCCCCCCCCATGCATGTACACATGTTTTGATGTGTGCCTGGTTGCCCACAATGCTTTCTCTGGTTTGCAAATGTGGCCATGGACAAATAAAGGTTGGCAACGTCTGGTGCATACAGTCAGCCATATCAGAGGATCCAATTGCCTGCCAAAGCAAGAGGCGAGACAGCTGGCTGTTCCCCCCTAAGCCGCTCTGCGCTTGCTTTCCTTTAGCTGCCTACTGGCAAGAATCAAACCCATTCATTGGTCAATTGTAGGCAATTAGCATAACAGGCACAAATCACTTTATACTTGGCGCCTTGGAGGCTAAGCATACCTGCAAAGAGGCTGATCCAATAATAAATGCAAAAGGCCTTTGACTTTGACTGAAAGGCAATAAGAAATGGCTTTAGGCTTTTAGGTTTTTGCAGCATTTGGCTCCAAATTGTTAGTGCTCCGTCTGTTTTAATTTTGACAGAAAATGGCCCGGAAAGTAGTTTCTTTTAATGGGGAAAATGCAAAGTTCTTTCTAAATATATCTATTTAATTATGTATATATCTTTTTCCAGAAATTTAGCGACTCGTTAAAGTGCCATTCTGTCTGAAGAGTAGCTCTATAAAGATGGCATCATGCGGCCCCATGTTTATTGTTTCTCTGCGATTTCCCTATTAAATGCAGTCAATTTTAAAGACATTTCTTGTAACAGAGAAACTCAACTTGAAATCCAGAAGTCAACATTATGTTCCCCGCTATTTGTGCATTCCGCAGTAATGGACACTGGAACTGAACAAACTGCTTACTGTATCTGAGCCAGAGCAAAAACCCGTGCGTAGTCTCTTGTTGCAAAACAGCAGCCCTGAACTTTGAATTACAGGCGTCACTGAACAAAAATAATTTAGTCTCAAAATCAAATGCATATAGTCAGGCAACAGTCCAAAGAGTGAGATTTAATTTTTTTAAAAGCAAGTACCCGAAGTTCTTTTGTGCTCTTTGGGACTTCTTTCCGGGTAAGTGTACATAGGTTTGTAGCCAGAGACTTCTGTTCTATGCACACTTACCTGGAAGGGTCAAAGGGTTGTCCTTGTTGCAATGTGTTTTTTAATGTTCTGAAGACACTAAGGATGTAAAATTTTTGGAAACATGTTATGCCCCTTATGGATTTTTGAGAAGGATGTGGAAGGTTTTTTTTGTGGGGTGGTGTTGAGGATATGCAATTTTAAAAAATACATTTCACAGACTGAAAGCTACTTTATGAACATTAAACATATTATGTATACCTTCATTTTCCACCGTTAGGGCACCTCTGAAAGATAAGGAAAGGATATTAGCCCACTTGTAGATAAGAAGTGGAAGGGAACATTCCATGGGACTGAGCAATAGGCAGCTTTGTGGAACAGTCTATTTCCTGAAAGTTACAGGAATCCTAGCAGTTTGGTCAGCTTATTTGGCTGAGCAGTGGTGCTGTTTGATTGATAGGAATCTCAATGACCTTTTGGAGCACAACTGCTCTTTGAAATAAAACCTTACATTTGTGCTCCACGTCTCTGCTGCGGCGTCGCCAGTGTCAAGAGTATTTACTATTTAGTGATATTGTAGCATTAGTGATATTGACGCAGGTGGTGCTATGATCTAAACCACTGAGCCTAGGGCTTGCCAATCAGAAGGTCAGCGATTTGATC
The DNA here is from genome assembly GCF_027172205.1 of Podarcis raffonei. Taxonomy (NCBI): domain Eukaryota; kingdom Metazoa; phylum Chordata; class Lepidosauria; order Squamata; family Lacertidae; genus Podarcis; species Podarcis raffonei. The sequence continues at coordinate 103,411,961 of NC_070602.1, read as the reverse complement.
CCCGCAATGGGGTGAGCTCCCGTTGCTCGGTCCCAACTCCTGCCAAGCTAGCAGTTCGAAAGCACGTCAAAGTGCAAGTAGATAAATAGGTACCACTCCGGCGGGAAGGTAAACGGCATTTCCGTGCACTGCTCTGGTTCGCCAGAAGCGGTTTAGTCATGCTGGCTACATGACCCGGAAGCTGTATGCCGGCTCCCTCGGCCAATAAAGCGAGATGAGCGCCGCAACCCCAGAGTTGTCTGTGACTGGACCTAACTGTCAGGGGTCCCTTTACCTTTAGCTTTAGCATTATAGAAGACATCATTTCTGATGAAAGCTTGCATTGGTACCTTTAGGAGACAGGATAGAGAGGGGAAATTTTCCAGCACATTTAGCACAGGTCATCTTAGGTACTGCCTTATCGAAGTTGCTATTTTTGAAGTTCTTTCATGTTGCTCATAGAAATAAAGTTCAGATGGCTGAAACAGCAAAGGTGAAAGAATAAGTGCTTTGAAGCAGTGCTGGCCCAGAAGAGAATGCCGTTATCTGAAACGGCTGTAACATGGTCTGTGTAATCGTAACCATGTGACGGTGAAAAGACTGAGAGATAAAAAGGATGGCAGTGTGTGCATGTACTTGAACAGCACAGCTTGACTGTGTTTGGTGATATTTTCCAGCGTGAAGCGAAGGAACTGCAGAAACGGCTATAACTGGAAAAAAAGGTAATGCTGAATATTACCTTCATGTTTTTCGATGGCCTCTTAACAGTGATGTAAAGGCTGTGGACCGGAAAGTACCAAGAGAGATGCTGAATGCCTCCAAGCCATGGGGTGAGAGAATGGCAGTTTCCTTCCTGAGTCCCATGGTTGTTCCCCTTAGACGGGCAGGCACTCAGAGGTGACAAGAGGCATCTAAGTGTGTCTCAACACAGCATGAGGTGAGGGAGTGACTCTGTTTCCAGAGGACTGAAAGATGGGAAGGATAAGAGCAGGATAGCTGGTATCTCCTGAGCATTGCCCAGCCTAGCTTCTGCACGTGTCATATATGACTACTGGGGAGAGTTGGGGAGCCTGGCGACTGCAAATATTGGGCTGAGTAGCACAGAGCCTAGGACTTGCTGATCAGAAGGTTGGCGGTTCGAATCCCCGCGACAGGGTAAGCTCCCGTTGCTCGGTCCCTGCTCCTGCCCACCTAGCAGTTCGAAAGCACGTCAAAGTGCAAGTAGATAAATAGGTACTGCTCCGGCGGGAAGGTAAACGGCGTTTCCGTGCGCTGCTCTGGTTTGCCAGAAGCGGCTTAGTCATGCTGGCCACCATGACCTGGAAGCTGTATGCCGGCTCCCTCGGCCAATAAAGTGAGATGAGCGCCGCAACCCCAGAGTTGGCCACGACTGGACCTAATGGTCAGGGGTCCCTTTACCTTTACCTTTTAGCCAAGGCTGGTCAGCATCTGTGAATACAGCTTGTATGGCTGTAGATGATAAGTGTCAGTCCAATACATTTTAATTCCAAATGTCTCACCACCCAGCCAGACCCCACACTCTTAAGCCTTATTCAGACATCAGTCTTCCTTCCAACATGATGCTGCCTAAGTCAGATGGTTTTGCCCTGTTGAAGGGCAGGGCCCGCCATGATAATGGAGTCCCCGTGGATTCTTAAAAGACAGTCTCTCCTTCCTCAGCCCCTTTCCTTGATAGCAATTTAACATTCTCATCTTGTCTGCTGACAGCTGGAGGAATTATCCAGATGTACATGAAATGAATGCATTTAAGTGCCCGATTTTAATCACGAATGAACACATTTCAATAGGAAGATTCCACCCCCACCCCCTCACCCCAGCAATGATTTTCCACCCGTCAGAAGTTCCTATGGAATAAATCCACTCGGGTAGTTGACACCGAATGCTAATAATAGACACATTTCTTTCTATAGTTGTGTACTATTCTAAAAATCGGCTTTTTAAACTCTTGTGTTAATGTGAATGTTGGCTGTTGTTGGCTGTTTTAGTAGGCTCATCAGCTCTTTTCATGCTTCGTCTAGAAATGTCTATGAAACCACTTTTAGACTCACCAAAGAAAAGTGATTTTAGATACTCTTTGGTGTCTTTTATGACTAGTAACCACTGAACCATCTGTGCTGGCACTGGGCCTGTTGTTGCTGGGGCTAGAACCAGTGGTCGGCTAGTGAGCATCAAGCAGATCTCTAATGTAAGAGGTGGGCGATCATATAGGAAATCCACTAAGAAAACTTTGGTTTCAGAAGAGAAATATGTATAAGGACTAAGATATACAAGGGCTTGTTGCACTGAGAGGACTATTTGTTTGAGGCGTACTTCAGGAACCCAATGTACCTTCATTCAGGTAATAACTCAGTAAGGATGAACTCACTAGATAAAGTTTCCACATGAAAATTTGATGGGAAGGAAAGACCCCAGCTAGGAAAGGTCATAGAAATTATTTTAAAACATGGTACAAGTCAACAGAGAAAGAAAACACTTAAGCAAGAAAACATTCCCAGTATTGTACCAATGGAATTGCTATTGGGACACAGTTCCCCTATCTTGCTTTTTTATTGTAGTTTTGAATGCCCCAAAGTCAACTCAGATGGCTTCAGACCTCAGCAGAGGTAGTTGTAAGGTACGCTTGCCCCTAAGATATTGCAGTGCTTTTCAGCCAGCCCAATGCAGGCTCAACTAACGTTTTAGTTGTCCATATACAAATGTTAATCTTCATAATAGCATCCAGCTCTGCCTCAAAATCCATTGAAGTTTGTTTTTGTTCCACAACTGAATCAGAGACGCCTCCTTCCAGCAACTCCTGCAGCCAAGCTGATGCCAGATACATTTCTCTACTTTCCTTTGGACCACATCAGCAAGGTCGAGAGTGGGGCCTTGTTTGGGCAACCCAGAACCTCAGTACACACTGCCCAGGCTTGTGCCCTGGGGAGGTCACTTTGGTGCTGCTAACACAATGGTTTGACTTCACCCCCGGAGGCACACTCCACTGTCTCTCGAGACAGACAGATGCCAACAAGGCTCCACTTTGGGATCTGTAGCATCTCTCCTACAAGAAAGCAGACTTATTATCAGGGTTCAAATGCTAACAAACCCTTTTTGGACATTGAAAGTTGGGGAAGAAGGAAAGCTTGCAGCTGAGGGACAGTGTAGGCGGTAAAACCTTGGTGCCAATCCTCCAAACTACACACATTTGTTAGAACATATGATGAAAGCCATTGGCACCAGCTTGAAGGGGCTGACGTTACCACTGAATATCGAGGGGACTCAGCCCCCTCCTTAAAAACTTCTGGGGAGGAGAAGTGCCTCTGCCCCCAGGAGCTGGCACCCTTGAAGAGAGCCTTCATCACAGTGTTCTCAACTGCATGATTGTGTTTAGCTGCATGCATGAAAAGGCTCTGTCCTGATGTTTTAATTAATGTGTGTAAGCCAGGAGTGGAGTTTGCTGCCACAGTGTTGCTTCCCTCCCAATGGAAAGCATTTTAATCCACAGGAGATTCTGCAAAAGGTTGCACAATTTTATGTTCACAGAAATAGGCTTGCCCGCTCTAATATCTGATTATTACTCTGCAGCAGTCCACGCAAAATGGTTTTGAATTTATAGGTAAAGATGACAACAACCATTTCTATATTTGCTTTCTTTTTTGCACTGAACCAAGCAACCTTCCTTCCTTCGTCCCTTCCTACCTACCTCTACTCCGTACCCCCATCTTGGTTTGCATCATAATTTTCTGTATCTAGCTAATAACTGGATTTGGACAAAAAACTGTTTGGTAGATTTTGTAAATGAGACAGCAGTTGCATCAAGTTTGGAATTAAATTGTCATCACAGAAAGCATTTGGAATAAGCTGATTGCTCTTGTGTTTTCCCTTTGAGCCAGATTGCAAGAAAGGAAGGGATGCTGTTTTGCTGTCACTAACACTGTTTGCAAATTCATAACGATGGCAGCAAGTTATTCCTCTTAGGTGGTCATTCGTGATGAACATTTATGAAAAAAGGGAAGGCCAAGTTGCAAATATATATGGGGAGGGGGTGTTGCTTAGTTTGATGCCTCAAGTTTGAGTCTTCCTAAAATGCATACTTCATGGAGTTCCAACCAGTTAAATTTGGAAGAATAAGCAAGGTTGCACAAAAATGTGGAAATCAAAACTATTGCATTTCAGGTTGATTGAGGTAGAAGTCTTTGATTTCCACCCATCCCAGGGGTCTGTAATGTAGCTGACACAGTATTCTTGATTAGTATCTGACACAGCATCTCAGAAATGCTGTGCTTCTTGAGACTACACCAAGTAGCTGATTTTTGCAAAAAGAAGACGTTGCCTTTTCACAGCAATGTGAAACATTTTGTTGTGTGATTTTGTCTAGTTAACTTATTAGGAAGAAATGTGAAACATTCTAACTTTTTGAAGTTTCCTTTTTGGGGAGGAGAGGAGGTAAGAATTCCGAAAGCAGAAATTCTGAGAAAAACCAACGAACAAACAAATTAAAACAAGTGCATTATTAGCACAGGATTATAGCTGGTATTAAGGATGGAGCTGCTATACTGTCTCAGGTATACAAATATAACTATGAGCCAGATTCAACTAGCTGGTCCAATTAATAGAGACCTGTGCAAGAACTTCCACGAGCGTAATGGGGCTTCCCCCATCCTTCCCCCATGCCCCCCTGAAACTTGGCTCTTTGTGGAGTGGATTGGATGAACCCCCTGAACAGTGTGTAGGGGGAGGAAAGGGAAGATGGTTCCACTGGGCAAGCACAAATGCTTGAACAGATGAAATGTGTGTTACAGCACAATGTTGAATTCTTCCCTTAGTCCATCGGGAATGTAGGAAAAGCATCTTTCTTTTCTCCAGTTTATGGAGGTACTTCCTTGTCCTTACATGTCGTTGACGCAGTGTTCTTCTGCACGTTTTGTTTAAGAAGTTGCCACTCTTTCAAACGTGTTCTCCGCAGATGGTGAGATTAAACACAGCAAGAGAAAGCCAGATTGTCTGTTTGGAGAGTTGGCAATATTATGGGAAGAGGTGTGAAATGTCTGTTTGACAAAATGAACACTCGCAGTGGCAGTGGACTGGGAGAAATGGGCGCCTCCAGAAGGGTCCCAGATTTTTATTTTTATTCTTTTGCATCTTGAATCTGATCAGGCTTAAGACTCCCAATAATTATATGCATTAATTTGCTACTGAGAGTCAGGTGGCAAAGCTTTAGAAAAACAGAGTATGTTGTGCAGTAAGTGTCACAAAGGGAGCTGCTGGACCTTAATGTATAAATCCTACCTTTGAGTTAATGTTGGCATGGCAGAGTATTGTGGCTTTTCAAAGGTGGAACTTTTCCATCGTTGTTGTTGTTGTTGTTGTTGTTGTTGTTGTTGTTGTTGTTGTTGTTGTTGTTGTTATTCCAAATCTCATACTGGCAAGTTATCTCAGAAAGCAATTGCTTTCACTACTTGGACTGATTATTATTTTTAAAGCCTCAGATTTACCTTTCAGCAGCTTGCAGACTTTATTACACACTGTGATTGGGGAGGCCTGCCTGTTCTTGGAAAGAGAAGAAATATTCAAAGTGCCTTTAGCAATTTTCCGCGAATAAGGACACAGAACAAGATAATGCTGCTCTGTTGTCTAGTAAGTTCTCTTGCTCCAAGTAAAAGCCTGAACCGGAGAGACACAATTACTTGACCTATAACTAGGCACACAGCTCTGTTCCTTTCTCTGGTGACTTAGAATCTCTACATTAGGCATTAGGCATGGGGCAGAGAGTGGGGGTAGAATTCAGAGGCCACGGTTGACTTGGGAAATCTTCTAATATGCTCCTAATGCAGTATTGTATAAACAGTGTAGCAGTAGCCAAGAAGAAAGCCACCGTTCCTGCACAATATATATATAGTATGTGTTTATTATGCCCTTTGATTTATTGTCCACAGGCCATAATTTTTCTTTTGGCTGCTGTTGAGTGTAGGTAGCCTGTAAAATAGTAGCAGTAATCTCTGGCATTTTTATAGGCATCTACATCTTCAAAGTGCTTTATGGACATTACTTAATCAGCTGTTATCTTTGGAACCCTTCGGTCCCTATATTCACAGTTCCAGAGCTCTGTTACGTATACATAAATGTCTATTCTGTATTTGGAAGCCTAATTATTTTACAGCATGATGCTTTTTTATTATTCTTACTTCTTCAGAGATTGAGTATGATATACTTAAGAGAGAGAGAGAGAGAGAGAAGGAATTGGCTTTTAAAAAACCATATGCTTATTTTGAGGGTATGCACAGTGACATCTTGTTCAATCAAACATTACCTTATGGCAACAAGCAGTGTACACTCGCTGGATGTGTATTGTGTTAGGTGCTCCTCCTGTGTCTGAGACCCAGTTCAAACCTTACAGCTCCACTTGCTGAAAGCTGCTTTGATGTGGCTACATTCCATAGGGGAACCACAAGGTTTGAAGATGGCTCACTATATGGATGGATGCTCCTCCAGACCATTGCGGGTGTACTCTGCAACAATCGGGCATTAGTGATGGATTTATTCTGCTGCAGTTTGTTCTGCGGTGCTTCCCCAAAGCTACCACATTATTGATGTCCAGATGGGCTATAGCGCAGCAAAAGTAGCACAAAAATAAACCAGAACATATGTAATGTAAAAAGTTACTGGATTTCATCAGGGTGTTAGAGGATATGCACTGATAGAAAGTGAAGCAGTGTAACCACCCTAAAACCTTTTACAGCACAAATAGCTTTCATAGTTGGGAGTACTTGTGAGCATGCCAATACGATCAAGATCACAAACCATCATGGATTTGCAATAATTTTTAAAAAGGGATGCCTGGATAGGCCCAAAGAGTATCCACACTAGCATTTGTGGCCATCGGTGCTGTTGTGAACATTGTCCATACAATCAGGGCTATTAAATTTGTGAGCCTTTTTCAAACATAATGGAGTGTTGAAGCATAAAGTTCCATGGTTATGATTGCGCTGTTAGTTCTCTTTAAAATACACGTGAATGCAACCTATTGCATGTGCAAAATAGGAGGTCTTTCGGCTTTTTGGGGGGTCGCAGGATCATTGCCCACAGACAGCGAGTTCCAGAGAAAAATAGGTGTAGGTATTTCCTTTTTTTTTTCCGTTCTATGGAGCGAGCTAACAATTCTGCAAATTTTCAGAGGGGTTGTCATGTTCATCTGTGACAGCAAAAATGATGAAGAGTCCTGTGACACTGTAAAGACTATCAAATTCATTGTGGCATAATCTTGCGTGGATTAGGGTCAGCTTCATCAAATGTATGAATTGTTATATGTGTAGATAGGTGTGAAACACACAAAGGAGTCTGTGTAAATTTCACTAAAACTTAAACGTATACAAAAAAAAAAAAGCCCCGTAGCCATTACAACAGCTGTAATTGAGGATAAAATAAGGACCCTATCACCGCTGAGTTAATTAATACCCATTGTAGGATATAGAAACTGCAATCCCATCTTATGTAAAGGTGACAGAACTAAATTTATTTTATGTGTGGTTTCATGATGGATTCTTTGAAGCTGTTTTGCCGTCCAACCAATGTTGATGTAACATCTTCTCTGATCTGAGTAATTATTTAAATCTGTTTGTGCTACAACCTCCTAATGTACCTTTTAAATCTGACTGATTCAAGAACTTGCATCATTTATTGTGAATGGCCCTGTGATCCTAGGATGAATGGCGGTATGGAAATTTAATAATATATATATATTTTTTAAAGGATCATTCTTAGCAGAGGACTTTCTGCAGCCCAGCAGTCCTGAGTCCATGGGACTGCATAAGGTACTGAACTCAGTGCCAGCTATTCCACACTCCCTCCCTGTTTTGCTTTGGAAACTGGCATTGACGTGTCCCATTCACAACAATAAGTTCAGTGTAACAAGGCAGTTAAGAAAAGATGAACTAAAATGTGGGGTGATGTAGTATTGGCCATGCCATACGCTGGAGTTGCCGCCATATGCCGTCCTGGCTGCCAGTGCAAGGGACAAGCAAATAAGAGTCCATGATTTCTGCATTCCTACTTAGAAGGGCCCATAAAGTTACTTGGAGGTTATTTTTACACCCCCTGCTTGAATGGGCTTCAAGGGGTGATTTGGCTGCGGGACGTTCTGTTTGCTGCTGCTGACTCATTTTTATTTTATTTTTTAAAAAATATTCTCCTTTTGCACAGCTTCAGGGATGCCAGTTAGTCAGCATCATGCTTTAAAAAAAGGATTTTGATTACTTCGCTGTGGAATAAACATATAACACTGCTTATCACAGCAGTGAGAAGAGTGGTTTTAAATGGACTTCTTTAAAATGAACTCTGTTGAGTCATTATCTTCTTTTTTTAGCATGTGTATTTTCCACTTCGTTCTTTTCTGTCATGTTCAATTTGAAATTTGCTGTAAAAATGCAATGCCTCTTTGGAATTGCCGGTTTCTGGGTAACAGGATTGTAACTCTTGATGTACAGCAGCACCAATAATAATAATAATAATAATAGGTAGGTAGAAATAATGCTACCATTCTGTATGTGTAAGGAATTTGCTGTATACATTGAAAGTAAAAGAACTAAGCAAGGTGAAAGGAACCTATTGTGACTATGGATCAAAATATTCTGAGTATTTATACCTCACCCTTCAAATACAATACAAATACAATAAATATTTTTTAAAAACTTGCAATAAAGCATTAACAACAATAAAAAAATAAGCTCGAGAAGCACCATATTTTAGGGCTTCAGCAGTTACATTTTAAAGAACTTATGGGAAGCAATATTGTGAGGATTCTAGTCATGCTATTTGCATCATACTTAAAATGGACTAATTCTGATAGATGGTTTTCAAGTGAACGCTTCCAAACTTCTTGTGGCTGTGCTAGAGGAGGAAGGAGGATCATGCAAGCTGAAGGTTTTGCCTAGGTTCTTTCCTGTTGGGGTAAACCATGGTTTAGTGTGACCTGCTGTTACAAATGCTGGAAGGTTTTTGTTGTTGTTTTTGGTTAGTGTGGGTTGTGAAATTGTTCGCAACTTGACTAAACTTTTTGGTGCCACAAGTGAAGAAAGGGAAATTTCTGCAGTGCTTAAACACATTTCACAGGATATAAGCCTCACCAAGCTAACATGCAGTGGATTACACTGCATGTAAAATTCAAATGTATAGTTAAAGCCATGGTTTTCCCGGTAGTGATGTATGGAAGTGAGAGCTGGACCATAAAGAAAGCTGATCGTCGAAGAATTGATGCTTTTGAATTATGGTGCTGGAGGAGACTCTTGAGAGTCCCGTGGACTGCAAGAAGATCAAACACATCCATTCTTAAGGAAATTAGCCCTGAGTGCTCACTGGAAGGAAAGATCGTGAAGCTGAGGCTCCAATACTTTGGCCACCTCATGAGAAGATAAGACTCCCTGGAAAAGACCCTGATGTTGGGAAAGATGGGGAGGGCACAAGGAGAAGGGGATGACAGAGGACGAGATGGTTGGACAGTGTTCTCGAAGCTACAAACATGAGTCTGACCAAACTGCGGGAGGCAGTGGAAGACAGGAGTGCCTGGCGTGCTCTGGTCCATGGGGTCACGAAGAGTCGGACACGACTAAACGACTAAACGACTAAACGACAACAAAAATTCAAATACACAAATAATACAATTTACTCAGAGAAGTGAATTTTATTGGTCCCTGCTATGCTCTGATTAAATTTGACACTACATTTTCAAGAGAAGGGTGATTTCCATTCTAAACTACCTAACAAGGTTTCACTCTTGTAATAAGTTGCTGTGATGTGTGCAGTGCTACCTGATTTATGATGCTTATATGAAAAATCACAAAAAAAAAAGATCCACCATTTCTTAAACATATATTTTCGGTGTTTGAATTTGTTGCCTGAAAAGAGAAAGAAAACAACAGTTTTTAAAAAGCCACTCTGTTGCAATAAAAATCTGCAAAGTTTTTTGGTTTTTTTTGTGTTGGTCAAAATAGTAAATAAAACATAAAGCTCAAATGTGTTTAAAAATAAATCTATGACCTTGGGTGATTCCCCCCCCCCTGCATATTTGGCATCTTTCGGAACTCCATCCATCATTTTTGTTAATAGCGTCCTTTTCTTTTTAGGGATCAGCAGATTCGTACACAAGCAGACCATCAGATTCTGATGTATCTCTCGAAGAGGACAGGGAAGCAATCCGTCAGGAAAGAGAACAGCAGGCGGCTATTCAGCTTGAAAGAGCAAAGGTGTTTCTCTTTCTTTCCTTAACTTCTTTTCCCCCTTTCCCAACCCCTCTCATAAAAAGGATATGCCAGCAGGTGCGGAGGAAGGGAGGTGCAGTGGGAGCAGGCTGCCCCGAGTGTCACCACTGGGGTGTGTGTGACAAAATGGCGGACGGCACTCACTGTGGGGTCTGCAGTGCACCTGAGCCATGCGTCTCTCCTGGGAGAGACGCAGTGGCTTGGGCGTGCACAGGCTCTGTGCTGCCCGCCGCCTCCCCCCCCAGCTGTAGGGTGGCTGAGTGGGAGGAGGCAGGCAGACTCCAGAGGCACTGCGGTGCACCCCGCCCCTAAGGGCTGCTCGCCCTGCCCTCACCCTGCCCCCATGGGCAGCTCACCCCACCCCTATGGACAGTTCGCCCTGCCCCTGGGTGCGTCATCCCAGGCGCCTGATCAGCTTCCTCCTCTGCTGGACGCCCGCTGGGTGGGGGAGCCAACGGCAGGGTGAACACATAATGCTAATTGTTTAATGTTACAAGGGCAAGCTGCAGTGAGCCTCTGACTCATTTTCTCCTTCACCCCTTATTTGGCACAACTGTGACGAGATCAGAAATTCCCATGTCCGTTTTAGATTGACCCTAGTTTAGCATTGCATCCCAGTCCTAAACTATAGTTGATCTTAACTATGATTCAACAAACCAGAGTTAAAACTAATTGCAGTTGGTCCTGGTTTGTGCAGTTAAAGGGGATTAAAGGACTCTTTCTCCATAGCACAACAAATTCGCTTAGAAGAAGAAGCTGGGGCGGGGGGGAATGCAGTGAAAAGTGTGGGGTGAATGAATGACTTAATGGAAAGACGAATAAACACCCCTGCAAGCAAATCAGGGTGAATGCAGGTAGAATGTTTATTGTAGTATAACCTTGCTGCAACCAAATTAAGACGAATGCTGAATAAAGACAGGATATAATTTAACTTCCACTTCAGCTTTGTGCATGCAGATCAGGATGAATGCTCAATTAGCAGGTCTTCTGGGGGAGGCTCTAAAGCAGCCATGGAAGATTCCAAACTTCTCTTCACAGTCACGCAGGGTGGGAAATGCTATTTTTGCACCAGCCCACTGTGAACATGTAACTGGTAATAGCCCCCTATTCCTGGTATTTACCCCCTTTGGAAATATAGGGGGAACTACATTAATGTGCAAATTACTCAAATATATTTTTGCAGTTTTCTTGCAGTTTTGCAGCTATAGGGTCTATTTTAAATTAACTGCAACCAGACGGAGGGCTACACCGCATAGCATAAAAATGAAGAATAGGCGAGGAGGCAAGAAGAGCTTTTTGTTTTTGACAAGCTGTTTTTCTAATTCAAATTTCAAACATCTGTGCTCTTCCCCTGAGGAGGATCGCAGATGCCAAAATATGTTAAGGCATGTGAAAACCAGTTTGTCAAAAGATACTTCTTGCACCTATAGGCTTTGCCTCCCCCCACTTTATGTATTTGAAATTAAACTAAAAAAAGAGCATCATCCTGATCCAGTATGCTGTTGCCTTGGCAGCCCTAGAGCCGGAAAACTTAATTTCTGAGTGATTTAATATCTAGTTAAAAGCTAGTTTGTTTAGGGATGAAAGCAAATACAGCAAACCTAGGGGGGGAATCACCAGATTCTAAAATAGTTTCAGTTTATATGGGGGCAAATTAACTCATTGTACATTCCAGACAGTTTCCTGTTCCTTAGTCCGTTAGGCTGGGATGCCATGCAATTAAAGCAACTGAATTCTGGACCAAGAAAAATATATGGCCATTCGGGTGCCAGATATTATTGGATTACCTAGAAGAAGAGTTGAAAGTAGGGAAGGAGCAGGAACCTTCAAAACTATCTAATAGCTACTAAACTAGCCATGTGCTAGCTTGCCAGTTTCTTGTTGAAGTGCAAGTAATCTTGTGCAACAGAAAGCAAGCTCAGTTTTTCGTTGTTTGGGTAAAACATGGTCTCATACGGTACAACACTCACACTACAAATTCAGCCTCAGTGTGAGGATTTTTGGCTGTCTGTGTATGTCTCAAACCAGCATTGGTTGGAGAACACTTTGGAACTTTGTTATCTGAGCTTTTGCCTCTGCTTTACAGAACATGAGTCTCCTGGTACTCAGGGGTCCCCTTTCCCTTGTTCCATCGGCTTTGCATGACTGGTCACTTTCTCATTCCTGCCCCTGTTTTACAGAACTGTGTTTCTCTTCCTAGTCAAAGCCTGTAGCATTTGCCGTTAAGACTAATGTGAGCTACTGTGGAGCACTGGATGAAGATGTTCCTGTACCAAGCACTGCCATCTCTTTTGATGCTAAGGATTTTCTACACATTAAAGAGGTAACTACACAGTGTAATTACTCTTCTTATCTGCCAATAGCTTGAGCCTGAACAGTTAGCTTTGAGCCATGCAAGATACAAAACTGATGCTGAAAAGCAGCCAGCATCGCACGGAGCATATAGTTGATTAGAGAGTGTGACACCCAGGATAATTCACCCTGATCAAAATTTTAAACAGCACCAAGGGTGCCTGTTGGGACAACTTGAATTCTAGACCAGTGAACCAACACTGAGACCCAGGGAGGCTTATGTTAATTCATGCTTGTTTAGCAAACCTTAAATAGGAGTTAAAGGAATATACTGTGGGACTTTTTCACTTTTTGGCAGCTATCGGGCCACAAAGGTTAATGAATGAATTGGGCTTTGGTGTCCTTCTGGGTGTCTAAGCGATACCAGACAATTTCCTTCTGAGGTGGTGGGTTGTCTGCTTCTTGCGATCTGCATGCTAGTGAGTTACCAAACTGCAAGCTGAATCTCAGCTGAGCTATGCCCCATACACAATACTGCTCAGCCAATGTATTTCACGAACACACAAACATACACCCAGACACACGCATATATATATGCTTCCATTTTAATTATCACTCATACAGTGTAGCATTTGCTATAACAGTGCTAGAATATTTGTGTTATAGAAGACCCATCTCTCCTGCTACTGGGGGACAGCCCAAGACTTTCTTTAATAGGAATTCTGACTCCATCTCTTCCTACAGCTTCCCAGCGATTTCCCAATCTTTATATATACTTGTATTCCAAGGTACAAATTTATATCACTTATATCTGGGGCAGGGAACCTGTGCCCCTCCAGTTGTTTGACACCAACAACTTCCATCAGCCTCAGCCAACATCAGCAGTGGGAAGAGAGGATGAGAGTTGTAGTCCAACAATGTATGGAGGGACATAAGTTCCCCATTCCTAGACTTAAAGCATGATCCTATGTGTGTTATGTGGAATTTCCTACAGCAAATCTCTGCCTTAACTACCTATTTTCAACTCCCCACTCCTGGAATGAAGGAGGTCATGTGCAATGCATGCATCATCCAATGAAGGCACAAGAGGGGGCGAAATACTTGGTGGGAGCATAGAGATGGTAAAGTCTACTTTGGCAGGGGGACAAACTTGTTCCACAAGTTAGGTTTCTGAAAGACAGATATTGGTATGTTTCACATCAACATACCCATCTTATGTCCTCTTTGAAATGTGTCTTGTTTTGATGGAGTTAACTTTCACGTTAGCATGCTTAGTGTTATTTATGCATGATAAGGCTTATCAGTGGCTAGTAGTTGTGATGGTTGTGTCCAATTCTCCCTATAAAATGTGGTATGCTTCTGAATATCACTTGCTGAAGGACATAAGTAGGGAGAGTGCCATTGTGCTCCCATCGTTCTTGTGGGCTTCCAGTGGGCATATGCTGGTCCCTGTGAGACTCAAAGACGGGATTAGATAGGCTTTTGGTCTGATCCAGCAATGCTCTTCTTATCTTAGGATTTCAACCTTGTGTGAATTTTCAGTTTACGAGTCCGCTATAATTATATGGGGAAAGTGCCTTTTCTTATTGGGAATGGGGTGTGAGTAGGGGAGAAGTTACTGCACAATTATGCACCCATCGCCATGCTGCCTATGACACCATTAAGGACAGCTGTAACTCTTCATTAAATGACTAGTCTCATCTTAAAGGTGTTCAGCTCAGTGCTCTACAGTAGAGACTTTATCTGCATGATTGTTTTTAATAGGATATAAGTTCTGTTAGAGCTGGACATGACATTGAGCTGGAAATTATTTTATGCATTCGAGCAATATTCACCCATATATCTCTCTCAAGGTGGAAAAGAAACCAGCGACAGAATTGGGGAGATGGAAAAATGGTTGAGTGAACAACCCCTTCCCACCTTTTCCATTGATTAAACTCACAGCTACTCCTGGGTTTTTGTTTTTTTGTTTTTAAAAAAGAAAGTCTTAGGGGAAAATACGCACTCAACTGTGTTTCATGTCTAGCTTCGGCCTCTGGGAAGGTCACTTTGGCAACAAGCTTGAAATGTCAGCAAGAATGGATGGCTCTCTGTATTCAGAAAGTCTCATCTGTCACCCGTTGGACCATACATTATGCACTTTCAAAACAGATTAAGTGACAACAATTATTGGCAATGCATAAACATTCCAGGCTCAGCAACCAACAGGAGGGAAATGTACTTCTTACCCCTACGCTGAAGATTCAGATATGCCTTGAAGAACATATGGAAGGTGCTTCGTAATGGGAGTAACCTTGCTAAGCACGAAGCATCTTTGTAGCTCAACTTTGGGCACAAGATAAGCATTTTTACAGGCTTACCAATAATCTAGTAGCCCACTTCCCAGATGTCATGAAACACCCTCATAAACACCCACCCTATCAACTGGTGAATGTGTGTACTGTATTGTACTGCTAACTGCATCTCCGATCCAATCCCAGGACTTGCCTATGTACTGAGCCTCGCAAATGTCTCATAGGTCGCTGCTCTTCCTCCTTGCTGACATTTCCTTTCACCCTTCCTTTGTTACTTCTTTAATTTGCACGGTCTTTCCCAATATCCCCCCAAACAAACACTTTTGTTATGTGAGTATAAGTAGCAAGCGAAATATGCTTTCCAAACCTGTCCCACTGCAGTTTTATTATTTGCATTCTGCATTGCTCATCGTGAATTCATTTTTTCCCCTGTTGCAAGAAAGTGGGGGGAAAGAGAGGATAATAGTGTCAGGTGGACACGTGGGCAGGTTGCAGGGGTGGAGGTGGCTAGGCCTGGACTAGGAATCAAAATGCTAGGGCAGACACATAATTTGATCCCTCTTGGGTTTATAAGCTTACGTATTTTGAGCATGCACATTGTGGGCCCTTGAAACATAGCTCAGATGCATATCTTGACATCTGTATGCAGCACAGTTAAAAGGATGAATGTGGAGGCAAAGTGTCTGGGCCAATCCTACCATTAGGCAGAGTGAGGCAGCCTCCTCAGGTGGCCGGTGCTGAGGGGTGGAGAGTAGCAGGGAAGGGTTGGCAGACGGAGCTGTATGTGCCATGCAGCTTGCCCTAAGGCAGCTTCCTGCCCTGAGGTGTAACAGAGGCTGCTTATACTAACATTCAGCTTCCAGTCCGGTTGGCTTTTGCACATGGATCGGGAAGAGGTGCCATTTTGCGCTTTGACTTGGACAGCAAACTGGAAGTTATGCATGGAAAATGGGTAACAAAGAAAAGCAGTTGTATGCTTATGCTTCGTACAGGAGTTCCTTCACACAGCAAGTGATACCCCCACCCCCCATGGCAGGATGAGCTCTGCTCTTCTGTCCCCGCCCCAAAAACACACACACACACCTGGATCCAGGAGTCTCCCCATTAATGCTTCAGGTGAGCTGCCCACTTTGGTTTTCAAGGAGTTTGTGCATTTGTTCAAATGCCTGTTGGGTGCTATTTACTGTACTGTTCTTAAAAAGCAGGTAGCTTTATTATTTATACAAGGGTGAGGTTTAATTTCTTGTGAAAATCAGAAGGTTTCACCTAAGTTTAATCTTGGGGGAAAGATGATCCACGTACCATAATGCTGTGAGTTTGATTCCACAACAGATTCACTGCTAAAATTAACAGATATGTGTACACTTCCTTATTTGCACTTGGTCAACCTGCATTAAAATTCATGGAGGGTAAGACTATCAGTGTTGGCTATGATGGCTATGTTCTGCCTCCACTGTCAGAGGCAGTATGTTTCTGAGTACCAGGTGCTGGGAAGTACAAGTGGGGCACTCAGGTCTCCCTTGTCTGTGGTTGGCCATTGTGAGACCAGGATACTTGTCCAGCATCTTACGTTCTTAAGAGTTTATTCAATGGATCAGGAGTGAATAGTACCATCCTGATGGAGTTACTGTCATAATAGGATGGTACCTCCTCCAGATGGATGTGAATAATTTCTGTCTGTCTGTCTTCCTCGTGTCAAAATCTCACTGCATAGGGAAAGCTAATGAGTCCGTGAAACTTTGGATTAGGGTTGTAGGTTGCAGGGAAGAAGAGAAAAAACAGAGGCACCATGTCACATTTCAAGCAGTTCTCCCTATCTGTCGTTTTAGAAAAGTGCCCACATTTTGCTACCTGTTCTCTTCTTAATACGTATCATGCTTGTTGGGTAGTCCATTTAGAACGGAGACAGGGAATCTGTGGCCTCCATATGTTATTGGACTCTACCTCTCATCAGTCCCAGTCTGCATGGGCAGAGGTCAGCAGGGATGGTGGGGCATCTGGACGGCCACAGATTCCCCATTCCTGACTATAGTAGCTCCTGTAAGGAGTACACAAGGTGCTTTTGCGGAATGGTGAGTGGATGCTGGTAGTGGAAGAAGCTCGCAAAATAAGCTGTGTTCACAATTAAATGGGAAGATTCAAATCAAGTGCTCGTTTGTTACAGAAATATAACAACGACTGGTGGATAGGAAGATTAGTTAAAGAAGGCTGCGAGATTGGCTTCATTCCAAGCCCACTTAGGCTGGAAAACATCAGGATCCAGCAGGAGCAGAAGAGAGGGCGTTTTCATGGAGGGTAAGATAAAAGCACTTCTTTTACTCATAGACAAATCTGAGTGCAGCCTTTGTGTTATTAGCTGGTTTCGCCTTTTCAGTAACTTACTCAGGGTGGCCTTTGTTTACTCAAGGTGAGGAATGGACATTTTGCGGTTTGGAAAGTGGCAGGAAAATTCACTGGAAATGTGGGGGTGAACGAGAGTTTAAATGCCAGGCAAGACACCGTTCAAGCAAATCATCACGAGGGCTTATCATGAGGGAGCCAGCATGGTATAGTGGTTAAGAGTGGTAGTCTCGTAATCTGGTGAACTGGGTTCGCATCTCTGCTCCTCCACATGCAGCTGCTGGGTGAGCTTGGGCCAGTCACACTTCTCTGAAGTCTTTCAGCCTCACTCACCTCACAGAGTGTTTGTTGTGGGGGAAGAAGAGAAAGGAGAAGGTTAGCTGCTTTGAGACTC
The DNA here is from genome assembly GCF_027172205.1 of Podarcis raffonei. NCBI lineage: Eukaryota > Metazoa > Chordata > Lepidosauria > Squamata > Lacertidae > Podarcis > Podarcis raffonei. The sequence continues at coordinate 103,394,409 of NC_070602.1, read as the reverse complement.
CTTAGGGTAGTGATAAAGCGGGATATCAAATCCAAACTCTTTTTCTCTTCTTATTATCATATAATCACCCCGCAAACAAATCAGAAGGAATGCTCATGAAAGACCTGATGTAGCCTAACCTCTGCATAACCTTTATGTAGGCAAACCATGACGAATTCATAAAGAGATTTTCAGAGCAGTGAGGGAAATTCTCAAAGTCAGTGCAATTCTTTTGCCACACAATTGGGGCCTAAGAAAATTGGCTGATTTGGTTGTCTTTGTAGAGAATTGTTTGTGACTGAATAATTAGAAGAATATCGAAAGATGATCTGTCCACAAATGTAACTTACTGACCAGAGAGTATGGAAACGATGAGATTAAAGGGGGCATAATTGCATTTCTCTGCCTTGTAGTTATTTTATTATAGTTTGTATGTGGAATCTTCCTTTTATCAACTTCTTCTTCACTTATCCTTATGCGTATTTATTCAGTGTCTCTTTTTCCCTTATGGGAGAAAGAATGGACAGATAAGTCTGTGTGTTCTTTAATAAAATCGAAACCCTGTTGAGTATCATCCTCTGATTGCTCAACATATTAAATGGAGATTCTTCACAATGTAGGAAATCAAGTGGGAATTCTTCTTCAAGCCTTGGAGAAATGGTGTCTGGTACTTTTCGAGCTACACCCACTTCTACTGGTGAGTGTTAATATTTGTTAAAATGAAGTCACTTAAATTTTAAAGGTAGCTTTGATTGTGGAGGCAGGACACCATCTATTGTGCAATCAAACCTGCATTCATGCTAATAGGGTCACTGTGGGTGATGGAAGAAAGCAGCTGCATATATTGAATTACCGTACTTTTCTCTCTATAACACACAGATTTCCCCCCCTAAAAAGTAAGGGGAAATGTCTGTGCGTGTTATTGAGCGAATGTGTGGTCCCTGGAGCCGACTGGCCTGAGTGCAGGGGCAAAAATCAGGCAAAAATCCGATCGTGCGAGAGAGGAAGCTGTTGCTTTCCTGCATTCTGCCTCAGGGTCTTACTGCCCACCCTCTTCTGTTTCGGTTGCTGTTTGCTCAAATGGAACATAGAGCAGGGAAATCCCCGCCCCTCCAGGCAAGCAGAGGGGAAAGGAAAGGATCGCGTCCTTCCTTCTAATTCCACTCCGTGCTCCGGTGCTGCTGCGTCCAGGGAAGCATTTTAGGGACTCGCAGGCAGCCGGAAAACATGCAGGTGGGAGAGAGAGAGAGGGAGGGCTGGCTTGGGTGGCTGGGTGGGGGAAACTTTTGCCTTCCTTTCCTCCCTCCCGTTAAATCCCTCTCCTGCATTCTTAGCCAGCTGCTTCTCTGCACACCCCTCTCGTGCTCCTTGTCCCTTCTGTGCTTTTCCTTCCCTCCCCACTTAAAACATGGTTACAAAGCACGGATCCACATGGATCCTCAGGATCTTTGCATTGGGTCACCCCAAATTCACCATCAGATCACATTACATGTCCATGGCTACAGCCTGCACCAAAAAAATCACGCATCCACTGTTGCCTGGGGCTGCAATGGTGCAAAAACGTGGTTACAAAGCATGGATCCACATGGATCCTCAGGATCTTTGCATTGGGTCACCCCAAATTCACCATCAGATCACATGTCTGTGGCCACAGCATGAGGCACAAAAATGATACATTCACTGTTTCATTCAGAATTCCCCCCCCCCCCCGTTTTCCTCCTCTAAAAACGATGTGCGTGTTATGATCAGGTGCGTGTTATAGAGCGAAAAATACGGCAATTGCAGCTTTGAAGGATTTTTGAGCCAAACTTACAGTTTATAAGGAGTAAATATAATAAAGTTTAACTTGAGAAATAGGTATATCAAAATGGATATGTAAAGAAAAAACCCCAGTTACTGCAGCTGTTTTGCTTTCTGCATAGGATACATCTTATAGCTGTTTTTGATCTGTTGCTGCTTTTGAATAATGCCTGTGAAAATAAACGGTTGTAAAAATGCTCCTTGTTGGTTTGTGACCAATGAAAATGTTTTTACTGACTTCTAAGCAGGCCCTAGAGAAGTAGGCTTGCAGCTGAATTTTGCTTTATACTATATGGAATGTGCTGGTGCCCTTGAGACCTCCCAGCAGCAATGTGGGGGCTGCTTGTATCTGAGTAGATCGTCACCTGGCTGTGGGCTGCATCTAAATGCCTCTGCTTTGTGGGTTCAGCCAACTGCATGAGTCTTTGCTACTGACATGCTGTTGGGGGTGGGGGAGAGACCCATGTGATTGCGTGTGTGTGCGCACACACACACACACCACAGCCCAGGCTTGGGTCATTTAGATGCTCGCCTCACTGGAAGTCACTGCATGTGACTAAGAGGAGATTTGAAGAGTACTACTACCTAAGGCGAAGGAAACCCTTTGGTTCTAGATGAATTGTGGTAGAGGGTGGGATCCTGAACTGAGGATACTGGGGTGAACATGAATGGAACGAGCAACTGAAATGCACTCATCAAAGTAAACAATACTGCTTCTTCAGAAGGAAGTTGAGAGATGTGCAAATTCATTACTGTTAGCTTTTCTAATTGTTTCGGCTACTATCAGATGGAATTGCTGTGCAACGCATAGTTTGCATGCTGCGTGACTTTTTATATGGTTAAGTGAAGTAATATTTATTTATTTATTGATCTTTCAGCAAAACAGAAACAGAAAGTGGTAAGTATACAAACTCCCACCTTGTGCCCTGTAGAAATAGCGTACAATATCCATTCAAGACAATACATTTATTGGACATGCCATTCTTGTTTTAGACGGAACACATCCCACCGTACGATGTAGTACCATCCATGAGGCCTGTTGTGCTAGTTGGCCCCTCGCTAAAAGGCTATGAGGTAAACATTCTCGTTAGTTACTATTAAACTCTTTGCTTGGTCTGCCCTTCACAACCCTCTTTGCTGCTCCCCCCCCCCAAACCTTTTGAATGAGAATCAGGCTCAGTTCCCTATAAGCAATTAACCACCTGCACATGGTTAATAACCCAAAACACACTGCTCCGGCCTATGGATTTCCATCTACATTCCTGGTAGGACCATGGATCTATAAAAACTAAAGTGGGGCGACTGCTCACATCTGGATTGCCAGAAGTGGACCACCAGTTCCCACAGCTTTATTCCCTGATCTGATCACTCTGCCTGCTCTTTTGGGGAGAAATGCCGCCTTTTACTTTGGACAGAATAATATATGCAAAGTGAAACACTTGCTTTAAGCTGCTGAGTAATACAACTTAGAGAACATGGTTTTTAAAAATTAAAATAATAAAACTAATGTTCTTATCTTGATCTCCCTCCCAGGGCAGTTAAAAACCTGTTCAGATTGTATCTTGCACTGTGGGGTTAAAGGGTAGAAACCCTCTCATTTCTGCATACTGCCAACATAGTTTGGGGAGTGTTGTGAATATCCTTTTTATTTATGAGGGAAGCAGAGCTCTCACTTTGGGGTATCTCATTTGCAAATGTTGGGAAGAGTCAATGTATTTAGTTCCTTCTGTATAGTTAGAAAGTGGATTTGTCAGTCGAAGGAGATCTGACCAATGAGGGTATCCCATAGTTGAAATGTTCACGCCAATGTAATGGGCATTGGCTGTTCACAAATGTCTTTACTTTCCAACTCTTTTCTTACCTTGGGCTTCTTTATCTCTGTTCTCAATCCTTCCTCAATATTCCTCATCCCTGAAAGGTGACAGACATGATGCAGAAAGCCCTGTTTGACTTCCTGAAGCACAGGTTTGATGGGAGGTGAGGAATAAAGTTCTCTTTCACGTTTCCTGCCCTGTATGAATGATTCCATCTGGAACTTCAATCTTGATTGCTTCCATTGTATGTGTCGACATAGTTCCCTAGCTCTTGCTTATATTTTTTCACTTAACTTTGGAACGCAGCCTTCTTAATTATTTGCATTAATTATGTTGCATTACTGTGTTTGGCTGCATAACTGCATAGATCTAACAACAGAATCAAATCTTGAACCTGGATGAATTAATGCTAAAAGTTGAAATAGATGGAATGTAGTTGTCTTTCTTCTCAAGAAAAATGCAGTGCCCAACTTAGAGAAATCATTGTTGCCATGCAATGCATAATCAAGGATCTAAAAGGTGACTATTTCAACGGCACATTAATTTTCTGCGCATGTTAACGACCCGAGTTGACCAAACTTCTGCGGAACCACAATATTTTTAAAAAGGTGGTGTAAAAAATTCAATTTGATTTATTTCAATTTGATTGATTGATTTTTAACATTTAAAAATCAATATACAAAATGCAACATAAAAGGAGTATCATTAAAAACAAGGTGCAACATAAAATCCAGTAAAACAGTATTATACTTGCTGAGAATAATGGTTGACCCCAAAATAGCTGGCCTGTCCCAAAGAGCTGCTAATTTGGAGCTGCCAGCTGTTCTCTGCTATTGTTTCATGGCATTTCAAATTGTCCAGGGTAAGGGTTCAAAACAGAGATTACATTACTAAGATTTCTTATTTGTAGGCAGATGAGGGTAAGAGGGAGACTTTTGCCCCCTCGTGAAGCAATAATGGATGAGTAGGGACACGGGTGGCGCTGTGGGTTAAACTACAGAGCCTAGGACTTGCCGATCAGAAGGTTGGTGGTTCAAATCCCCGCGATGGGGTGGGCTCCCATGGCTCGGTCCCTGCTCCTGCCAACCTAGAAGTTCGAAAGCTCGTCAAAGTGCAGGTAGATGAATAGGTACCGCTCTGGTGGGAAGGTAAACAGTGCGCTGCTCTGGTTCGCCAGAAGTGGCTTAGTCATGCTGACCACATGACCTGGAAGCTGTACGCCGGCTCCCTCGGCCAATAAAGCGAGATGAGCGCCACAACCCCAGAGTCGGTCACGACTGGACCTAATGGTCAGGGGTCCCTTTACCTTTAAGAACATAAGAGCCATGCTGGATCAAGCCACAGGACCTTCAAGTCCAACCTCCTGTTTTCACAGTGGCCAACTAGATTTTTTTAAAATTTCATTTTTGGTTGCCTTTTGCATGAAAAATGACCCAAAACAACTTGCAAGGTAATACATACATTAAAAATGAAGTATAAAAAACCCAAAACAAGGAAAACACATCCTGTATATAGGCACCCAACCCACTCCACTAAAAAGTGAGCAAGAAAGAGGCCACAAATATACCTAATACCTTTCAAACTAAGGTCCAAATAGGTGAAAATAAACTACTTTTTGACAGAAAATTGGGCTTCTTTGCAGCTTGTTATGCTTACCTATCAGTGTTGTGATTCTTGCACAAAATTTACAATACAGTGATGTAGATGAGTGGAACTGGGTGTCTAGTTCCAGATGCCGCTATTTTTGTAAAGGGAGGTTTTTTTCGTGCCTAATTGCTACATGCTTAATGGCTAGGCTGGACTTTAGCCTATCATTCAAATGGCTGCTCTACAAAATGTGCACTCTTGTCAGCCACATTTCCTGCTTTTTGCTGCTTCAGTCAAGCTTTTACTTTCTCCAAAAGATTCATTTGCTCACTGCTTTTGCTATCTGAATGATTCTTGGTTGACTCCATAGTAATTTCACAAGCACACTTCTTGGCAAACAGCAGGAAACATCTGGAAGAAAGATGTGCAGGGAATAGTCACAATCATAGCTGTTGATTTTATTTTACTTTACAACTTTCTTCTCATCAGAGTGACATATTGGTGGTAGAAACATTATTTGGCAAGGCCTTATTAATCTCCAAGGTAATGATGGGTGAGCCCTTCTGAATGGTTTGAACTTGAGCAACGTGGGTGCGCACACATTAAAATAAATCATTTTGGAAGATTCACCCATTCTAAAGTTTGGGCCCATTGTAATTCCCCATGACCTTATCAGGATTCAATGGCATTCAGTTGTAATCCAGTCTCAGTGTCTCATCTTGGAGCCCCTCTGCTGCTGCTTGATCTCCTCCTTCCTTTACAGTTATCTGGGAGTAGCAGTGGCAGCTGGGGCTCAAAGTGGGGATCCTGTTAACCCCTAGACACATGCTTGCATGGTAACTGTAGTGGGCAGCAAATATCAACAGCTTCCAGGCCAGCGTCAAGGTTCCTGGTTGACATGGTTACTGCTAACAGCATCTGGAGGTGGCAGGAAACATAGGAACTATATAAAGGCATCAGTAACCATGGTTTGAAATGCATTCCCTGTGCTTTCTGGTGGTCCTAGATGCTGCTGCATTTGTGCACCAGTGTTAAAGGTCTACATCTGGGGTCTAACAGACGTAACACTGTGGTCTCTTGCTGCTACTGCTACCACCAAACAAGGGTTAGTGCTGAGCATAATGTAGGGCAGGGGAAGCCTGTGGGAAAGCCTAAGTGATGGCATAATTTGGGGTCTCAAATGTCTGTGATGCCCTGTTAATCCGTGAGTTCACCATACAGAACCCTCTAGTTAAAATTTCTGGTGGCAACAGTACTCATGGGCAATTTTCTGGTAAACATAGATGTATGGCATTGTCCCTCAGCATTCAATATTTTCTGCATCAGGATGCAGCCAAGATCAGCTGATCATACATCACATATACAATGATTTCAGTGGAAATTGGAGAGCATTGTTGGTGTAAGTTCCTGAATGCATTCAAAACTGGGAGCAACAGCTATAGATGCAGCGGTGTTCATGGGAGCAACAGCTATAGATGCAACGATGTTCATATATAATACAAGAGCTAGCGATATTAATTATTGTGTCAGCTATTTTTTAAAAAACCAGACTTTGGAAACTAGAGGCCTCCAAATGGTAATGCCATCTTGTTTGTTTCACAAGGCTTACCGTATTTTTTGCCCTATAGGACGCACTTTTCCCCCTCCAAAAATGAAGGGGAAATCTGGGTGCGTCCTATGGGGCGAATTCAGGCTTTCGCTGAAGCTTGAAGAGTGAGAGGGGTCGGTGCGCACCGACCCCTCTCACTCTCCAGGCTTCAGGAACACATCCGCAGCCTAGGCAGCCCTGCGGGAGGTCTTGCAGGGCTGTCTATGCTGCGGATAGCAGCCTGCTTCCCGGAGCGTCGCCCGGCGCTTCGGGAACACATCCGCAGCCTAGGCAGCCCTGCGGGAGGTCCCGCAGGGCTCCCTACGCTGCGGATAGCAGCCTGCTGCCCGGCGCAAGGGGCGCCCTGAAGCAGAGCGCCCCGCCCGCCGGACAGACATCCGCAGCGTGTTGGAGCCCTGCGGGAGTTCCCCGCAGGGCTCCCCACGCTGCGGATAGCAGCCTGCCGCCCGGCGCAAAGGGCACCCTGAAGCAGAGCGCCCTGCCCACGGGACAGACATCGGCCAGCCCCACAAGCTCGGGGGACAGCAAGGAGGCGCAGCGCCACCATCCCACTGTTCCTCGACCTGGTTCGGTTTCCCCGACCTGGTTTTGGGGGGGAAATAAAGGGAAATTTTTTCCCCTTTATTTCCCCCCAAAAAAACTAGGTGCGTCCTATGGGACAAAAAATACGGTATATACTGCTTGATTGTAATAAAGCCTCAAAGCGGCTTACAAAAAGAATTGAACAACATTATCTGCAAAAACAATAACGACCTATCTAAAGCATTCATAAAGTAATTTCTAAGCTGCCATTTTGTTGGATTTATTTCAGCCAAAGCTTTCCTGTTATATGTTTAACACACTTAAAAAACGGATTGTGAAACTCAAAATAACTCTAATTGCAACCTGGCGCATGACTACCTATCGGAAGTTGAGAAAATTTAAACAGTGTACAGAACAAAGTGCTGAGGGCAGCCAATATTTGCTCAGTAGTGAGAAATAAAACTGCTGCTCGAAGATGGCAGTGCCCAGAAAAAGAGTGTGTCCTCTGTTTGCTTCAAAAGCACCAAACAGAAAACCATCCAAGCAAACAGAAAACAGTCATTTTCCACTGAAGCTGAGATGCATTTTAATTGATATGTGCTTGGTTTGAAACAATTTTAGAATGGTACATCTTTGTCTATATACTAACAGCAAAGATTATCTGAATGTAGCCTTATGTAGTCAAAAAAAGCACCACCAATGCATGAGGAGAAAATAACCACAGGCTCAGAAAATGTCCAAGGCTTGCATAAGTGTGTGTGTGTGTGTGTGCGTGTGTGTGTGTGTGTGTGTGTGTGTGTGAGAGAGAGAGAGAGAGAGAGAGAGAGAGAGAGAGAGGGAGAGGGAGGAAGGGGGAAAGAAAGCAATTAAAGGAGGGGGTTGTAAACACAAGAACAGCTTAGGGGTCCTTGAATTCTGACTGATGGCTGAGAGAAAGAAAAATGGAAGGCTGGAGGCAGGAAGGAGGAATAAAATGGAGAAGCAGCTAGAACCCCGGACACGACCACTCCACTGTGTAACTGTGTAGTTGTTGCTGCACTGTAACTCCCATCAGCCCCTGTCATCTTTGCCAATGGTGATGGATGATGGGAGTTGCAGTCCAGCAACATCTGGAGGGCCACAGGTTCGCCATGAGATAATGTAGGTGAAGGCCTATACAATGCTACCTCAGGTTAAGTACTTAATTGGTTCCGGAGGTCCGTACTTAACCTGAAACTGTTCTTAACCTGAAGCACCACTTTAGCTAATGGGGCCTCCTGCTGCTGCCACGCCGCCGGAGCACAATTTCTGTTCTCATCCTGAAGCAAAGTTCTTAACCTGAGGTAATATTTCTGGATTAGCAGAGTCTGTAACCTGAAGCATATGTAACCTGAAGTGTATGTAACCCGAGATACCATTGTAAGCTCTAGTGTGCCATAGTGATATGAGGGAAATGAGGATTGTGGGATTTGTGTTAAATGTTGTCTCCTCCCATCCCTGCATAGACTTTGTTGTTCAATCAAGTGAAACCTTACCTGTCTTCTGTCAATAAAATACTTGGTTTGCACAGCATTCCCAGTGATAACCAGGGCTTTAAAAAAAAAAAGCTGAAACTCACTGGAACTCACAGGTGGGCGCCATTCCCATTATAAGAGAATAAGGGAGGCGTTCATGGTGAGAACTGGCACTTCATTTTCTAGAAAATAGCACTGGATAATCCAATCAGAATAGCGCTGTTGTGGAGCATCCGCTTTGCTGGCAGAAGGCCCCAGGTTCCGTCCCTGGCATCTCCAGGCAGAACTAGAAATGACCCCACACCAGTGGTTTTCAACCCTCTTTTGGTTGAGGAACCCCCTGCAACATGTCATGATGTCCTGACAGACCTCCAAGGCTGTCTCCCTCCCTCACACACAATAAGTCATCTAAATCAGTTGTGACATATACCCTGCCTGCTTTGTCACACTACACAATTTTTTGATTATTCAGCACTGAAGGCTACAAGATGTGGCAGGAGACTAGCTCACGCTATGTTGTTACTCATGGACACTCCCATTGTTGGAGGGACGGGTTATTGGCCAAGACAAGAGCGGGGAAATGAAGTTCCTAAGGTGGGAGATTTTCAAATTTCACTGAACCATTTTGGGATGTTTGTGGGACTCTTCCAGTTAAGAAGCACAACACTGTGTTCTGTAGTGTGTTTTATGACCCAAATTTGAAATGCACTGGGCTGATTATTTATTTATTTTGTTCACCCTTGGGATTTCATCTTTCCCCTTTCATCTTTCTCCTCATCTTCCCAGCTGAGGTAATTAATATATTGTGTGTGAGGAGGACACTAGCTAAACTTGTGCTCCCTATCTTTGAATGAAGTTCTGAAAACCCCTAAAAAATAGCGTCAATGGTTCCACAATCCTCTCTCACGTATGTCAGGCTAGTTTTGTTTGTACACCTTCCTCTGATGCAGTTAGACCAGCAGCCAACCCACTAGGTCTTAAAACCATGCCAAGATTTGACAGGGCCTTATGAAACACTTTTTTCAAAACAGAATTTATCCACATATTTTTACCCTGTCATTCTGTCCCTAAACATATGAAGGAGGAATGATATATTCCATGACAAGCTGGAAAGTTTTTGAACTGAGTTCCTGAGGGAATACCCGAGTCCAACAGTTCTTACTCTGAATATGTTTCCTAATGCAAAATGTTTCTAATGCAAAATGTTAACACCACACGCACAACATGCGCCCAGCTGTGTGAGTATCAAAGCCCTTCATAACCATCAGTAGTAGCTTCATACTGTGAATTCTTGCATTTCAGGAAGCTCAGACTCTCCCCCCCCCTTTGAAAAACAATGTTGCTGTTTCTGGATTATCATTGCAAATCATTTATTTCAATAACAGAGCATTAGGCCTTGGGATATTTCCAAGCCTTTGGGTCAAATATTGGTACTGGTGAGGGCCGTGCTGTGTCCTTTGTGTGTGTATGGGGAGGTATACATACACAACTGGAATATTGATGTGGTTTGTGGCTTCACGAAACAGCTTGAACAGGAAAGCTGGACTAGAAATGTAAACAAGATGTGCTGGTTATCCTCATAAAATGGAGATCCTGCCAACCTTTTTTCTGAGCCTGGCACAATTTTGGAACCCTGCCACTTCTCACTTTTTGGAACACAAATCTCTTGTGTAGCTGAAGGACACTGTCTTTGGCTGTAGGTGGAGAATCCATGGTTTTTTAAATTGCTGTTCCATAAGGGGAATTTATGGGACGCGGGTGGTGCTGTGGGTTAAATCACAGAGCCTAGGACTTGCCGATCAGAAGGTCGGCAGTTCGAATCCCCACTGTTGTGGGCAGCTATATCCTGGGGTAGTTCTGAATCCATTAGCTCTTCAGGGTTACTGGTAGTGTGTGACTACTGGAGGGTTGTGCCCTGATGTGGCAACCAAAGTTGGCAAAATTGCTCTGATCCCCCTCTGAGGAGACCCCAATCAGGTTTAAGGTCTGAGCAAAGCTGAATCCAGACTGGCTTTTACCAACTTTGCTTGACATACCAGCTGTGTCCCCTTACAGGAATGAGGTGATCTGGTTACAGTTGTCACACACCCTGGTAGCATCTAGGTAGACTTGATAAATGTCGTGCATTATACGTGAGGCTGCTGTGAAAAAAGGTGCCTGGAAACATCAGCTGGTTCAAAACATGGGAGTCGGAATCTTAACTGGTCTTAAAAGTAGGCATGGGGGAGAAATTCATTCAGTCCATTTGCCAAACCTTCCAGAACCAGTACATGAACTGTAACACAGCATTTCCTCGACATTCACCATTATCTAAATTTTGTGATGCAATTCTGCAATCAAATAAAACGTATAAAAATGATTTTTTTATTTATTTCACAAGATATCATTTGATTGTAATGAAACCCCCAAGTATTTTACGAAAAGAATAAAACAAGAAAATTATCCAAAAAAACCCGTTAAAAATAAATATTAAAAACAATTCAAAAAGTACACATGCAGAATGTATATTGATGAAAAGAGCATACAAAAATGTATTGTATTATAAAAAATTACTTGCAAAAATGCATATTTTGGGGAAAACGTGGATCAAAATGTGTATGAATATCCATGGGGGCCCTTCCAACTCTACGATTCTGTGATTCAGAACTTCTCAAAAATTGAGAAACTGAAGTTGGCAGATTTGCCCACCCCTACTTATAAATGATCTTATATTTTCAGATCTTTATTGGATCCCACTTTGTTTCCAGGCACAATTCACAGTTTGTTTCCAGGCACAAAACTACTTTTGATTCATAAATTCCTATTGTTAACTCCTTTGCTATTTTATTGCGGATCTTTAATTGAACTTGAAAGCTTCCTTTTAGACTTTTAACAGTAGAAATGCATCATTGTAAGTTCTTTAGGGGCAGTCATTTTTGTCTTTGCTCTTGTGGTTTTATTGTATCTGTTTTAAACTGAGTGCTGTCCTTTTACTGATGGGTGGTTTATGAATGGACTTAAACAAAGTTTGAAGCTGGTGACACATCCCCAAGCTTCCTTCTTACCATTGGTGGGTCCTGTTCTGGTTGTTGTTGTTTTTTTTAAAAAAGAAATCATGCATTCCTTGTTCAAGGGGTCAACTGATTTCACCCTTCCCATGTTAGCTACGTGGATCTCTTTGTTGGTGCAACAGACTCCTTGAGTTACCTTCTTTGGGCCAAAACGTCAGATGCAACTAAAGTTGTGTGTGGTTCTTCTGGCTCCCATGTTTCCCAACATAGGAGCAGGGACCTGCCAATTAGCCCAGCTCCACTGGTCTTCATGTGAAGAGCATGAGTGACTGCAGTGACAGAGCACTGTGCATGAAGGAGGTTCCTTTCAACCTAGAACGCTGATAGTGCAGGATTTTGGGTCATGCAGAATCTTCTGTGCATGCAGTTGTATACCCAAAGGCTCGTACATTGCAGGTGGCTGTTCTCTTTGCACGAAAGGTGATGGACTACTTTGCACATCCTTGCTCCTACGCTGATGAACAAGGGAGCAAGGGTCCCTGAATGGGGATGAAGTTTAGTCTAATCTGACTCCCAAATGTGTTTGTGACACCAGGAGTTGAGGGACTATTGAGAAAAGCTTATGTCCAGAGAAGCTGTTGCTCCTCCTTGCTCTGCCATAGATCAGAAAAGTATAAGTACAGTCGTACCTTGGTTCTTGAACGGCTTAGTTGTTGAACAAATCGGCTCCCGAACGTCACAAACCCAGAAATCAGTGTTATGGTTTTCGAACATATTTTGGAAGCCGAACGTCCGATGCGGCTTCTGCTTGAGTGCAGGAAGCTCCTACAGCCAATCGGAAGTCTTGCCTTGGTTTTTGAACAGTTTCAGGAGTCGAATGGACTTCCGTAACAGATTAAGTTCGAGAACCAAGGTTCCACTGTATATCAGAATATTCTTGCACACATGCATACACACACACACACACACACACACAAATATGGAATACTCTTGCATACAAGTTTTCCAGTTTTTCTCTTTGCACAGCTAAGGTGGCATGAACCTGCCCTTCAGAGGTGATCATTGTTATGTAGGCACTTGTCAGATGAAACATTTCTGCAGCTAAATGCGTCATCTCTTTGAATTCTCTCACGGTTGAGGTGTTGGCTCTCGTTGGCACCCTCGCACTCCCCTCTCCCGAAGTTCTGAAATAATCTTATATCTCTGCAGCTTGTTGCATGGCTTTGGAAACAGGCATTTATATTAAGTGTGGAACACAGAGCAGGTGTTCTGTCACTGCTGCTGTCAGATGTCTTTCAGTACAGCATATGACTATGGTAACTGGACGTCATTGTTTTCCTATAGGAAACCATGGCAACTGTCAATGGCAAGTCAAGGGTTGCTATGAATAAACCCTTTGTGGAGCATATTTTTGTATCATACGTGGAAGATACTGAGGAGCATCATTACCAACAAGTATCAGCTATATCTGTTTGGCACAAAAGAAGAAATGAAAGATCATCCTAAGAGGGTCTGATTTCTCCTTTCTACTCTACAGAGTAGCATTTCTTTCATACTGAGGGCCCTCAAGCTGTGTGGGTGGGATTCAACTTTAGTTTTGCCCATTGAAATTAATGGATCTAACATAGTCATTCTAATTAATTTCAGTGGGTCTTCTTTGAGTAAAACTTAGTTGAATACCACCTCATATCTTTATCTGAATATTCATTTGTTTGAAGAATGGTGAAGGTAAATAATAATCAAATAATAATAATATCTGCATCTTGGAACATGGCGACAAATCCCTTATCACGTGTTCCCATCTGTAGGGGAGAAAATACAAATTTAGTGGCTCAGTCAACACAAGAAGCATAAACTTGATTTGTCAGGAAAGGGTAGGGATGCAGCAGTGATACATTTTTCTTTTCTTTTTTTATGAAAAAGGTTTAATCTGACACACAGTGACAATGGCAAATAGGATTTTTTAAAGGAGGAAAGGGGTGAGGAAGGAAAATGATCAGAAGATACTAGACACTGTTACTGCCCATACCAATCATAGGGAAGGCTTGTAGTTCCTTAGAGAGGTACATGCTTTTGCATGATGGGGAGGAGGCGCCAAGAATTGTTCAAAAATGCCAGGTCAGAGGCCGCGTCACAAGCTTTTGACTGAACAGCCATAACACATCGCACTCAAAACTGCTGATCTGATTGCATCCTCACAGTTTAAACTGATGGAACGGAGATATTTACGGACTGGCATCTCCAAGTCTAGACATTAAAGATGTAGCTTAATCTCAACTATTTTAATAGAATATGCATCCAAGTGATGTATTTTGGGTAAAATAGAAGCATTGTGGAATAGAAATGAGTGAACAATAATGTTTTTTTTTGGTGTTCTGTAAATCTTGTCCATCTGTGTCCCAGGTTGTTGTTGTTGTTATTAAGTATTGGGGTATGTTTGTTTGTTTTGTTTTTGTGGGCGGGGAATAAATAATAAATTGTTGTTGTTGTTTTGCATGGTCTTCCGTACATAAAGATCTACTGTAATAGAAGTCATCTTTTAGAATTTTGACTTGTCTGCCTCAGCAACACTTCAATTTGTGGATAAGCAGCAGCTGGCATGCCTGGTTTTTCTAGTACATAACGTAAAGTTTACAATGTAAATGGCAATGCACCACAATTTTTATTCTGAAACCTTGCCCGAAGTTATTTTATACTCTCCTCTGTTTTTCTTTGTAGGATATCAATAACTAGAGTGACAGCTGACATTTCTCTTGCTAAGAGGTCTGTTCTAAATAATCCAAGCAAGAGGGCAATAATTGAGCGGTCAAACACCAGGTCCAGTTTAGGTAAGACCTTAGTAGAAGTATTGTACATAGTGACACTTGTGTATGGAGGTTTTTGTTTGTTTGTTTGTTTTTACGGGTGTCCAGTTGTTGTCCTACTTACTTTCTTGCCCTTCGGAGGGAGAATGCACAAAACTTGCTTGCCTCTGCCACAGGCTGGCTACTGTTTTTTTAAAAAAGGTTTTCTAAAGCTCTGTATAGGGGATTAAGACCATATTGTCACCTTTCAAGTACTAGCAAGCAAAGTTTCATGTTTGCTATGTAAGTGTATGCTTAGCATCAGCTTAACAAGTTGCAAGAAAGGTGAAATGTTATGGTGCGTTTGTTCACAACGTTGTAAAATTTATGAACCTTTATATTGTAAACCGCCTTGTGATCTTTGAATGAAAGGTGGTATAGGAACTTAATGAATAAAATAAATAATAATAAAATATATGGCAATTTTATGAAGAACGTGTCAAAGGTATTCGTAACTTCAAGCACACCGGCACTAGAACTGATAAATAAAAATGGCATTGCGAGAGATTGGAGGGTCCAGAGCTTGGTTGGTTGCAGTGTGGTTTGATTGTATGTGTCAGACAGGGAGGGATTGTGGGGTCAGATTAGCCCTATTGATTTGTATGCTGTTGTAGGGGATAGATCATTGTCTTGTTGGGCTGTGGATAAAGGGGAGCCACACGGGGTGAAGGCATCCTCCTTTGCTTGGCCCCATGCCAGTTTAAGTTTGTTGGTTAACTTTTCTAGTAGGGCAGTTTCCCATATATTTTGGTACCAGTGGTCTATGTTCGCTCCTGATGGGCTTTTCCAGGGTCTAGTTACCGGTACATTTCTAGCTGCTTTTCCTTGTTTGTTTGTTTTGTAACACAATAAAATATTCAGTAAAAACCAATTTAAAGTAAATAAATAAAAATGACAAGGGACCGCAGGTTTTGAAATGGCAAATTCAGTTATTTCAAACTGTTTTTGGAATGCGTCGATGATGGTATCTCCGTTTTTCGTTTTGCAGCAGAAGTACAGAGTGAGATCGAGCGTATTTTCGAGTTGGCACGATCCTTGCAGCTGGTTGTTCTAGATGCAGATACAATCAACCACCCAGCACAACTTATTAAAACGTCCTTAGCGCCGATTATTGTCCATGTTAAAGTGTCATCTCCAAAGGTAACATACGTTTTGTGTGTGTGTGTGTGTGTGTGTGTGTGTACAAGTTTATAGCTTTGTCTTTAAAATATTTCGTCTTGAATACACTTCATATTCTTCCCAAAAGAACGCTCCTCCTTTTTATGCTAATTTCCTTTAAAACATACATTGAGGAAGTTAATGTAGCACTAACTAGGGTGTGCGTTCAGGGAATGAAGTCCACTTGCACAACAGGATGTTTGCACACCTTTCTCCCCGCATGCCTCCCGCACACGCTATAAACATATTCAGGGGGTTCCCCCACCTCTCCAAAGTGGATTTAGGGTGTTTCAGGGGTTAGGGAGAGGGAGTGAAGTCCCATTTCTGTGTTTCTGCATATGCATCAACTTCGTTGAATCTTGACCTAAACTTTTGTGTGTCTCCAGAATCTTGCTGATCGTGTGCAGCAACTGATCCGGTCCCACAAAAACGCCTCTGTTTACCTTGCATTCTGCTTGTGCTTGGCAGGGCCTGACGATCACTATGTGAAGTGGGCTTCCCAGATAACTGTGGAGACGTGAGCTCCTAATCAGGCCAGAGAAACAGAATTTTTGCTGCGAAAGATGGTTGGGACAGCCATTTCAGTTCCTTTTTTTCAGGTCCATATGTCTTTACGCCACTTTTTTTTCTGTCTTAATTTTGCCTTTTCTAGGACAAGAGCTGTGGCCCATGCAAACATTATAGTACCCAACCAGGAGGCTAATGAAAAATACTTCTCACTCTACACTGGAATTATGTTTGTAAGCTGCTTACCAATGTAGCCCGTCCTTAGGGTTTGCTAGCATGGTGGGTATCCATGCAATTGGGCTGATCCAAAATAGTTAAGTGACTTACAATCATTTTAAACCTATAAGGAATTGTTGTCATGAGGAAGCATTACTTTATCCCTATGTACTTGACATGTTCCCCACTAACATTAGAATGTATCTTTTCGTTCCCTAGCAAAAACACCCTCCAGATGTTGTTGGACTGCAACTCCCATCATCCCTGACCATGCAGGCTGGGACTGATGGGAACTGGAGTCGAACAGCAGCACCTGGAGGACCACAGATTCCCTATAGATAATGGCTGACAGGTATACAACCTCAGCTGTCCGTACCATGATATATACAATAGCCACTCACACAGTGACCATCACAAACCAGTAGTTTAATATGTGGAAGCTGATACGCCTCCAAAATTTACCTCCTTGCTATGCAGTCTGAAAGTAGTCTGATGCTTGTTTTCTCTTCTTTAGGTCCTGCAGCGACTGATCAAATCAAGAGGAAAGTCACAAAGCAAACACCTGAATGTCCAGTTGGTTGCAGCAGATAAACTTGCACAATGTCCTCCAGTAAGTAAAGGACCGGGAAAGATTTTCACTCGGTGCACATTTTTCATGACACATCAATTCACACATTAGCAAAAGCTGTTGTATTGATGTAACATTGTTTTAACAACAGTACCCATCCTTACTGAACGGGCTATAAATAGCAACTGATCAGATCCTGAATGTGTTAGAAGAGAGGTCACAAGTCTCACGAAGAGAAGCACTCATCTTTCCACCTCCTCCCATTGTTCATCATGCTTAGTGATGTGCTAAGGCATCTAGGGTTACAGTAACAACCCACTTCTTTTCCACCCAGTACTGGAGAAATTGGCATCACTAGAATAAAAGCCCTCTCAGGTTTACATTACGAGGTCCAGTGTATTGCATTTCTGTCACCGAATCATTTTCCAGTGATTTGTGCTTGTTGAGCTGAAGGGAAGGGAAAACCCATGCCTGCTGCTGAAATAAATTAAGGTCAAAAGCAAGCATTAATTGTGTGCCATATACTTTCTCATTATGTTGTGCAGTTTAGCAACAATCCATTTGCAATCAAAACATTTGAATTGAATAATGGCATCTCCCCCACCCCAGTTTTCTTATAAATGAATAATTTTCACTTACAAACTTATGTCCAGACAGTCTTTTCCCACTCTGGTTTGTGGTGGACTCTGAGGCTATGAAAAGGTGGGAGATGCTTTTTCGTGGTGGAGGAGACCGAAACGGGTGAGAGGAAGAAATGATAACTGTCAAAGTTGACAGTGTCTGCAAAGACTTCTGGGTGATATTCAACTAAGTCATATACTCTAGAGTTGGACCTATTGAAATCAATGGGCCCACTATGTTGGT
The DNA here is from genome assembly GCF_027172205.1 of Podarcis raffonei. Classification (NCBI taxonomy): domain Eukaryota; kingdom Metazoa; phylum Chordata; class Lepidosauria; order Squamata; family Lacertidae; genus Podarcis; species Podarcis raffonei. The sequence goes on along the minus strand of NC_070602.1, from coordinate 103,376,459 downwards.
TATCACCCTCCATTGTCCAGCTGTTCAGAGCTGAAAAGTTTGATGCCATGCTTTCTTCTGAACAGGAAATGTTTGATGTCATTCTGGATGAAAATCAGCTTGAAGATGCTTGTGAACACTTGGCAGAATATCTTGAGGCCTACTGGCGTGCCACACACACCACAAGTAGCACACCCATGACACCTTTGCTTGGAAGAAACCTAGGCTCCACTGCACTATCCCCTTACCCTACTGCAATCTCTGGATTACAGGTATGAATCCATGCTTTTGCCAGTAGTGCAGATCAGCTTCATGATGATGTATAAAGTGGTTCGTCCATATCGAACCGTGGGATGGAAAGCCAACTGGCTTGGCCCCAGCCGAAGTGTCTCCCTTCTCAGCCTTGCCACTGCAGAGATCTGTCAGTCATCCTCCGACGTGCGTCCACGATTCATGCTGCTGTGCATGCAAGAGCACACATTACTCAACAGAGTAAACACACAACAGATCAGGCTTGAGGCGTGGATACTATACTAAACTACGCATTTATTATACATAAATCAGGACAAAGAAAAACAAGGCCTCTCCCCTTGTCGTTCCTCTCGGAGAGAGAGGAAACAAAAGCAATACAGAGCGGATGTTCCACTCATGGGACTCCAGTAATCTGTGCTGGAATGTAAACAGACATGTGGCATGTAACAATTCCACATATCTGCAGCAAGGGTGGAATGGAATAGAATCTATCTATCTGTCACACACATACACATTGGACCCTGTGTAAATGCAAATAAAATAAATAAAATAAATGTATGCACAACAGCTGCCCCACAGGTGCCCCACTGCCCCATACCTACAAATGAGGGTATTTCCATTACTTTGTGCACAGTATTATCTCATATTGGAAAGGGTGGGGACTCAAATGTGTGCACACCTCTCCACCACATTCAAATTTGAGTCCTCCACCCAGGGCTTGGGGATGTTCTCATTATGTGTTTTCAGTGGCAAATGCTTCACTGGCAAACATTAGCAAAACAGAACCAATTGGGGCTGATCCATAAATGCATTCCTTGCAGTTCAGTCCTAGTAGTGTCGTGCGTTCAAGTGATACGGAAGTTCTGTTTAGCTAGCTGATCAGTCTGAGATGGCTCATTCCCGAAGACAAGTCGTCACCATGCTACAGTCAATGAGTAATGTATTTGGCCTTAGTCAAGAGAATAAGAAGAAAATCCAGTTAATTAAGTAGACTTCACATTGGGTAGTTTTGTTTGAATGCAACAGAATATCTATGATGCTAATGCTACTGTGCAGACATCAAGAGCAATGAACATAATTACCTTTGCATTTTTAGCATGAAAAGGCTGCACAGAACGTTCTTAGAAGATAAGTGAGTTATATAAATATAAGCCACTAACTGCTGCTATAGTTAAGCTTGCTGAATAGTTTTCATTTATTTTTCATATGTTGACCAGTTCACAAAAGTTATAAGACGGAAATTCTCTCCCATTTGCCTCGTTTCTCCTCAGAGGCAACACCTTAGCAAAATTCATTCATCTGTTTGATTTTTTTTTTTTAATGATGGATAAAATATTATTCCCATTATAAAAAGATTCTGACCATTTTTTTCCACAGGGATAGCTCAAAAACGGCTGGCCTTTGAAACTTCAAACGTGGCATGTAAATAGTCCTTAATGAGAAGTACGTGCTTTACTAAATTTGGCGAAAAATATGTCTTTTCAGTACGAGTTCTGTATGTTTGTAAATGCAAGACCAAGATGTGCACAGAGATCAATTTCACTAAAGAGCTTGGCACATTTGTGTGGCTTTTGATATGTGTACACTTTCCACTGTATGTCAGCTGACGAGCTTAGCAAGTTAGTAACATTCCTGAAAATTAGATCAACAATCACTTTTTCCCTTAATATTATTATTATTATTATTAATTACATTTGTATGTCGCCCTTCATCTGAAGATCAAAGGCGGTTCACAACATAAAATACACTCGTATCACTATTGAAGTGCTGTCGTCCCCACCCCCAATGCATGTATGCCGAAGTATCTAAATTTCAAATTTATGTTTGATTTTGTAAGGCCAGCTTTGTCACATGGTGTTGTTTCTGCTTAGTGACTGGTTGACTGTGTAAGCAACAGTTTGAGTTTCGTGCACACATGCTTGTTTTTTTATGTGAAAACGTTTTATTTTCCAGTGTCTTTGTGTTGGTAAGCCCCTTCTCTTGAACTTTGACGCTATGCAAATCCAAAAGGATGTGGACAAAGCAAATTATTTAGGCACATACCATTTAGGCATATAAACTTAAGCTAGTATGTCTCGATCTGAGATATGTTGCAGTGACTGGTGACGCAGTCTAAATAGGATTCTGCTAGGTGTAAGGGAGTCTAGATAAGGGCCCACTTTGTTTAAATGCTGAGTCAACTTCATCCATGCTAACAATGGGCTGGGACACTTCAGGAGCCGCATTTCAAGGTCTTCTGAGTAATTAACAGAGGAAGTTGCTACAGTGGGTATGATTGCATGAGGCTGAGGTTCAATTCTAGGCAGACCACAATAAGAGTGTGTGGGTGTTCTACGTATTTAAGCAAGTTTCAAGCCAGTATGACTAGTGTGGCTTCCTGCCACTCATTATAGTTTTCCAAGGAAGCTAATGATCTCTGCAAAGAAAGTACTCTGACTACCTTGAAAAAAAATGCCTGCAGTAAGCCTACAAGCTGCTACTGACCATTGAATTGACTACAAAAATAACAGCTTAGCTATTTTACCCACTTCAATCCAGTGTGGAGAGTTAAACAGAGGGAAAACAGCACCAGTGAAACTTTCCATATATCCAATGGTCTTAAATTTCATATGGGTAAAGTACTTCAGAAATAATAATAAAAATATTGATAAAGCCTATGAAGAATAGGTTGAGAATTGCAATTGAAGGAAGGGAAAGCTCTATTAGTATATGCTGAACAAGAAAGGGTTACAAATAAAACATTGTAAATCAATGGGAGAAAAGTAGGCGACTTTAGAATTGCCCGCAATGGAAGTATATCTCAATATGCTTTTTAAGAGCTGCATTTTGGAGGAGGTCTTATTTTGAATTTCCAAAAGATCACAGACTAAAAATACAAGTCTTAAAATTCCTCATCAGGCAATGTATCCTGAACCTGAATCCTGAGCCTCCTGTTGAGCATCCCTTCTCCCTGCCAAATGTTTTAAAATAATGTTGTATAGAAGACATCACGCTCCACTGTTTTCTCACATCAACTTTGAAACCAGACTGTATTCCCAAGTATACAAAATAGCAGCCAAATGTCTCTTAAATGAATGATGGGAGCATATGGATTCTGAAGGCCCTCTCAGAACAAGAATGCAACTAATTCAGAAGGAGCGAAATGAAATTGTTTCTCCCAACTCCCCTCACACCCCTTTGTTGTTGTTGTTGTTTTAAAAAACCCTTGAATTCTTTACTATTTATAGAGCCAACGAATGAGGCATAGCAATCATTCTACTGAGAACTCTCCAATTGAACGACGGAGCCTAATGACCTCTGATGAAAACTACCACAACGAAAGAGCTCGGAAGAGCAGGAACCGCTTGTCTTCCAGTTCCCAACACAGCCGAGATCATTACCCGCTTGTGGAAGAAGAGTACTCCGACTCATACCAGGACTCCTACAAACCTCACAGAAACAGAGGGTCTCCTGGAGGATACAGCCATGATTCCCGACATAGGCTTTGAATACAAGAACCTGGGGGGAAATGGTACTCGTCCGTTGCCAACTTGCCATAACATAGCTAGGCCAAACGAATCAACTCGATTCGGCAGTTGCGGCATGGTTTTTACTATGCTTACAGGCTGCCGCCGTTTAATGCTATATAAAAAGGGGTGAAACATACAGATCATGCCCTTCATATGTTTAGGAAGAAGATAGTTTGCCCAGTCACTTTAGATGTGTTTTATTTCCAGTGTAGAGATTTAATTTTAGAATCAGTACCTTTTCTCTTCATTAGACACTATTAGACACATCAATTTGTAATTTAGGATTACCTGTTGAAGCGCATATAAAATGATTTCCTGCACTGGAAATTCCAAATGACCAGTTCCAGTTGGAACCAATTTATAAACCAATTCCTGTTGGAATTTGGGCGAAATTGACTGGAAAGTCAACCTGAGCATGTTGCAGTCAGTTTAAAAATAAAATAAAATAAAATAGTGAAGAATAATGAAACCATTATAAGCAAAATAAATAAAAGCTATAGAACTTGTTTATCAGAAGGTGAATTTATATAGATAGATAAATACGGATAAAAATAAAACAATTTTAATGTATTTATTTCAGATTAACCAAATGTAAGCAGTCAATAGTGCCAAAAACGATGAGCGAATGCAGCAGTTAGACTACTTTCCAGTTTAAAGTGATCTGTATGGGATGAGTTTTTTCTCTCTCTCCTCCCAGCATATGCATTGCAGCAAACTGTATGATGTCGATAGTTTTTTTTGCATTTTGCTAATGACAATATAGAACTATTTCAGGAACTTTAAATAAACTAGGAGTAAAGAAGCCTAACCATTTTTAATGTGCTAGTGGTGGAGGACGTGGGCACACATTCACTGTCCTGAAAACATGCTCCTTTAATCCCAGTCACACCTTCGAAGTGTGTGAAGTGGATGCGTGGGATTTTGCTAGCTGGCCCTGCCTCGGCTATCACATGCTAAGCATAAGGTATGGCTGTTTTGCTGAAGGCTCTTCTGGCGCGATCCAAGTCCCTAATTGCATGTACAGTTCTACATGTGTAGAGCCCTGATCCCCTCTCCATGCACCCAGGTCTTGTGAAGGTGTGAGCAGGGCTTGTTCACTCGTTGGAAGATGTGGACACTTTTGGGAATTTGGTTATTGTTTATTTCGTTGGCTAACAACGCTTAAGCACTACTAATAATCTGTATTGGGCACAAAGCTCATAACCATCTTAATGTTCTACTTGGGTCAACAACAAATTGGCCTCACAGGGAGGGGAAAAAAGATGCATTCATACTAGGGCTTAAACGTGTGTATTAATATATCCAGAAGAACTATGGTATCATCATTTTTCCTACCAAAGATTTAAGAGCATATTGCTCAGTGATTTGTCAACAGACCATAGTGGCATGACGGTTTTGCACAAAAAATGAACAAAGATAATTCCAACTGAAGCACTTCAGGAGCAGTGCTTTAGTGAGGACACCCCTAAAATTTGAGGACTTGTTGTTCTCAGGCACTTTCTGGAGAATGACAAACCATTTTCTATATTGTGTTATAAAGCATGACGTTTGAAGCTATTTTTTCCTGGTCTGAATGCATCACCTCTCACATACAGCAAAAAATACTTCATCAAAAACCCTATATAAAGTCATACCTTACAGTCTTCCATCTTGATCCAGATTCCATTTGTGCTGCAGTACATATGCAGAGTTCCTGCTTGTGTTTGGTTCTCCTCATGCATTTAAGTGTAAAAGGAAGCTCTGCACACACACACACGTCCTTTGTGTGTACAGGGCTGGTTCTTCATTGAAATGAGTGGGGACACCCATACATGTAGAAGCTCTATAGATGAATCACTCTATGAATGACCGAAAATCATAGCATCCACGCAGAAGGTTGGCCAAAGACATTTTGCTGAGGCAAAGAACAAGCTGGTTCCTCCCAGCTGACTGGGCACTGGCAACGTGACAGTATCCTCTACTGCTAGTTTAGGGGGTGCATGACTGGTATTTTGGCACACATAATTCTGATCCCCAGCAGAGGTGAATGGCCAGGCAGCTGAGGAAGAATGTTCAAGGGCACCTCCATCCCACAGTATCTGATGCCTGATGCAGCTGCCTCACTCTGCCTAACAATAGCATGTGCTCTACAACTTTGGATATTTATAATAGGGCAATGGAAATGTTTATTTTCTCCAAATCTTTTAACAATGTAAAAGTAACCATTGGAATGCGGCAGTGTGGAATACATTAAAAACCAAAATTTTAGGTCTTTTCCAGACAATTCTAAAAGGGGGGCGGTATTCTGAGTGTAATATTTGTGGTTCTTCTAATCTCAGCTCCATACAAGGAAAGCTGCTGAGGGGTAGCTGTTTACCTCCCTTTTTAAGAGAGAGGTGCGCTGCAGTGCTAGAGACAGGAAGCACACACAAACTTGAAAAGAAAAGAGGGGCGCTAAAGGTACAAGAAGTAGTGAGAATTTGCTGTAGGATAGGATGGCTAACCATAGCCCTCCATAATGTTGAACTACAACTCCCATCATCCTTGGCCATTGACCATGCTGGCTGGGGCTGATGGGATTTGCATTGCAATTCAGCAACATCTGGAGTGGCCCTGGTTAGTCACCACTGATGTAGTGGAAATGGTACAAAATACCTATATCAAGATGCTCCAGGGAAGAATCAGGTGGTTTCTATGTCTGTGCAAAGTTGAGTTTCTAGGACTAAGCTGAAATAATTTCCAAGAGCTTCTTACTCACTAGGGATAGTTCTTCAGGAGTAACTAAATATAAAATAATGTACATGTCTGATTCCTAGACTGAAATGTGAATAGTGTGTGTGTTACTAAATTATATATATAGAATTTATAAAATCAGACTCAAAGAGCCATATGATTATTGAACCACTAGCTACCATGACAGAGTTCACTGTTGAACACAGATAAGGCACGTACTGTATAAGAAACGTTAGTTATGAAAGGAATCACCTAGACTTAGAATGTACCGTGAATTTTTCTAGCTTAGTCCTGGAAGCTTGAAGTTGAACCTCCCTTGGTTTTAATTCATTGCTCTTCCTTGAGGGAAGCTTTGTGCAAACATACTTTTTAAAGGGCACTTTAGGCTGCAGTCCTGAACACAGTAGGACGAAAGCCCTACCCAACACAGTGGGACTTACTTCTGAGTATACATGTTGTTTTGATTGAGCTGTTAAAGAGGAAGCTCAGGGCTTCCAGAAAAGAGAGTAAATCCACGAAATGATGGAAATCTGGAAGATGGAGTAGTTGTTATTTATCACTACTCCTATTAAAGGCTCTGTCCAGTTTGTGCCACTGAAACTTGTTCTGCCAACTTCTATACCGCACTTGGTATTGTAATTGATAGGCTAGCTGGGGGAAGAATCTTGTTTTCTCCTGCAACAAAACACTGTGCTTTGAGTGCAGGGAAAATGAGATATGCCAACAGCTGAAGTGGTTTTGTTAAGAAAAAATATCAGGATACCCTGAAGGAAATGAGTAGCTGTGCAGTTGCTGTACAAAAGAGTATTGTCTGGAAATGCCCTTTGGGAAATATGTGTTTATTGATAGTGTGATTATTTCTAACTGGCTGGAGGGAAACATGGATTTTTATGGGTCTGGACTGTAGGCAAACTTGAAAGTTTTCCTCATCAAAATGACCTTTTTCAACAGTCTTGCTACAAACCTAGGAATTGTGCCTATACTTTTCACTATAAAATTATATAACTGGTGATTTCAATACTTCAGATATTTTGCTGCCTTGTGTCAAATGAACACTTTGTTATATTTATCATTTTTCATTCTGGGATTTTAAAAACAGGACTCCTTGCGTTAGTACTTTCACTGTTCTCAAACCTAGAAAAACAACACTTAAAAATGGCCACATACCAAAATGCTGAGATGTGCATGATAATTTTCTCTGTGCATATGTATCCTTCACTTATCCCTTTATAGCAATTTAAACCTGAAACCCTCCAGTTAATCACAATTTTCCATTTCATCTGAACTGCAGAAACTGGTTATCAGGTTATGAACAAGCCAGGATCTTAAGACACTTCCAAACCCTGTGTTTCCTGGCTTGTTCCAAACCTCCTAACCAGGTTTTCCTGGGTCAGACAAAACAGGAAACTGTGATTAGTTGGACACATCCATGTCTAATTGCTGCAAAGGACAGAGAAAAGGGCAAGAGCCTTGTACATCTCTCAGCTCTAATAACCTGAATCACGCCAATTTATTGTCATTCTGTCACCTTCTGGTCACAATTATCCTGCTGATCAGAACCGTAAAACTGTCCAACTTCTAAATTTCAACTATGCTCATCAGCTTTTAAACCACTGGACGAATCTCAAGCCAGAGTAAATTATTAGTGGAATTATATTAGTACCAACTTGGATAGAAACTAGTGCATATTTTAAGTATGGAGGACAAATTGAAAGCGTCATTTTCTTCTACAGTTCCTCTTGGCTCTGAGCTTTCCCCTTCAGTGCTGTGCCAAAAAGCACACAAATGCTCCAATTACCACTCCATTGTGTCCCTTCGCCCTTACATGGGGCATATCCAGCCAAATAACAAATACTATAAACTGTGCTTTCCGTGTTATAAAAACCTGCACTTCACCAAGCAACATGGAAACATTTCCCACAAATAGTTTCTGTTTCTCACAAGTGAAAGCAACAACCTGATAAACTTGAGGGAGAAAGTCTATGTGGATTATGTATTACAACCAGAGATTAATTATATTTTTAGAAATATTCAAATAAACCTAACCTGTAATTGCAACTCAAAGATTTACAAGTTATGTTTTTAGAAGGAAAACAGAGTAGGATCACTCTTTAGAAGATGGCACTCCTACTTTTTAACGTCAAAATTAACTGTTGAAAATGTAAGTCTTAGTTTTCCCCTTCTATTTTCTTTACAAGAGTCACTGTTAAAATAGGTTTCAAAAGCAATCTGCCCCAAAATGTTTGGCTTGCAGTCTGCTTGGGGCAAATTGACTAAAATGCTTCTGCTATTTATCCCCCTTGAGTAACTCTTGGTGTGAGGGTCTGAAAACCAAGTTCCTCCAATATTCATAATATGAATGATTTTAAAGTATAACGTACAGCCCAAAGTAGAGTTGCTGAGGAAGATTCTTCTAAGGCTGCAAGTGGAGTTAATACTTCACTATTTGGAAACAGGCAGATAATAGATGTCTGAATAGCTAAAACAAGGAACAGGGCAAGAGAACATAAGGTGAGGGACATATTTGTAGTCTTTGATCAACTCAGCCTTAGCCCTCAGTGCTTTGGAGTAAATCCAGAGAGTCCCCTCCATGAATGGAAGGGATTCCATTCATGGAAGGCACCTAGATCCATCAGAAGCTCCATGCCTGGAGGAAGGAGTGGAGAAGGCAAATTTGCCAATTGCCCCTTTCCCTTGTAGCCCGCCATGCATCTTCTCATTCTGTTCTGGAGAGTCCTCTGCCCTTCCAGAATGGACTTTGAAGGAGCACGAAAGGAGGAAACTGCAGAAACTGCTTCCCTGTAAGGGGAATTATGTTGAGTGCAGCCCTTTGCAATTAACCCAGAAGTTAAGTCCAAGGGCATTAAGAACGTAAGAATTTCCTTGCTGAGCGCGTCGAGTCCTGCGTTCGATTTCCCACAATGTTTAGTTGTTCTTGCAAGCCAGATAGGACATGAAGGTGATGGGCTTCCCTGCAACATGTGATTTTCAGAGGTACACTGCCTCTGAACATGAATCTTCCATTTTGCTACCCTGGCTGGTAGCCATTCATAGACTTCTCTATGAAGCTGCCTAGTTCTCTCTTTTTTTGAAATTCATCCCAGAGGCAGCCCCCCCCCCCAATCCTTTGGTAGTGATTTCTGCTCTAGTTACATATTGTAAACAAGACACACCAAGTAAGTGTGGATATCATTGCAGTTTCATTGAGTTCGGCCTGAGTGACTGCTTCAGTATTGGGCACCGAACTGGCAGCATGATCTGCCATATTTTATGCTATAGCCCAATGGAGCATTTTACAGTACTTTTTATGTCTTGATTACATGTACTGCATATTCATCTGCATGAAAGAGAAGGCATTAGGAAAAAACATTTCTTAAAAGTTTTACAAGTTCCTTTTATGTCCTCATTAAAGTATTAATTGCCACGAATGCACTGAAATATGTAGATCTAGACTAGAATGCTCTTTATTCTCTAGTAACATTATTGACCAGACCATTTAACTGCTTGAAGATATTTGCATTTTATGGTGGATCGCTGCAATGACACTCAAATGTATTTTCCCTAGTAAATGAGATTATGCTTTTAGCATTTCAGAAAGAAAATAAATTAGTTTTAAAGCCTTTGGGAACCCCCCCCCCCAAGTCTTCTTTGACAATCTAGTAAAAAGTAAAGATCCACACAGTGGAAATAATCCTAAACCTGCATTATCTTCTCAGGCTGCAAAATTACTTTTGTCTACTAGTCCATTTGATAGAGAGTCTTTTTTGTTATGCTGTCTAGTAAAAATGCTATCTGAATGGTGCCAACTTCCTTAAGTTTTACTTGCTGGTGCCTGCAACTGGTTCACACTCAGATAATGCCTACACAAGAAATAACTATGGTGGATTTTATCAATGGTTTTCTTAATTCGTACTCATAGCAAAGAGAAGCACCAAAAAGGAACAGTTTACGTTGGGCTTCACCTAGTTTATTATGGGTGCAGATCCCACATCTCCCACCTGGCCAATAAATGCAAGATCTGAGAATGCGTTCTTTGGGCAAGCAGAGGTGGGAAGGCTGGCCAGAGGTATAGCACAGAGGTGTCCATCCCTTGTAATGGCCCTAAGTGTTGCCTCCACATGTTCAGAGGGAACAGCACTGTTACGTTCTGAGGTGGTGATCTCTCCACATGCGAACACTGTTCCCATAGTGGACTGAATTGAGCCCATATTGTGTCACAGTAGCACATTTTCAGTTTGGGTGAATCCCTTTTTAAAAATTGTGTTTCTTTAAATGCACTGTTTAAAAGAAAAAAGAAAAACACTGGTTATTACCTATGTGAACATTAAAAGCCTACGTTATCTCGTCCTCCGCCCTGCATTGGTTTTCTGTAAAAAATTAATGGAGACCCAAATAAATAAGGCTATGGCTACAATTCTGTGCACATTTGACTTTGGGAGTAAGCTGCACTGAATTGTATGAATTATGCCCATAGGAATATGCAAAGGATTGAGGTGCATGAATAATTTCCTGCTTTTAATATAAGACCTTATTATGATCCTGTTACGCTGCTTCTTATACCAATCGGTCTATATACAGTGGTGCCTCGCAAGACGAAATTAATTCGTTCCGCGAGTCTTTTCGTCTTGTGAAGCACGGTCCGTCGCAACTGCACCTCTTCAAGCGGCTTTAAGAAAAAAGGAAACAAACTCGCAAGACGTTTTCGTCTTGCGAAGCAAGCCCATAGGGAAAATCGTCTTGCGAAGCAGCTCAAAAAACGAAAAACTCTTTCGTCTTGCGAGTTTTTCGTCTTCCGAGGCATTCGTCTTGCGAGGTACCACTGTACAGGTATTTCAGAGTGTTTTAAGAATTGTTTCCATTTTAAAGCATTTGAGGGTTGGCTTTGTTTTTCTGGGGGTGGGACTGTCTTGATATGATGGCCTTAGCATACATCTGCGTACAGATTTTAAAAGCAGACAAATGCATTGGTTGTACTCTTGATGCTGGCAGGGCATTTGTGCCAATTGGGGTGCTGCACCAACAATTGAATCGAGTATATCAAAGTTACCTTGTTACATGGGTTGTTTCCCTCTGCCTTGATTGCTTTGCCAAACTGTATTTTAAAGATCTGATTGTTGGGTTCTTTTGCAACTTGTGTAGTTAAAACAGTTTTCTCATGGCATGTACATTCGAAAATGGATAATGTTTTGTAGCCATACAGTTTATTAAAGTCAACTCTGCAGCAAAAACCTGGATCTCAGTAAAGCTCCACTTTGAGTTTAAAGTGTATCTGCTTTAAAATCCAAAATAAAATACGACACTTGGGTCTAAAAAAAATGTCCAGGTCAGGGAGTTTCACTTTGAATTGCTTCATCTTGCACTCAGTTCACCCACTTTAAGTTTCCTAGCAAGAATATTGTCTCTTGCTATTTCTGCTACCTACCTCTTGACTGCTTCTCACCCTCAATTTCTGATTTAAAGGAGCTACATCTACACTAACGAAACTCCTTCAAACCAGAGGTTTTTGTGCAAGTACAAACATGAAGTGTATTGAATCAGGGCATTTTCCAATAAACCATTTTAAGAATTTACAGAGTTACCTTTGCTGCATGTCATCTTGCCCTTATTTTCCCGCCCCTCCCTGTTTTTAAAATACCATTTAGAACTGGCCATGGGATGTTCCCTCTGTCTGTGTGCCCTTACTTGGAAAAGAAGGGCTATTGCAATGGATCCTCTCCCCCCCCAAAAAAAATGAGTAAGAAGAAAGCGTTTACAGCAGTACTACATTAAGTAAATTTTGTATGCTGCTGCCATCCAGTTAAATGTTTGTAATCATTACAATATTTTTAGCCATCAACATTAGTTTAAATCTCCACCATCAAGCTAATAAAACCAGCATAATTTTGTGAATGACTATGAAACAATAGTTTTGAAGAAGAAGAAAATCATACTTCTTATTCTAGATCAAGGCTGGGGAATCTGTGGCCCTTGAGATGATGTTCGACTACAACTCCCATAATAAGCCTATGCTGACTGAGCAATGAGAGTTGGAGGGGGGCCACAGGTTCCCCCAGCATTGCTTTTGATGGTGTCTCTTGTGAAATATGCCTGCAGTATGTTAGAAAAGGTATTCCATTCCTGTGTGAGAGTGAAGGGGCAATGTCTCTTCCATCTGCAATGTTTATAAGTTCTTTTTTAAAGTGTTGCCCTTTAAAAATTGGGTGTTGGGGGTCCCTTGTTATTCTGTTAAAAAGCAGTTCAATTTATTTAACTAAACAATTAAAGGTTGCAGCCCTAGTTTTGACAGGTTTCTCATTAGCCAAGAGCTTTTCTTTCCATAGGGTTTGAGATATGTAATTTAAATAAATCTGTACAGTGCTCTTCAGCTATGGTCCCTGGGCAGTTTACACCAAAATAAAAATGCATAGTAAAAGTAAAAAAAAAAAATCCAAACATACAATAAATGCCACAGCTAAAAAGAGTTCAATTTAAAAATGTAAAAGCTGCGACAATTATTATATTTATGTTGTTGTTGTTGTTTAGTCGTTTAGTCATGTCCGACTCTTCGTGACCCCATGGACCAGGCAGTCTTCCACTGCCTCCCGCAGTTTAGTCAAACACATGCTGGTAGCTTCGAGAACACTGTCCAACCATCTCCTCCTCTGTCGTCCCCTTCTCCTTGTGCCCTCCATCTTTCCCAACATCAGGGTCTTTTCCAGGGAGTCTTCTCTTCTCATGAGGTGGCCAAAATATTGGAGTCTCAGCTTCAGGATCTGTCCTTCCAGTGAGCACTCAGGGCTGATTTCCTTAAGAATGGATAGGTCTGATCTTCTTGCAGTCCATGGGACTCTCAAGAGTCTCCTCCAGCACCATAATTCAAAAGCATCAATTCTTCGGCGATCAGCCTTCTTCATGGTCCAGCTCTCACTTCCATACATCACTACTGCCTTGTGCCTAATAAGGGTAAGTGTGTTTGTGACAGCAGAACCACCCTGGGGAGGAAATTTCACTAACAAAAGTTACCAAGATTTTCCTCTGGCCACTGCACCTTACCTCAGATAGCTTGTCTCTCATTAGAAAAGGGAAAGCGAGAGCTATTGTTTCTGGGTGGGAGAGTCTTCAAAGAGTATATTTGCTCAGACAGGCCGATCAGGGAGCAGGCGTTCTTTCAGTACCTTGTCCCAAGCCATGTATGGGCTTTATGGCTAAGCACCAGCACTTTGAATTGTGCCTGACAACGGTTGCCAGTTAAGGACTTTAATGACTGCTGAAATACTGTTCCAGCCACCAGTCCTAGTCGATAGCCTAGTAGCTGTATTTTGAACAATACAGATTGTTTGCCATATAATGGTAGTTACGCAGATCCACAACTGCACTTCAAATTCAGTTTGAGGACAGATAAGCTATTTTAAACAGAATATTTTTTCTGCACAGAAAGTACCTTCCATATAGGAAAGGAATATGAAAGCTGTGAGTCTCTCTGCCACAATCCTGCTGCTTCATCTTACATTATTTAACGCCAGAGTACAGTACTTGAAACCAGGGATTTTCTGCTGTTGAGTACATGATTTCTATCTCTAGAGCTGCTAACAGGAATCTTCTGCTTTGTTTTAGAATCCTTGTAATCTCATTGAATTAGGATTAAGATGTGTAGTTCCAAAGCTTGTTTAAATCTAAGTACTCTTTCTTTAAAAGTTTGTTTTTGATTGGGGTATTCAAGGCCCGTAAGTTTCCATTGTTTTGTTGTGCTATAGTTTTGCAGTGGTTTCTATTTGGACTCCATGATGCTCACGATTCTTTAGAAGTCCAAAATTAATAAAACATAAGGCAAAGCCCTTTTTCTTAAATTATATCCACAATATATTTCATACATTGGCCACTGAATTGAAAGTTGGAAACTTATTTGAAAAGGAAACGATGTAATTCATGCAGATTTGTATTTAATTTAATTTGCATGATTGCTTGGTTAAAAGGAGTGCTACTACAATTGATTCCACCTCCTCCCCCATGATTCATCATTACCTTAATTTTTTATTTTAAAAAACCAATAGACATACAATCATCAAAACACTTATTCTAGGATCCACTCCAGATTTTAGTGGCTAGATGGATTGCAACAATATTAGCCTAACCAGTATCAAATTTGGCAAAAGCAACACTGTTCCCTTTTGTTACCACAAAGAAGGCCCACATTTTAAGAACAAGTTAAACAAACTAACTGACTTGGTATTACGTATTCTTTCAGATCCAAAATATACAATGTGGAAAAAGAGTAGAAAATACCTAAATGAATGGATTTGGACAAAGGGCTCTAGACTCAAACTAGGATGAAATTTATATAGTTATAAATAATGAAGACACTATTTTTTTCCTGAAATTTGTGGAATATTTTTTCAGATAACTAGCATAGAAAAACTTCCTCTTTACATCAATTCCTTTGATCCAAAGGAAGTATTTTCAAGGTGACGGGGGGGAAACAAATTTTAACATAATTTATAATTCTTTTTTAGGTGCACTTAGTAGCTATTGTATTTTAAACTGTAGTGGAAAAGAAGAAAGCTGCTGTGGAAAATATTTGCATCTCATTAGTATTACTGAATAGATTTGCCTTTTTGAGCACAAGAATCACTAGAATTTCTGAGCAATGGCCTGTGCATTGCAATTTGGGGGATTGGATCCTTCAGCTTCTATCACCTACTAAAGTCTCACTGCTGAAAATGGCTCCTTTAAATGTTTTAGTTCTATAACTAAACATTATGCCCAGTGCTAAGTAATCTCAGGATCTATCCCCAGAGATCTCGCAAGTATTCATCATATGTCTTATTAACATTTTTTTTAAAAAAATAGCTCTATTATTTATTGTACTTATTTCGTATTAGCAGTAGAAAAATCAAACGAAGTCTCAAGACACTATATTGTACATTATAAAATTACAGAAAAAATATATTTTGCCAAAAATATGAAGGAGCTAGAAAAAAGCACATTTGAAATAGCACAAATTTACATTTACATTGCTGGATTTGCCATTGTAGGGGTTTGGGTGTGTTTTGGGAGGGGGGGGAGTTGGGGAAATCATTGGTTCCAGATTAAGAAATTGATCTGCATTTTCCAGCACTTTGATTTATGGCGTTAAACTTCTTCACCAGTTCATTTCAGAGCCAAGCAATTTCCTTATTTGCCACGAAAGTGTATCCAATAAACTCAGTGTGAATTAGCTTTTCAAAATCAACAGGCCTGGGTTTTTCTTAAATATATCGTTCTCCGACCTTACTTCTTTCCCCCATGTTCTAGAATTTCAATTTATAAGTGAGCTCCAATTTTGTGTTCACTTGAATTTCACGCTTTTTCTTTTGCAAAGAAAGACTGAAAAATATATCCCATAATACATCTATATCCCCAGGCCCGGCCTATTGAGTAAAATATCCCATTGAAATATCACACAACTTGTAATAACAGTTTTGCCTTTGAAATGTAACAATTGCTTAAAGACTCGAACTTGCACAAACAAACTCCCAAGTATAAACCATCTAAGGACTGAACTCATTATGCTCCTTTTGGGAGTCCATAATGAGTTGGGAGTGGAAGGTAGTCT
Organism: Podarcis raffonei; assembly: GCF_027172205.1. Classification (NCBI taxonomy): domain Eukaryota; kingdom Metazoa; phylum Chordata; class Lepidosauria; order Squamata; family Lacertidae; genus Podarcis; species Podarcis raffonei. The sequence continues at coordinate 103,360,436 of NC_070602.1, read as the reverse complement.
GTAACTGCCTCCGCAAGGAATGTATCATCTAAAGTTAAATTTGTATGACCTCTGAAATTGTGCCTGAGCTCCTTCTCGTGTACACAAAGAATCCGGAAAGGGAATTTGTTGTTGCATAATAGTGTGATGTGAATAATCTAGTATCTCAGTCTGAGACCTTGAGAAAAGTACACTAATCTGTACAAAATATCTCAGCGCTGACCCAAACTTGTTTTCCATCGAGTTCTCTGGACATTATGGCTATCCCACATGTGGGAGACATTTTGGGTGCATTGTGGATATTGGAATTAAATGCCTTTGCAAAACCAAAATAACAGACATTTTCTATTTAGTTGTTTTCCTTTTTGCAGATTTGCCCCTTCTTCTTTTTACTCTATAGATACCGTATGTGTAGCATTCTACAGGCATGCTGGGTAAAATATACTATGCAAATGTGTACAGTGTCGCATGTTTTGCTATCTCTCTGCTTTTAGTGGCTTTCAAGGAAAACAAAAGTGTTGTTATTTTTGTGAGCCCAAAACATCTAACAGAAGAAAATGCAGACTGCATGCTTACAGTACCCTGATTTCTATGGATTTGTTTTATGGAATTTAGATGTATTAAACTGCATTAACAACATTTTTTCTACAATAAATCAAACAAAAACGTCTAGACTCTATGCCTACATGTCTTATCTCTGAGTGGTTAGACCTAACAAGCAGAAAACATTTTTAAAAGGTGGAGCTTGAGCATTTCCTTTATCCTCATACATAATTACACGCTGCTCTAAAGCTGGGAACCTTTTCTTAAGTCGCGGGTTGCACTCCCTTGCAGACAACCTTACACATTCCAGAGGCAAAATGGGTGGAACAATGTATGTGACCCAGACCTTTGTACAGTAGGCTATATTCCAGGCATACAAAAGCTACTGATCTACACATATCACCATCCTCTATGCAGGCAAACAAGAACCATAATCACAGTTCAAAGTCGTATGTCAAGCAGGTACAAGTGGTCAAGGAGGGTTGTGGTAATGAATTTATGTAAAATAGAAAATGCAGAAATAAAATTTATTTCAAAAAAGGAGGGTTCTGATCTGGGGGAGCACTGTGCATTGTGCTTCAGAGTCCAGCTTGACTGACTGCACAGAGTGAGCATATCAGTGCCACATCTTTTAAAACACCCTTTTAGTGCCATGCTGAATTCCATCCCACCATTCTCCAGCAATTTAATGAGAAAACAAATGGTATTCAAATGAGAGGTGTCAGATAACTTATCTTGGATGTGTTACAGGTCTTTGTTGCACTTACATTACTTTCGAAGAGGCCAGTATGTGGTGTGTGTTTTTAGAAAGTACCTGATTGTTTGACAAGTGAGTACCAGGTGATCCTCATCTAAGTTGTGTGCATTCCAAAGCCACAGAAAAATCTGTGGACCAAGATTAAGGGGATATTAAGCAGCATCTTGACAGGAGTGCCTTCCCTTCACTACTTCCATCCTAAACTGAAATCTTGCTTCAATTCAAACCCATCCCCTCTCATTACTCTCAATGCTGGATAGCTGCTCTGCCTAGGCAGGTAGGGTGAACAGTCTGCATGGATTCTTGCTGTTTCTGCCTACTGTCCCAGAGACTGCCTGGAAGCTGGACCATTGTCCACCCGTTGCTTGCATAGTTCCAGCTCAAGGTCCTGGGAGAAAAGAGCATGAGCACTTTGCCGACAGTGGTTCTGTAGCCACTACAGCGGTACCTTGGTTGCTGAACTTTATCCGTTCCGGGAGTGCGTTCGATTCCCGGAACTGTTCGAAAATCAAGGCGCGGCTTCCGATTGGCTGCAGGAGCCTCCTGCACTCAATCAGAAGCCGCAGAAGTCACGTCAGTAGTTCAGCTTCCAAAAAACGTTTGCAAATTGGAACACTTCCAAGTTTGTGGCGTTCGGGAGCCGATTTGTTTGGGAGCCAAGCCGTTCGACAACCAAGATACCACTGTATTGGATTTTGAGCACCAGCATGTCTGACTACCCTTCTAACTCCAGGTTTGTGACCTCCCTGAAAATTCTACCCCACCGTTTATGAAACTAAGAGTCCAATCCTATTGAGGCTAAAGTAAGTCCCATTAAATGCAGCGGGACTTATGCCTAAGTACATTTGTATAGGACTGCAGCCCAGGTGACAGCATAGTTGGGCTCTCTGTCAATTATACAGATCATTGGTCTATAGTGATATGATGCTTAGATCACTGTGGAGTGCTCTACATAGGGCTCCCTTTGAAGGGTACTTCAACTGGTCCAGAATACTGCAGCCAGGCTAATGGGGGCTGCATATAAGATGCACATGACTCTTTACTTGAAACGACTGTGCTGGCTTCTGTTTTGTTGCCAGGCCAAATTCAATGTTTGAGCTTTAAAGTCCTTTAGGAAACTGCCTGCTTACTGTATCCTGTGTGCCCAACTTCCCCCCAAATATGCTTAGTTGGGACAAGAGCCCTGGAACTGCTTTCCAAAGGCGGTTCATCCTCCCCTTCATTATGTCTATTTCTTTTACATTGCAAAAATTGAAATGCAGTTTCTGTTTCTTTAGATTGTAAGCCTAAAGGCTGGGGCTGTCTTATCATTGTCTCTTGTAAATTGCTCTGGGAGCCTATTTTTGGTTGAAGAGTGGGATAAAAATGCAATAAAAAAAATTCTAATGGCCTTCCGTAGGATGGTCACAACCTTCCTTTTTTTAGGAACACTTTTGATCCCTAAGTGGTTGCTTCCTTTTTGACATGATTCTAATTGCTACCATTAAATTTTTCTTGATAGCTGTTTGTACTTCTCCTCTCTCTCTCTCTCTGCTGTTTTGGCTTTTATGGCTGTTTTAGTGTATTTTTGTAATGGAAAATTGTTTTGAATTGTGGGTAAGCTATGTGAAATTATTTAACTTCTTAAAATATGTGCTCTACTGTTGAGCTCCAGAACTTCACATCTACATCACATTTAAGCTGGAAGAATAAAGGATTACAGTTACAGTAAAAGACTTACTACCAGTGAGATGTGTTAGAATACAGGTTAACATTAATTTTAAGATTATCCTAGTGCTTTTGTACTCATGGGCCATGATGCAGGAAAGTAGGAGCACATTCATTTATTTTATCATTTATTATTTTTTATAGACTAAGATATGTACATTTTGACCTGTATGCTACTGAAAAAAAGAAAGAAAACGGAACAGTCAGCGAAGAAACATGGAATATATCTCCGGAGGCTATGTATGCCTGGTGGTACCAGTGTGGTGTAGTGCTGGAAGAGGACTTGGAAGACCAGGGTTCAAATCCCCACTCAGTCACAAAGCTCACTGGGTGCGACCTCGCCCTGGGTCCCTGTCTCTCAGTCTCAGTCTTGCTGTGAGGATAAAATTGGAAAAAAGGGAGAAGCATGAATGTCATCTTGAGCTCTCTGGAAGAAAGGTGAGATATAAATGTAATAAATAAATATGAATAGTCCCAGCTATTGTGGACATTGCAGAGAAACAACAATTGTAGGTAGCTGTGTTGATCCATTAGAGAGGAAAAACCACCAAAAAGCCACACACAGTATGGTCTGTAGCATTGTTACGACCGACTTTTGTCAGTAAGCTTTCAAGTAGCCAGAACTGTTCAACAGACTGGATGTTAATACAAAACGGGTGGGGAAAAGGCTGGAGGTTTTTGTTTGCTTATTATTTATTTATTACATATCTATTCTGTTCCCTCCCAGAGGAACCCAGAGCGGACAGTAGCAAAGTAGTAAAACAAACAATTTAAATAAAAACGCATTTAAAACATTTTATCACAATTAAGTGCATTCCACACATTGGGTGCTACATGTATCCTGATGTTAGAGCCATGGCTGTTGGTACAGTATTACTTATTATTAATCTATGGAATTTATTTATTGTCATATTAAATTTACATGCCGCCCTTCACCCGATGATCACAAAGTGGCTTACAGTATAAAAAACTAAAAAACCACTTAATAAAAAACGAAACAACTAAAAATCAAAATTAAAAAACCCACACAAAGTCACCCACCCCCTGGATGAGCAGCCGTCTTGAAAAGTAGCAAAACCTGATGCTACCGGCTTGATTCCCTGAGAAACTTTCATTGATTCCGACTTCCACCATTTCAGATTAGATTTTGTTAAGAGGTGCGGACATGACCAAAAGTAAAACGACGACGCATAAGAAATATAAACCACAAAGCATCACAGCCGGGAAGGACAAAAGGCCCAAAGGAGCAGAACAACAGAATAGCAGAGATTCCATTTACAAATATGCAAAAATAATTCTCCACCCGCGAGAGCCACCGTTGTTGAGAATAGAGGCTCTATGCAGTGTCTTAAGCGAGCCAGGCATGTGCCTATCTATGCAGGGACACTGGAGACACATGCTGTGCCTCCATATTCCAAGAAACCCCAAACTCCTTCGAGCTCTGCCGATTCTTTTAGCCCACGAGGTGCCTTTATAAGGAGGGCAATTTGCCAAACCCTAAAGTAACGGAAGAAAAAGATCCCGAAACACCATACAATTCCTATTATTCATTTTTTCGAGCCATTTTGACTGAAGTTTCGAAACATTAAAGGAGCCGAAGAGCCAGCGAGCCACCCCTCCCTTCCAGAGGACGAAAAGAAGGCAACGCGTTAGTGCCTACGCCCGCCATCACCCCAACTGCCTCCGAGCCAAAGAGCAGCAACGCAGCCCGGCGCCTCGCACCAGTGGAACCCCTTCTCAGCCAATCACAAAGCGGGGGCGGAGCGGAGCAGGCAGTCTTTGAACTCCCACCGTTCGACGAAGCCCTTGGAGGGTGACGAGCGTTCCCCGCCCTCACTGCAAACCCCGCCCGCTCTATGCTACGCCCCGCCCCCTGGCGCCGTCGCATCATCCTGCCTGCTCGGCTGGAAAAGCGGTGCTTTGCGGTAGGAGCGGGAGCGCGCACGCACGGACGCTGGCTGACGGACGGGAGCGCTCTCTCAGTTTCCCTCAGACGGTGTCCGGCGGTGCCCAAACACCATCCGTTCCCCTCAGAGCGGCGAGGCCTACGAAAAAAAAAGCGAAGCTCGAGAAGGAGGGGCGGAGAGGAGAGAAGTAGTTGCGGCGAGGCCGGCGGCAATGTCCGCGAGTAGCGGCGAGGGGCGCGCGGTGGCGGCGTTGCTGCGGGCGGCCGTCTCCGAGGCGCGGGGCCTGCACCGCCACCGCCGCCACTACTACTACCACCACCTTCCTGCTGCTCCTGCTGCCGCTCCGCTCCTCCTCACTCCCCGCAGCTGGGCTGTGGCCAGGGACTGAGCGCGGGGGGAGGCCGAGGCCGGGCGGGGAACAAGAAGTGAGCCGGTGCGGAGCTGCCCCGGGGGGCGGCCGAAGCTCCCGCCGCTTGAGCATGGGAATCCTCTTCGCTCGGATATGGAGGTTGTTCAACCACCAAGGTGAGGGAGAAAGGCAGGCTCGGTCTCCGGCTTCTCCCGAGTCCGTGCGGAGCTGCTGCTCGTCGCGTAGCCGAGGGAGGCCGACGGCAGGCGGACGGGCTTCGGGTTGTGAGGCGCCGCTTCTGCCTTCCTGGTGGCGCCCGAGGTCAAGAGAGCGAGGAGTTGGGGGGCAAAGGGGGAGCCCCGAAGGCACCTGAGGCAGCAGCTTTGGAGGCGCCCCTCCCCCCCGCAGGGCTGAGCATCTGTTATGGTCACCTTTCCCTTAGGTGGGATCAAAGTGCGGGCACAACTCACCCAGCAGCTGAATACAATCGTTCCCGGGGGGGGGGGGCGGCCAAGGCGAAAAAAGGCTTCTGCTTTCTTTCTCCTGGTTCGGGTTGTGAAAAGGAAAGCGGGTGGGGGAAGGAAGCGCGCAGAACTATTTTCCTGTGTGTATGGGAGCCGCTCTCGCTTGTGTGAATGTAGGGAAAAGGGCAGTGCTGGGTCTCGCCTCAAAGGGCAGCTGTGGAAGAGGGGGAAAAGATACTGAGAATGCAAGTGAAGTGTTTTGAACAGTGCTGTAAAAAATACTAGAATTAGCCGTTGAGTGGCGATGGGTTCAGAGAAATGCAGCAAGGGGAGCGCGTCTGACTAGTATGTGCGGTGAAAGGAAGGTGGGAAGAACGACTTAGCAGCATGTGTTATAGGGTAATGATTGTTTTTTAAACAGCTGGTGGCATTGACCCTAATGGTGGGAAATTGGGGAGATTAGATTGGGCTTCTAGTGAGAAGCTGGTTTACAGCTGATTGTGTTCTTGTGGTGCCTTTGATTGAGGGAGAATTAAGTATTGCTCAGAACTGAGAAGTCTGCAGTTAATTTTCTGTTATTGATTGTGCAGTGTTGTACCACCTTATATCTTTCAGTGCTTGCCAAATGCACAACTCTTTTGAGAACCTCGTTATTGGGTTGTTGTTTTTATTTTTCATTATGTATTTTGTGATTTTATATTTTGATTTTATAATAATAATTATGTATAATTCATACCCTGCCCATCTGGCTGAGTTTTCCCAGCCACTCTTGTGAATTGCCCTGAGACCTCTGGGTATAGGGCGGTATATAAATACAATAAACAATCATAATAATGATAAATACTTGATGAGCTTGTGGAGATTCTCTGGCTGGAAGGAGAGCCTGCAGGGCAAGAGAGGTCCCAAGAAGTAATACTTTCCAGTGGCAAGAGTGATGGAAGGTAGGCTGCATGCACACTGTATATTTAACACACATTTCAACACAAAAAATCCTGGGAACTGTAGTTTACCTTTCACACAACTACAGTTCCTAGCACCTTCAACAAGTTACAGTTCTCAGAAATCTTTGGTATAAATGTGCTTTAAATATATGATGTGGATGCAGCCTTAGGCTTATGTTTTCATCCTTTGTGTTCTGAGAAAGGGGCATGTCACACTGTCTCTTTATAGGCTTTGAGCTCTGCTTTCTGAGCAGGTGCCACCTGAAACCATCTTTTAGAGCTGAAGAGTTGGTTGTCTTGTTTCCCCTTCATCAATAATGGAAAATCTGTAAGGGAACTGAGATGATAATAGGCTGTGTGGAGGAGTTAGGCAGCTAAGAGTTCCATTTTACCTGCATACCAGTGCAAAGACAGCACCACATCTTAGACCAAAGCCATACAATGCAAGGGTTTTGTTTAAGCTGTTGTGACACTTATGGAGCAATTCCCGTCAGTAGGTATACCTGAGCTGCAAGGACTATATATGTGTACAGTGACAACAAACCTATTTTAAAGTACTAATTAACTATGTCTCTTACCACTGGACAAGGTTATACTTGTTGGTAAGCTCTTCACCTGTCATCGAAATCAGTGCACTGTAGAGGGAAGATGCACACTGTTAAACTTCTGCTAGAAATTGAGATATGAAAGCTAGGAGATAAATGGCACCCTAAACCTAGGTTATGGGTGCAACAATGGAATGTCTAGGCATGCTTTTTAAATAACAATAATACAAAGCTGAAAATGAATGAACTGCAGTTAAAATCTTGTGTTCATTTTTCACATGGTCTAGTCCTCATCTGCAAAAAAACCCCAAAGCCATGCTTCCCCAGCCCGCCCCCATAATATTCTTAAAAAAGTCTCTTCTTCAGTCATTAGAGAGTGACTGGAAGTAGGGAGGCAGGAAAGGGTCCTCCTTTCCTTCCTCTGTGCAGTTTTAATCTGAACTCTTAGGCACAGTACTGTGCCCAGAGCTTAGATACTGCTTGCACTAATGAAATTTCCTGTTGCAAAATGCGCCCAGAGCAATAGGATTTTTGAACACTGTGTTGAACATATTACTATAATCCAACCTGGACATAGGATTCTTTATTAATCATTCAGCTCTGAACATTTTCTTGCTAAGTCTGAAACAAGTTCAGACTATATATATTTTCAAACATAGGAAGGAAAGTTAGAATTTGCAGATAAAGAGCTGAATGATTAATAAAGACTCCTGTGTCGCTATATGAGCCATTACTTCCTTGCCTTGGGAGAAAGCTGGTCATTTGAGACAAGTGTAGCTACCGTTTCTTGTGGTTGTTAGCACATTCCCTGTAGTTCATACAGTAACTAATATGATTGCTTTTGAGTGTAACAAAATAGCTAGCTGGTGTGTACTAATTGAACTACAGTTATTGTTATGTTTACAAAATGCAATATTAAATAGACAGAATTCAACTATGAACTCGGTAAATTAGTGCTAAGATACAGTATAAGTAATTTTCCATTCAACTTTGTTTGTAGGGCTTTGCATTTTTAAGTTTCTTTTCCCAAATTGAGGAGATTAAAGGTGCACGTGAGCTTAGATGTAAAGTATGCAGTGCTTTGACAGTGTGAACATGAAGCATGAGTGCCCCTAAAACCTAAGCATAGTATGCCAACCAGGCCAATGTAACCTTAAGTATCAAAGACATGGTAAAAATATTGTCAAGATACTTGGGGTTTTTCCAGGCTTGCTTGCACTTCTCTACTGATGCATGAATGGACATTCTTGCAAAACCTTTGCCCCACTGACCTTATCAGTTCACTATCTTTGTGTGCTGGGGAGATGGAGGTTTCTTGATTGAATCCACCATGGAATCTGCTGGTGAAGGTCAGGAAATAACATTTAATAATAATGGAGGAGGGGTGGGGAGTGGAGGGCCCCTTTGTGCAGCAGAATGCAAACAACCATTTGATGTTTTCAGGTATTTCCATAGTTCTTACAAGTACTGTTTGTGAAACTTCAAGGAGCTGTTCCCAACCCCCACCCAATGCTGTATCTTCATATACACAAGATTGGTGATTTCTGGTGTGTGGAAATCAATTTCTATGCATGAGGATTGTTCCTTGCTGCACTGGGGTTATTGTATATAAAATGGAGCACTCACTGAAACAACTCTCTATGTTATGTAGCTCTGTCTAGTCTTAACTGATCTGTCAGAAAGCAGAAGAACTTACTGTGGCCTGATTGGAAAACTACAAAATTGCTTACTTTACAAAAAGCTGATGTAATTTCAGTATTGCTCCGAATACAAGGGCCTCTGGCTGTTTTCAAAGAGCTTTTAAAATTAACTGGGGACTAGGGCTTACCATCAAAGACTTTTATTTATACTTTCATTTAAACAGTTCTTCAGTTAAATTTGAATATATTTGCACATTATCAAATCCCCAATAAAGATAGTTTTTTGAGGACACCGTTACCACTGCTTGAAAGGAAGGAATATTGAATCTGTTCTCTCTCCCTCCCAATATAGTAATTTTTTGACTTTCAAATAGTGAACTCTTCCATGGCAGGGAACGTTCTCTAAAAGACAGAATGCCTGCTACTGATTTCCCCCCACAGCTTGTAGGGGTGTGTGTGTGTTCTCTCAATTCATGTGGCATGAAGCTGAAATACCACAGGCTTGGTCTCCTTACGCCCAGCCTTTTCCTTCCCTCTTTGTGCTTTAGACTTCTGTGCAGGGTGGGCGACGGAAGGGGCGTGCTTCCCTCCTGGTTGGCTTGGCCAGGAGCAGTGCTGAGACTCCCACCATCATCCTCTGGTCCTTTCACCTCTTCTTCACTGGAGGTGGGGCTTTCCTCATCACCAGAAGAGGAACTGCTTCGCAAGATTTTCAGAGGCTCCCTGTAACACAACTGCCCCTCTGTTTCCCGCCCCTGTTCCGATGGCAGTTCCGTGACAGTTCCCATCATCCCTGACCACTGGTCCTGCTAGCTAGGGATCATGGGAGTTGAAGGCCAAAAACATCTAGAGGGCCGAGTTTGAGGAAGCCTGCCCTAAAACATCTTTTCAGATGCCCAAGTATTTTGTGGTAGATACACGAGCCTCCTTGGCAGATGTTAATGTGGAAAGGGCTTTCTGAAGGTAAAAACCGAGAAAAGTAATATCTCAAAAACCAAGACAGCTATAAAAAGTAAGCAAACATTCCTTTAGGCTTAGCCCAATCCATAATTAAATCAGTTGCGGAAAATTTTAATCTAATTATTTCGTTGATTTAGCTACTGATTAAATCATGCAACCTTACTAGAAACCTTAGATTGCCAAAAGAAATAAATAACTCACTCTAGTTGCTAATCAATTAGTGTAGGCACTTAAGACCCCCCCCCCTCTTTGTCATGCTGCAGATCTTTTGTTCCAAGTGCTTCTTCATCATTCATCCTGCCAGCAATACAATATAATTCTCAAACTTCAGTATAGATACTAATGTTTTGGTGGGATTCAGGAGAGTTGCCTATGATTTTTTTAAACAATATTGTGCTGTTGTGCAGTAGAGTTTAATATTCCCTATTGCTAAAAACATTCTGCAAAACCCCACACTATTGATTTAAAAATACTTAGCTTGCCCTTCTATAACATTTTCTCCCATTTCCCCAACTTGCCTTAAGTGCATCAGTGTGGTTTATGTTATGTTGAAGTAAAAACTGGCCTGGTTTGCATGTATTTAAGCCAGTATCCCATAAAACTTCCACCAATTTCCACTAAAGCCCTCGTGTCCTATCTGGTGGCTTGCCTCTGCTGCATGTTAAAGAAAAATGCTTGGCATTACCCTTTTGAAAAGCAGGAAGAAGAAACTTTGAGGTGCCCAGAGTGGCTGGGGGGGGGGGGGACTCAGCCAGATGGGCGGGGTATAAATAATAAATTATTATTATTATTTGAAAACCTGCCTGGTGCAGAACAAGTCCTTTAGCAAGTATGGGAAGCTTATTGTTTGTTTTTGTATGATAAATAAAGTAGTTATTCTGAAAAGGAAGTTGGCACACAATGATTATTTATTTACTGAAGCCCTGCCTTTCCAGCTTTAAGATCTACAAGGTGCCTGAACAACAAAACAGTTACAAACATTGTGGTGGTATATATAGAGATATGTGGCATGAAGCTTCCCGTAACTTGTATAGGTTGTTGAATACTGCATGAGAGACCAGGGGTGCCAACTCGAATAAAATATTGCGGGGGCCGAGGTAAGCCCCACCCTGCATAATCAATCATATGACGCAGTGCACGCACACCATTTGAATGGGAATGCAAGTCAACTTTGTGGGTGCCCAGTTCCCTCAAATATTTTATTGTGGGGGCTGAAGCCCCTACAGCCCTTAGGAGATGGCTCCTATGTGAGAGACTTAATATAGAATGAAAGACTGGTAACAGTATACAGTAAGGCCCTGTTTGGGAGGGAGAAGGGGAGGAAGTAGCCATGTTATTGCTTGTATGGCACTGTATTACCAGGTAGAGGTGAGTGAGTGAGTGAGTGAGTGAGCTAGTTGTATATTTACATTATATTATTACATATATTATTAAATATATTACATTATATTTACATTTAATGTTGCCAGGGTGTTTTTTTTAATGCCAGATGTATGCTTAATGACAAGTGGTTGGTTGGGGATTAGCTGTGTTACGGTTATGGTTGGTAAGAATGGTTGAGAGTATGTGAGAGAGTGCTCAGGGAGATGTTACTGTGGGAGATGTTGGGGGGGCTAACTCACTTACCTTGTTTAGCTGCTAATTATGCTTTAATATTCGTATTGCATTTTTGTATTGGTATTTGTCCTTGTGTTTTTAATGTTTAAGATAATGGACCAGAGTCAGCTAACAGGTCCCACTAGTGGAAGCCTGCACAAAGATTTCTGCTAGAGCAGAAGGGCTTAATCCTCCTACGCTCGTCTCAATTGGTTCTGGACAGGTGGTAGAACCTGTCCAGAACCGGGTGGGGTGGGGTGGAAGAGAAGTGGGGAAATCACTCCACCAGGCAAGCGGAAATGCTTGCACAAATGGGAGAGATCTCCTAAGCGCTGTGTTGAATTCCTCTCAATATTTTGCTCTCCTGTTTGCACGCTGCCTTTAAATGAAGGTTTTTTTTAGTTTCATTCACAATGTTTTGATCTTTTATAATGTTATACTTAATGTTTAAAGATACACTGTAAATAACTTGGATTTCCTTTGGAAATGTGATGCAATATAGAAATTATCTAAATAAATAACTAGCTCCTCATTTGCTCTCTTTTTTCCCTCCCTCCAGAGCACAAAGTGATCATTGTTGGCCTTGATAATGCAGGAAAAACAACCATTCTTTATCAGTTGTAAGTATGAAGTTGTATGAACAGGTGACTAAAACTGTTTTTCCATATCGGGATGCTGAACTCGACAAACTTTGCTTGTTACCTGCCAGTAGTCTGCCAGATTCCACAGGACTCGCAATCCAAACACAATGCACTCTCAGGAAATAGTTAGACATTGTAACAAATTGTAAGAAATCAGTTATTTCCATTTATTCCTGTGCGGGAATTTCTAATGCCTTCCTGATCCCAAATGACAAAAAAACCCTGAGAAAACCCTCTGAAACTACAGCTTTGAAACTTTAATACCACATATGTAATATTGAGGTAGGGGGGATACTTGAGATTACCATTATAATGGTATTATGTAGGCATCATTCAGAGCCAGATTTTGTGATTTGGAGAATGCTGTGTGGTACAGTTCTCACTGGCCCATATCACTTCAGCTTACAGGTGTGGCATTGCATACCTGAATGCTCCTACATTTAGAAGAGAATTGCATGCCCTGCATCAAAGGCATGTCAAGAAGGCAATGGTAGAATCTTTATCTCCAACACATTTTCTGAGACAAAAGCTATGCAATTAGGCAGTTTTGGTTCTGGCACTGGTTAAAGGAATAGGGAATCGAAAGAAAATCTTGTTAGAAAGACAGTGCATATTTTAAATGATGTAAATCTTTCCTTCTGCCTACCCAGTTTGGATTTAGGCATGAAACAGGTCTAGGCAACAGTCAGGTTTTGTTTTTTAAAAAATGGGTATCGGCTATTGCTGCTTTGTGCCAGAGCCCTAGCTGTACACTGATAACCTTCAGCACCTAGCAAGACTAATTCAGTCTGCAACTTCCATCTTGTAACTGAGTCTAAATGCAGCTTCCATGCCACAGCATCCAGCCTACTTCTTGTACTTCTGTACATCCTCTCCCACTTGGCACATAACCTGTTTTTGTTCTAATATCTCACACCATGAAGTATTTTAGGGAACTTGAAAGCTTGCTAATTATTTTGTGAAATTTAGTAGATTCCAATATAAATATTGACAAACTATGGATTTTGGAGTTCTAAATTGTATGGTATTTCATGCTACCTTGAATGTCTCCAAAAAGCAGCTATACTGAGGTTCTGGAGATATGCCAACCTCTTAAATTAAGTTGCTGAATCAAGTGAAAACTCGTAAATTAGTTAAGTGTCTTATTGAAATTAAATTCCTAAAAGGTTTTCTCCTAAAAGTAATAACAGTTTTGTTTGGAATTGTGAACAACATTGTCTTCTGCCAAGTTAAGTGTGATAGCCATATTTTCTTCTTCTGACCTTGTAACATGGTAACTGTTTACTGATACACTGAGTCTGTAGTTTACACAGTCCAAATATGCTTAATGCAAATATGATCCACATTTTCTTGAAGCTGCACCCACATGAGCAGTTTGACATGTGACTCAGTGCACCCTGGACATAGCTGCAACATACCAGAGTTGTGTTTGCAGTTTACACTGGCAGTTTGATAATAATGTTGCTGGGGGTATTGTGTGGTCTGTACCTAGGATATGCTATGTCACATTTTGATCTCAAAGCAACTACAAGCATAACTGCAGCTGAATGCAGCTCAGACTGCAGAACAGAAAGAAATCTAGACCAAGGAGACCGAGGCAGAACATACATCATTCTTACATTTTCTTCTCCTTCCTTTGCAGTTCTATGAATGAAGTAGTGCATACCTCTCCAACCATTGGAAGCAATGTAGAGGAGATTGTTGTTAATAATACACGTTTTCTTATGTGGGATATTGGAGGCCAAGAATCACTTCGATCTTCATGGAACACATACTATACAAACACTGAAGTAAGAATTTGTATAATATAATGAAGAATTCAGCCAAAATTAATGCTTTGTCTTCTTGAGTTCAATGAGGAGAGTAAAGGGTTTGCATTGGCAGTATCATGCCCTTAAGTTACTAAGAGATCATATATATATATATATATATATATATATATATATATATATATATATATGGGGGCTATAGAGATTATTAAGACCAAAAAGAGAAAGCATTGACTATTTTGCAGTAATATTAATAGCTTTAACTATGCATAATGAGGACTGTGCATAATGAGGATACCTCAACAATTTTTATAACAAAGCTTTTCAGGGGCGGGCGTGACCTTAATCTTTCTGTACATTGGGGTGGGCTTGGGATGTATGTGAACAGTCTTTATTTAGTAATCACTTTTAATTTGCAGTTACTGATTTTTATGTTAAATTTGTTTGAATTATATTACATCAATTTTTTTATATGCCGCGAGTCATTTTGAGACATTTTTGTGAAATGACTACTAAATTAAATAACGATAACTCTTCTTTTTCTTTTAGTTTGTGATAGTTGTTGTGGATAGCACAGACAGAGAGAGAATTTCTGTAACTAAAGAAGAACTCTATAAAATGTTAGCACACGAGGTGAGTATGTGCTGGGAATTTTTTATCTAGCTTAAAAAAATGCTGCAATAAGTCCCTGCCTTAATGCTAAAGTTCTGTTTCTGACTTCCATTTATGTAATTATCTCAAGATGGTTCATTTTCTTATAGCTGAGGAGCTATTAGATTTGATACAAATCTCTGGGGCTGTCACCTCTTCTTCAGACTTAAGAGGCCGCCAAAAGATTTTCACATGTGACTATTTATAGTCGCCATACTGCCTTTTGTGTGAAACTGACATCATTGTTAAAAGTCCTGTGTAGTTTGAGAACAGCTGCTATTGGCCTCAAACCCCTTTCAAAAATAAAACAAAAACCTTATTAGTTGTCAAGTAGTCAGAATGGCACCACTATAGCCTGCCTTCATTCTCCCTTTACATACTGAAAGGCTATGTTTCCAGCACACTTTTAAATTTATTTAGATCTTTTACATTTGAGAATTGGAGTAGGAAACCTCATGCCTGGGGGCTGAATTTAGCCCTCTAACATCAGAAATAGGTGTATGGGATATTAATTGCATTGACATATGATAAAACAAGTGGCACAGTATATTACTATAAAACCTTTATTTAGGTTTTCCTCACTCCAGCTTTTACTCCATTCTGTGTTGGAAGGGAGAAATGTTTTGTAAAGTTACGCTTGTGACTTTTAACACTAAAAAAGAGGGATCAATGAACACTGTGATAAAAAAAGTCCACTTTAACTTAATTTCTGTGTATTTACTAAAAACAAAGTAGGTTCATAGGACTGAGAAAACAACCTGAAAAAAACCTACATAGGGGAAATCAGTACAGTGGTACCTCTGTATAAGTCCGCCCCGTCCAGCATCCATTTCGGCGGACGTCCGCGGCAAACCCAGAAGTACCGCAACGGGTTACTTCTGGGTTTGCTGCTCGTGCATGCGCAGAAGCGCGAACCGCTCCGCGTGTGTGCGCAGAGCGACACTTTGTCGAGTGTCCTTTTCATCGAGCGTCCAGAGCTTTGGAATGGATCCCGGACTCAAAACAAGGTACCGCTGTACACCTGTTTTTGCTCATTCTAGCAGCTTCCTCATTGTTTCTCTTTCAAACCTGCAAAACCTGATGCCTGTGATCGCAATGATAGGCCAGCTTCCTAATCATGCCCCAGCATTTAAGGCTATAGTGCTTGCAAGCAAGAACTCTTGGTTGCTGCCATGTTTCTTCACATCTAGCACCTCCTGGGAACATAGGCAGGGAGTGGAGAAACATAGTGGCAGTCAGATCTCTTGCTCTGTTGACCTTGGTTTTAGTTTTTAATGTACTGGAGGTGAACAGAAAGCCTGTCACAGATGGTGTCATCAAAATGTGGGATTTGGGGTGGCGTGGTGGTGGTAAATAAGCCAGTGTTCTGGTAAGTATGCCCTGAAACTATACAGACCAGTTTGGGATCTACCCTACCCCAGCCAAATAGTGTACTGCAGTTTCAGGGAACCTCAAAGCTTTCCCCAAAACAGTGAACCTAGTTCCTTCTAGGCACAATGGAAGCTTATTCTTTTCTAAGATGGAGTTATCAGTTCCCCCTTTCTTAGAATTGCTGGAAGGTCACCTTTATTTGGGTTGGCCTCTACACCATTAGGTTGCATGGGACCACCATAGTGTGGCTTTACATTAAAAAAAGTGTTCAATACTTTATCGTGCTAGTTTATCATGTTGAATAATGGGGAAGCAAATTGGAGACATTTTCTTTTTTTCCCTCTCTAGGACTTGAAAAAAGCAGGTTTGCTCATCTTTGCTAACAAACAGGATGTTAAAGACTGCATGACAGTAGCTGAAATTTCTCAGTTTCTGAAGCTAACCTCAATTAAAGATCACCAGTGGCACATCCAGGCATGCTGTGCTCTTACTGGCGAAGGGTAAGAAGTCTTTGGTTCATCGATACTTTTCTGAACAGATCTGGTACATGCAACTAATCAAGGGCAATACTTAGTAAACCAGTTAGGTAAATTTATTCCCACTGTCTCCATATGATAACATTTCACCAGTTAATACTTTCCTTTTACAGAACTAAAAAGTAAGGAATCTACCCAAATATATTTTATTCATATATTATTATCATATATCATATACTCACCTTTCCATGGTTTTTCTATTTGTATAGGTAGGAAGTAAAGTCTTGAAGAATTCGTCCTTAAAGCATAATGAGCTGTTGAGGGGAGAGGTAAATGATGGGAAATATGAAGCAAAGGGGAGTTAGCCTTTATGGCTCCCTTGTTTTTAGCAGTTGTGTAGATGGAAGGATTCTGGGCTCACCAAAATTCTATCTTTTATGTAACTGTTAAGGATACAATGGAAAACAGGTAAATGATAGCTTTTGGTGGAATATAAAAAAAGAGCTTTTGTAATTCGTTAAAAGCACAGAAATGGCACATACAATAGTAGGGAAAACAGGTGACAGGTGTTTCAGTTAGATGAAGTATCTCTTCTTTGCACTTGTGTGTACCAGTGGATAAACAAATGGAACTGGCATCAGTTAACAACACTCCATATATTTTAATTGTAGTAATAATTTAGCCTTCCAAAGAATAATGCAAAAGTTTCTAGCCCTTGAACCATTTCACTAGCCCAACTGTCCACAAACCCATGTACAGGCAGCAACCATTTTGTGCATATCCAAATTATGCATGACAGTCTTTTGGACCCAGAAGAGGACAGAATGGGGGCGGGGCAAAATGGTCACCACCTATATTGATAATCTTTTTATGTCCATGGACAAAATTTTTAAAAGTTCCAGTTTTTTAAAAAAGTCTTCGCCAGTTACTAGTTGATAAATCATTGCAACAATCTTTCATGGTACAAGAAGCTTATTGTTATTCCCATATTGCAGTTAATGTTTTGGTTCTGGCTGACAGTGGTTTTTGAAGCTACCTTTTAAGGCGATATTTGAATGGCCGGAGGTTGAAGTTTCTCATACATAGATTATGTATGTATATATAAACAAGGAAGTAACCACTTTTTGCTGAATTTAAATGTTTCATTTGCAGATTGTGCCAAGGACTGGAATGGATGATGTCAAGACTTAAGATCAGATGATTTTTATTCTGCACAGACATTGTACCAAAAAAAGTGCTGGACGTTTGGTCATCTTGACAGCTGTGAATTAATGGCTTATGTGTATTTATAAAATCAAAACTTGATTTGCTACTTTATTTGCTACTTAACACACTAAAGCCACCTCCGACGGAAAGAAAATATTTTGAATTTCAAACTTGGCTTTCCAGATGCTTCCTCTGGGTGGAGTTCAAATACTACAGCTGACCTTATCTTTAAAGTGAAATCACTTGAAACTGTTTAATAAATAATGTGTGGATTGAGAAAGAAAAGGAGGAATTTTAACTTTTACATTTTATTATTCCAGTCTAATTCATCCAGTTGAAAATGTTGACTTTATTATTCCAGCAAATCAGAAAAGAAAATCAGTGGCACAGGTATTGACTTCCAGTATTGAAACTTACTCGGCTATGTTTCAGAAAGTGCAATTCCCCCCCCCCCCCGTATGTGTACTGTACACTTTGTATACTTATACCTCATGTTAAGTTTGATTGAAATCGGTACAGAAACAGCAAATAGCACTGACTCTTGTCAGCATTCTTGATGCTGAGATCCACAACAGTATGTGGATGTCGGGCTTTTTAGTCCAGTTGGACTCCATAAGAGCAGGCTGTTTGGAATTGAAAGTATTCTAATCTGTTTTTTAATTGGACTGTGAAAAATAGTACTAAAAGGGTTACTGCTGACACATCATTTGTATTTTGTCATATTCTGTATGCTATTCTCACACCACTGGGGATGGTAAAATTCTTTAAGATTGTTTTATATTCATTTTGCACCTAAAAATAACCATAAAAAGAAACATGACGTGGTCTATTATTGATAAGGTTTTATATAGCTTAATATTGGCATCTAGCTGTACTAAACAATAAAATAAAATTGAAAAAGGTTGAAGGAAGTTTAAAAGTTGACATTTTTATGAAGTTGGCTGAGAAAATAGCTTGGAATATGCAGTATAGTTTCAAAACATACTTATTCCTATGGTTTTTTTATTGGGCCACCCCCATTTGAAGCACCTCTCAGGTGAAGTATATTTGTTATAACTGATAGTGGGACATTGAGTTTGATCCAGGCTGAGTTGCATTTAAGTCTCATTGATTTCAGTGGGAGCAAAGTCATGACTATAAATTGTTCAGTTAACTACATCTGGGCCAAGTCAATTACTACTTTATAGGAGGCAGAGGTTAAAATCCAGATAGCTATGTTGGTAGCAAACCGCTATCTTGTATAGCAAACTGCTTTTGAAATTCTCTAGGAATATTTGAAGTATTTTGCTATATTGATTGGAGTGGGATGGCCCTTAAAGAAACAGAAGTCTAAGCGCAGTGCATTGTACTTATGAAGCACTTCTCTGGGTTGCGGAAAGAATCCTTTAATCCATACGAACTACAATTGACAGCTTTACCTGACTCTGTTGCAAAACTCCCAGGGTATTGAGCAGTGTGAATAAATTGTTATTTTCCTTCTTAATCCATGTGCAGTCAACATTGTAAAGGTTGATGGTGGTGGGGACAGTGATTTGAAGAGGTGCCATATAATGTAGGGGAAAAAATACTGCTTCTGTTTAAAAGGATGGTAATTCTTCTGAAAGATTTGAAGTATGATTTCAGTGTTCTGAACACTGTGCCTATTCTTTTTATCAGGCTTTTGTGTTATTTAGAAGCAAATATATAACTAGCACCTGATAAACTGGAAAACTTTTTTCCCCTTTAAAAAAAAATATCATTAAGTACAATTTGCTCCTAAATGACAAAATTGGGTCAAATTTTCTCGAAATTACTACTCTTAGCTCTTGGAATCTGATGGATGAATAAACTAGGTTTGTATGCTGTGGGTTGGCTGGTTTCTACTATATCCCCAAATGCTTTTTACAATTAAATTCTTACAAAACACACACACGCAGTATCAGTGCCATTAAGCGGGTGGTGCACCAGTGTTTTACAAGAGGAGCAATTGCACTCTATTGTTATTGTTATTGTTTGTTACCCCATTGACCAGAGCACGCAAAAAGTTACTTAGTTGAATTAAGGACCATGTGATAGCCCAGTGGAATCTTTTACTTTTCTTTGAACATTTTTAACCCCGCCCCCAATGCCCTGTCACATGTCAAAAGCAGTTAACAATGAGATGAAAGACGCAGCTGCTTGAAGGAAAAATCTCTGAAGCCCCTTGGGGCTAGTTGCATGGTTCTCAGAATCCTAGCCAAGACATTTTATTTTATCTGTAAATGCATGATTGGAACATATTTAAAATTCTTTGTTTTAGCAAAACTGTCCTTTGCAAGACTTAACTAAAATGCATTAACATTGGGAATATATCCATGTTACCAAATTAAATTTACATATTAAGCACCCCATACTTCTATGATCACAGTATCTGTATGAGAGTAATGTGTTTCCTGAACAATATAAGCTTTCCCTCCTGTTAATATAGCTTCTGTCGTGTGTGTTTTTTTTAAGTTTGAGAATTGATTCCTTTACTAGCAGAGCAAACACATTAAATGAAAAGGAAGGTTGCAGGGCAATATAAACTTTTAGGAAAGTCTTAGTGCGTACCAAAGTCTCCAGGGAAGCAAAACACTTAGAAACACATTGGCAGTGCCTATCTTAGATTGGTTGGCTGACCCTCAGCGTTAACAACGTACAGGAAAAGCTTTTCGCACAACTTGTAAGTATTTCATGGATTGGCATTAGCAGCAGTGGGTAGATACCTTGCCTCCTGCCACTCAGACACCCTGGGAGGGCTTAGGAAAGAGCTTAACATA
Source organism: Podarcis raffonei (assembly GCF_027172205.1). Taxonomy (NCBI): domain Eukaryota; kingdom Metazoa; phylum Chordata; class Lepidosauria; order Squamata; family Lacertidae; genus Podarcis; species Podarcis raffonei. Next base: position 103,340,157 of record NC_070602.1, on the reverse strand, counting down.
GAGCCCTCACTTAGTCACTCTTATTTTGGGATAAGGGTATGAAGTTACCCATCAATTCTTTGTGGTTGTATGTGAAGCAGAAGCCCATTTTCATGTTTTGTCCAAAATAAGCTTTGTAGAGGAAAACAACAACGCCTATGTATGTGCATGAATTTAAAACTGAAATTACTGCTATTGCTCGGGAACTTAGCTGGAGAGCTCTGGATGGCATTCTGTCTTTATAAGTCAAGTTACCCATAACACTAACACCAATGGATTAAGGGCTGCTTAGCACACACAAAGTTTTCTACTAGTGTGCAGGAAAAAGTGTACACCATTTTGTGAGTGTGTCTGTGATTGCCAAGATCAAGTGTAAAAATTATATGGTCCTACCTGCTGTTCTATTTTGCAGAGTGAAAAGATAGCATGCTCTGTGATTTTTGCAGAGCATGTGATTGAGGTGAACCATAGGTATTTCCTTAATGGACAGCTTGAGTACTCTTTGTCTGATGCTACCTTGGAATGTACCCAGGTTTATGTCAACCAGTAGAATCATAGGGGCATACAACTGGATTGAAGAATATATCCAAGGTAAGCGGAAAAAGCAGTTTCTAGATTTTGGCTGGTGGTAGAACTGGTTTTTGGCATTTAGTTCAATACTTTTTTTTTTTACTAGCCCTGCCAGCATGCTTCCTTCTGTGCCTATGTATTGCCTACTCGGTGTGTACATTTGTAAATAAACAGATTATTACAAAGGCATTGTAAGACTGCTGCTCTCTTATCCTCTAAAAACTAGTCAGCACAATTTGTGACACTAATCAAGTGTAGTCCACCAGTCCATATTGTGACCTTCAGGGGACTCAAGCGTTGTTTGTTTGTTTGTTTGTTTGTTTTTATTGCTGCCCACAGGTGGCGACTACAAAAAAATTGTCAAGCACTCAAGGGGCAGTAATATGTGGCTTGTTTTAGTAGGTCATGTTAGTTTCCTTAGGTGAAGGAAATATGAAGCAATATACATAAGAATATGTAGTCAAAATGTTAGATGTTTTGGGGGTGTAACACCTCCTTTCTGACTGGTTCAATTTATTTTTAGATGATGAATCTTGAAATTACTAAATGCTGCTTCAAAAGTAGTTTGCAATGCTTCTAATAGGGAGGAAAAGATTTTGTGCCATAACATAGTTCAACAAATGGATTTTCACCTGTCTTGAAATAGGTGATTTTAAAAATAATAGCATTGTTAAGCTGCATTAATCAGATGGACTGGATTTTGAGAGTGCAAAAACAGCTCAGTGGTAAAGCAAATACCGTATTTTTCGCTCTATAAGACGCACCAGACCACAAGATGCACCTAGTTTTTGGAGGAGGAAAATAAGAAAAAATATATTCTGAATCTCAGAAGCCAGAACAGCAAGAGGGTGAAAGCAGTGAAAGCAGCAATCCCTCTTGCTGTTCTGGCTTCTGGGATAGCTGCGCAGCCTGCATTCGCTCCATAAGACGCACACACATTTCCCCTTACTTTTTAGGAAGGAAAAAGTGAGTCTTATAGAGCAAAAAATACGGTACTTTGCAAGTATAAGGTTTTATATTTATTCCATATCACCTCAATCTTAATTGGTAGGACTAGACAAGTCCTCCGAAATCCAGTTCAGGATGGGCCAGCATTTGCCTGGATGGATGAGTTAAATTATCTGAATCTGAGTTTCCTGCTTATTTCCTATTTTGTTTTCTCTGCTTAGTTGAAAGTTGAAAGAATATAATCCTGGCGAGCAATGACTAAACTGTTTCCTTTCTTAAAAGTATCTTACCATTGGTCTGTGCAGCATTTTTTTATAGGAGGTGTTGATTAGATTTGCACCTGCTGATCTTTACACAAAGTATTAGGAGCTGAAGATGCATATTTGAGATAAGACTGGTACCAGGGTCAAGAAAAGTTCATAATGTTTAGCTTTTCATGTTAAGGTTTACTCATGCCATGGCCTACAGTAATAAACCATAGAAAAAGTTCTGATTGACAGACATCTATTCATGTGTATGTTGTCCGTTTTCAGAACCCACATGTTCTCAGCATTTCTGCCCTCTAATTGGCTGATTCTCATTATCTCTTGGACCTCTTGTTTGTCCATATTGAATACCTTTGTTCACCAAAACCACTCTGAACTGGCTTCATGCCCTGAATATAACGCTGTCTGCAAAGTATAACAAGACTTGTGTTTCATTGACAGTTATATTAAACTGATCTTTCCAAAGAAAAAGTCTTTGTCGATTTTCAGTTTTTATAGTACCAAAAGCTGGTGAAAAGGAGCTTGCAGGAGAAACCAAACGCTGATGTCTAAAATGATAGTGGCTTCAATTTAGCCTGTTTCCAAGCTATCAGTTTTAGCTCATTTGGGAGAAATTGGTTCACATTGTGGGGCAGCACGTTCTTGCCAGCTCTACTAAGTCATTGGACTCTTCTGGCAATTAGAATGAAACTCCCTAGTAAATGTGGGATGAGCTCACGAGATAAAACGAATCTGCTGTGTAATGGGGACTGTAGCAGCTGCCTTGTTGTTGTTGACGCTGCTAAACAATTTTGAGTATTGGAAACCTTTTGTGACAACTACAGCAGCTGTTTCGGCTCGCACGGTGAGTGACACTTTTGCTATAAATAAGAATCATTTGATTGTATAATAGGCAGAGCAAGAGGGAAAGCGGAGCTAAAGTCACATTTTATTGGGTGTATTGTTTCACAATCTTCAGATTATTCAAAGATTACTCAAAACAAGCAAAATATTGTTGCATCCTGGGAAAACTTAATCTGTGGGCAGATATGGCTCCGGGCCTTTATGCACAAGAGACAGCTTTACAAATTGGTCAAATTGGTTGCTTCTTCTTTAACCTCTGGGGACGTGTAATATTGCTTGCTCATTGGTAAATGTGGAGTCAATGCTTCATGTAGAAAATTAAATGAACCTCATTTTTGCTGTTGTGTCATATTTTCTCCCAGAGGTAACTCAATTTAGCTAATGCATAAAAGTTATAGAGAGTTGCAGAGCCCCTCAGATTGGCAGACAACAGTTGGGAGTGGATGAAAGCAGCCTTAGTTCTGAGGTTTCTGTGGTGGTCTCAAGTACAACATTGGTACTGTTGCTTTTTGAATGCTTCCTTCCAGTATTAGGGAAATAGCTATGGAAAGCTTAATGAGGCTGCATTATAACTGCTATTCCATATTCTTCTATCAAATTATGAGATCCTCCACCAAAAAGAGGCTCAAAGGCATATGACTGCAAGCAAGAAAGGGGCTCACCCTGCTTGAAGCCTGCTAAGTTGGATTGTTTCTTCCCATATAATGAATTCAATTGCTGTACAGTCTCCTTTGTTCAATCCTGGTGCTTGATTTAAGAAGAAATTATTACAAAGAGATGGACACGCAAAATATTTTCGGATGTGCACACCATGCACAGCAAGAGAAGGAAAGCATGCCCATACAGCCTTCAAGGAATTACCAAAAATGAAACAGAAAAACGAGCCTGCCAAAAAAAGGATTGATAAAGCAATGGAGTGGTATGGAAAAGAAATAGATTTGCTGGTCGCTTGCCACTTTAAAGAAGACTTAATTGGAGACTACGTATTTCCAATGAATCAAGGGAAGATACTAATAAGATCACAAAGTGCAGTAAGGTAAAGTGTTGCTTGCCGCTCAATGCATCACACTATCCATTGGGGACCTGTGACACTTTTGCAACTGCACAGTGCATAGCAATCGCACAAGCAATGAATATGCAGTCACAGCTGCAGTTAAGGCACATGGCTGTCTCAAGGGGGGACCCCTCCAGACTGGCAGTCCAGGGTCTAATATTACCCGGCTGTGCCACGGTGTATAAGAACTACACTTGGGAAATGAGTTTGTTTTTAGCAGAAGAGGTCATAAACTCCCTCATTCTTTTGCAATACTAGAACTTGGAGTTATGCAGAGAAGTTGACTTGTTTTTGTTAACTCATGAATTTCCTTCACAATAATAAACAGTGTAGGATTAAACCCTGTGGAGGTCCCCAGGCAGTCAGAATCTGCCCCCCCCCCCATTATCTCAAAGCTTATATTCAGCTTGATTGTAATTTTCTTTCAAGATCAAATCAGTATTATTTTGATCTGTTGTTGTGGGGCCCATAGGCAAGTGTCTACTCTGCCTATTTGGTAATTCGGCACTGTAAATAAAAATGACTTAAGAATGGTACACAAAATTATGATTTGTCTCTTGGATCATGTATTGCAAATCCTTGGGTAGTAAAATGCCATGGCCTGGCTCTCTTATCTACCCACCCCAGCTCCTGGACTTCCAAAGTGGGCGTATTCTTTGTTGTCATGTCTCATTTTGGTTGATTGCAAATTACTATTACAGTGGTACCTCAGGTTAAGTAGTTAATTCGTTCCGGAGGTCCACACTTAACCTGAAACTGTTCTTAACCTACTAACCACTTTAGCCAATGGGGCCTCCCGCTGCTGCCGCGCCGCTGCTGCACGATTTCTGTTCTCATCCTGAAGCAAAGTTCTTAACCCGAGGTAATATTTCTGGGTTAGCGGAGTCTGTAACCTGAAGCATATGTAACCTGAAGCGTATGTAATCCGAGGTACCACTGTAATTACAATTATAATTGTAATATCCTGGGAACAAAACTGTAAGAACCGAATAGTTAGCTAGGCAAAATAAGTTCTTTAAAAAACCAGCGTAACACAACAGAACAACTTATTAACTAAATATTAGATATTTGTCCAGGTCTCTATATTCTCTGTGTGCACAGCGTAGTTCTTTTTCAGTATAGCCCCCTTACACACATTTTTTTTTCTGTAAGCCAAAATGCTGCATAATCCATATGTCTCACATTTTCCTTAGGCAATTGAATTAAGTGAGGCATAATATGAGCATCAGCTGAAGCTCTGGTCTCTATGGGCTATATTCTATAACCCTTGCTCAGCCATAATTCCTGTTCCTCATCTAATATTGATGCACCCAGGAGCAAACAGCTGAATAAGGCTGTGTGGTTATTGCTAAAGAAGCCAACAGGGTAACATGATGGATCAAAATTTTACTCTGATCCACTCTATTGTAAATATTGTGCTTGCTTTGTACCTTTTCAGCCTGCAAAAGGAAGATGCGACTTTTATTGTTGCACTGCTGTTTGCCAGCAATGTTTCTCGGAGTGTCTTGGCTGTAAATGCTGCTGGCAGATGAGGAGGGGGGTTTCCTTCTAAGTGGAAATAGTTGGGGGAGCAGGCATACCTTTTCATTTCCACTCGCCTTGGTGCCAGTCGAAAGTTTGTTGTCCTTCAGCAACTCCCTTGACGTCCCTTCCAGATGACTCTGGAAATTTTAACAACCCTTGCGTGATATCAAGCCCACGTCATGACTGCTTTTGATCTCCCTTTTCTCAGTCAGAAATGCCTCCCAGTTGTCATACTCAGAAAACATGATACTGTTATGGTGTAGCATTTTAAGCTTTGGTGGCAGGCCTGTAGGCATCCTGCTTTGCTTAATGGGCACCAGGGAATAGTTTTCATTCATTTTCTTTGCAATTATTGCACGGGCAATGGGGTAGACCACTGATCACTGCCTAGCCTTTTAAAAAAAATATGAATTGACAAGACCAGGTGTAGAATTTCCCTGGTCTTCGGAAAAGACAGTATCAGCACTATGCTGGCGAATAAGCCAGCCCTGTGTCAGGCTGTCTGCCATCTTATGCATAGCAGTGCTAGAATTCATGCTTGCTTAGTGCTGTGGAATGCAGAAAGTGACCCCCGTGAACACATAGCAGGCACTTGCATTTAATTAAAAAGCAAGCTTACTTTGAAACCCATGAATTACCTTGGGAGAACTGTGGTGAGCCTTTTTGATCACAAGCACCTTTTGAAGCGCTCAGCATTCTGACGTGCTTAGCAATTTATCGATGCATTTAACATTGCTGAATATTCATAGAGCTGATATTTGGGGGAGAATAAAATGATGTTATGCAGGAATAAATTTTCTGTTTTGTTTCCTTGGCAGGATGGCTGTACCATGCTAACGAATGGTTCATTCACTTATTTTTACAATCGAAATCTTGTTGCATTGTAGTGAATTTGGAAGTTATAAAGTAAAAAATCATGTAAGGAATTCCTGTTTCAGGAGCAGTCAGACGTGTTTGTTGTTGATATATGGATAAATGACCCCAATCCAATTCTTGTCATAAGCAGCAATAAAATGCTAGTTTCACCAACTTCATGCAGTGCTGATTAGCATTGCAATATCTCCACCAGTTTCTGTGCGTTTTTCTTGTTGGTAGATGACTGTATCCCGAAAATATTATTATTTGTTAGGTCAAATGCAACAGTAGCTTATCTTTAACATTACAATCCTATGTGTCTTCTCATCAATAAATCCCAGAAGAGAGTATAGAATTTTAGCTTAAGTGAGACACTACAAAGTGAACTGCAAAGATTCAGGCAGATATCTTCTGGTTAACTTTTTTGTTGTTGCAATGTTTCAGTTGATCCTAATCCAGGTGTTAGATTATTGTTGCTTTAGAATTCCCACCTACCTTTCTCCATGGATCAACCACCTGAATCCTGCCCCCCCATTTGTTAGGCCAAAGATTTCTTACCTTCGGCTGTCTTTGGCTCAACAGCAAGCTTCAGAATCCAGTTGGCCTCAGCCCAGTTTTCAAGCCACCAAGCTGCTCACTTTGGCTGCTTACATTTAACTTGAGAGCCAAACATTTCTGCCAGAAACCAAATGAGCCTTCAAGATTTACCCACAAAATCAGCAAGCGGACAATGAGTGTGATTTGCTTCCTGTTGGAGTCGGTGGTAAAACTTCAGTGTTGTTTAATGAAGCTTGAGTATACTCAACCCTGTAGAAAACACAAGAAAACCTTGTTCTGAGCACAAGGCTTCAGAAATGTAGTGCTGTGCTGAAACCCATCTTCCAGTTTCTCAAAGGTGTTCTTCCTGCATGAAAGAGGCTAATTGCAGGACACTTTCAGTGTGTGCGTAGGGATGGGTTTTTTTTTCTTTATTTAGCTCACGTTTAATAGCAAGCGTATCTAATTCACACTTCCCTAAGCAGTATGCGAACTTAAAATGCACCTATCCTTCAAATTTTGCTCTTCTCTGAATTATCCCATGCATTTTTCCATTCTGGAATTGTGCAAAGATGTGCGTAAAAATGCACATCTTTGGGAAGATGTACAAAAAAATGCATTCTTCTGGGGGAAACTGCTTGAAGATTTGTGTATGATTGGAGGAATGCAAATTAAAACGCAGATGAACTTTTGTTAGGACTGAGGTTTTTTAAAAAAATGCTAACTAAATGTGGAAATGTAGCAAGTTGAACTTGGAAAAATGAGAAACAGAAATTCACAGGTTTGGCTATCTCTAGTGAGCTTTAACTGAGGTGCGGGAAACAGTAGAAGCTGGCTACCAAGCACCTGATATCAGTGCATTTGCTAATTTTTTATTTTTATTTTTTACATGAAGTCCTTCCCCTTGCCTTAGAAAATCAAAATCCCACGCTTATTTCTTTAAGAAGATTTAAAATAATACAGCTGGTAAAGTTAACTGTGAAGAGAAGTACATGAACTTGAGCTACTAGTAGTTTGCAATGTATTTTGCTGGAAACTGAAAAGAAATCTTCACTGTTTTGATTACGAGCCTAAATTTATTTGAGTAGAATTCAGTCACTATCAAGTACTGCTTCAATATTGGGGGAGCAGCTGAAACTTGATAGTGATGGAAGCAAATGGGTAATTACTTTGTAAAGCTTTGATTTTTTTGTTGTTTGACAACATCAGCTATGCAAGCATACTTGAAAATATTAAAAACTGATATTTAAGTGAATATTGGAATAGGCATAGGCGCTGCTGGTCTCCTGTACAGAAGGCAATGCTAACAGTTCCATTATTTATTCTTGGAAATAATATTCCACAACCAGGCTGGAGGCTCTTTCCCCTATTGCTTCCCATCAAACCTGTTGGTAGAGGCGCCTAGAGAACAGCCTCTCTACAGATGATTATTCATTATTATTCAGAGTTCATTATGAAATCAATGTGTTTTCCATTTACGGATTCCAGTCCTCATTTCCCCTCAATCTTGAAAAGTTATTGCATTGTCTCTGCAACTGCAGTATTCCTTACCTAGGAAAATAGTTTTCTACCAGACAGCAGCCTACAATTAAAGATTTACTTCTAGTCACACAGACTTTCCACGCTTTAAACTGTTTCTGTATGCCTGATAGGTTAAAGAGAGAGAGAGAGAAATTTGCCAAACATCCTAATCAAATATTATGAGCATATGCAGTTTTGCATTTTAAGCTCACAGAAATCATAGTATTATCAGCTGGCAACTAAGTAAAATGGGTGGGGTACTACTACTACTAATTATTACAATAATAATTACTACTACTACTTCAGCAATAAAATGAAGCTTGTTTTGCTGCCCCAATGTTAAAGAACACATACTTAGGAATAAGCCACGGGTGGAAGCCTGTAGGATCCTGCTTCTGAAAGGATCTTCAGCCTTCACTTCTGAATTTATTTTTCAAGAAGTTCCATAGTCTCTTCCTTGTGAAGATTTGATGAAAAATGTACTGGAGATATTTTGACACAATTGCTGATATAAGGACTGGGTGAAAAATAAGTCTGCACCAAACTGGTAAGCAATTAGTACTTCTTGTTGTTTTTGATATTACTTAAATATATCTGTGTTTTATTAAAGTTGTTGATTAATCAAACTACTTTAGACAAAGCATTTGTGCTTAGCTTTTTGGGGGCATTTTGCATTAAAGAGGGGTTCATAAGTTTCAGGTTTGGGTGCATCATTTGCTCATGTTGCCTCAAATGGGTATCATGAAGCTGAAAATGCTTCAGAAAAGAGAAATCAGACTTAGTGGAGGGTTGGGATCTATTTCCTGAGAGGATAGACTGAGGGAGGGGGGTGGAACCTGTGTCCCCGCAGAGCCATATCCACTGAAGCCAATTGTCGGGGATGATGGGAGTTGTATTACAGCAGAATCTGAAGCGTCCCCCATCCCTAGACGAAAGCATTTGGGGATTTAGATTTTAGGAAAAAAAGATGACTATGGGAGACTTTATAAAATTATGTATGATTATAAGAAAAATTATGCAAGATGATGAGAAAATATATGGTGTACAATCAGTGAATTTGATTGCCAGGAAAGACATAGGAAAACATTTCACATAACATATAATTTAGAGAATTTACTGCTACAAGACACAATATATGGTGGTGACCACAAGCCTAGATGAGGGGTTAGGTGGATACAATAGGTTCCAATACAATCGGTTCCACAACAAAATGTTGTGTGATGCGCTCCAACCAGCCAGCAAGTCATGCCCTTTCCCAGAACATTCCATTCCTTTTCCTCAGCCCCTTCCCACTTTTCCTTCCAGCAGACATTCAGTATCATATCACCACTGAACATGCTCAGTCCTCATGGATTCCCCCCCCCAAGTTTTTTGTTCCAAAAACCTTGGGACTCCATCAAGCCTGCTGAAAACATCCCTTCTGTGGATGAATGCCCCCCAAGTAGAGTTCCTCTTGCCTGTCCAATGCAAACGTAAGTGGGGATACTTGAAGAGCGAAGCTGCTATGTTGAACCTGGGACTAGATGATCTGATTGATTCTTTCCAAATCTGACAATGGAAGGATTGTAACTCAGTGTTCAAGCATCTGCTTTGCATACAGTAGGTTCCAGGTTCAGTCTTTGCCATCTCCAGACAGGATTAGGAACGCCCTCAGACTGAAACCTCAGAGAGCCAGAGTGAACATCACTGAAGGATATGGACCCAAGAGTCTGATGCAGTACAAGGCAGCTTCCTAGGTTCCTATAATTTTTGTTGTTTGACTGGATGCATGTATTCATCCACATACATGACCTTAATGCTGGGGCCTGATCCTAAAGTGATCCTATAAATACATCCTCTTGGTGGGGAGAAGCGAGAAATCATACAAACGGGAACTTTAAGACATTGGATACTACTGGCTGGGAGACTGTGATACACATGTTTTGAAGGTCATGGTGGAGGAGAGGAGCACCCACCCACTCACATTAAGACCACCACTGATAGTGTATTATTTGGAGTACAGGTCAACAGGAGAAGGACTGAATGCAGTTGAACAAATCTCACTTTGCTGATGGGTTTCCTGGTGGATCTGGGGAGAAAACTTTGGAACAAAACTTAGAGTAATTGAGAATGCTTCTATCCCATGTCTTAAATTTGGAAACTGAATTCATCCCTCAAAAGACTTTTATGAGGTCACCATGTGCACATGCCTATTGACATCTTAAGCTATGGGTGGCTCCTTTCTGCATCTGTCTTGAAGCATCTTAAAGTCCTGTGGTGTCACTCAAGTGTGTGTCTCACCCTGCTAATCAGGAAGCTTCTGGGATGTAAGTAAAGCTTTAACATTGTGGTTCAGTGAAAGAGGATACTAGTAGTCAGGCATTATAAGTCGGTCACTTGATTTTGAATACGTCATGCATATGAGTATAATCATCCCTGATTGGTTGTATTCCTTATGCTAAGCAAAAAGAAGAAGCACCGAAATATCCTTTGCTGATGGACGGGGTGAAGCAAACAGACAATGGCTTCCTTCAAAGTCAACGTGGGAATTCATGGCTCATACAATATTTCAACTCAGAGCTTACTGGTTTCTGCTTTACTCTTCCAGCTCTCAGGATAAATGATACCAGACCCGTCCATAACACAAACTCCGGGAGGTACAAACCTACAATCCCATTGGTGCAACAAAAAGGAAAATGGCATAACACATGAGCAGGCCATGGGTTGCAACCTCTGAGTATCTTGTCCCTGCTCATGATGAAACTACCCTGAGATCCATACTATGGAACCACCTCTTTATAGAGGCTCCTCCCCTTTTCAATATGTGCCCAAATCCTTATCTGCTCCCAAGTGGCAGTTGCAAGTGCAAGTTGTGCTTATATTGGAACAAATGCAAGATGGAAGTGGTCTACAGCAGATATGGGGAACCTATGGTCTTCCAAATGTTGTCGGACTCTACTATTAGCCCCAGCCAGCATGGCCAATGGTCATGGATGGTGGAAGTTGGAGTGGTCCAACAACATGTAGAGGATCGCAGGTTATCCATCCTTGACATTGAGGATTGCTGTGAATAGATTGAAAAGCCTGACCAATCAGATGTGCTATCAACATACGTTGACACTGAATATAGAAATAAATTATTGCTGAATTACATTACGAAGTCAGATTAGCTGACAGGGAGCTAGAAGACAAATGAGCCATGGCTTCTCTATTTCTAAACGTGCTTGGAAAACTGCATCTGGCAGCCCCTCTGCAAAGTTATAGGCTACAGCAATCATTCTACTCGCCTCCGTGTTTCAATTGAATCCAGAATACAGCCCAGTTTGAATTAGCGCTGTGCTAAAACCAGCTCCCTGATTTCTCGAAAGTTTTCAACCTCTGGTGGTTGTTTTCTGCCTCTTTATCCAAGACATTTTAGAAATTTCTTCATATTCGCAGTCGGCTTGGGTAGTGTGTGTGTGTTTTTCTTTCCATTAAACATGTCTGCCATCTCGCTGATCTGAACTCCCTGCCTCCACATTGCAGGAGATATTTCATGACACCATCCCCAAGCTTTGATGGAAGTATGTGAAGCCAGGGTGATTGGCCATTCAGTGCCTGAGATAGGAGCAGTCACTGGTTTTGTTTTTCTAAGTGAAGCCTTTTCTTTTACCTTAAACTTTCCACACTGATTTTTTTTAAAAAAAAATACTACTGATTTTCAGCTTTACAATGACATGAATGTACATTTATATGTTCAAAACCAAACTGACCAAGCAATAAAATATTGAAACGACGACAATGGTTCTACTGCAGTTATTTCACACCAATGTTGGGGAGGCTCGGGAGAGGGTAGTTGAAGGAAGAGGCGTTTAGGTGTATTGATCGGCTTACCTATATCATTCTCCCACACTGCATGAAATGATGTATAGAGCCGAGTCCCTTTTCTGTGGATGGTCTGCCAAAGGCACTCACTCTTGAAAAGCATCAGAGGCCTGAGCTCACCCAGTTGTCTGAGATTTGGGGCACAATTGACAGATGAGGTTTTCAGAGAATGGAGACATCTGGGAAGACTGCAGAAGAAAGGAAATTCAAAAGTATCCTTGGCCACCAAGAAAAACCCTGCACCCCAACCACAAGAATGCCACCAAACGTTTCTCTCCTGTTTCATAATAAAACAATGTTTCTTACAAAGTGATGGAGAGTGGCTGAAAAATTGCAGAAGTAATTTTCAGCACAGCACTCGTTTGAATGGCTGAATAGGCCATGTTGACTGGTGCCCATTGGGCAGAAAGCAACAGTAGCTGGGATCAGATCCAATGAGAGGCTGAGAACTGTGCTGGGTCCCAAAAGGGCAATTCTGAGACTAAGGATGGAGAAAGCAGCAAGAAGATAGGCAAGTGGGGACTGACTGAGGGTAGACTGAGGTTGACAGGGCACTACCCCTTTTGCCTCAATAGACCACCTTCACTGTGAATAGGGTGTACCAAGCACCCCACTCCTCATGGACTAATCCTAGGACTCCTCCCTGCCTTTGGCTGAATGCCACCACAAACCATGCAGACCAGAGAAGTCACAGCGTTCTCTAGGTGGGCATTGCTCCCCGCCTGCAATATCACCCCCATTTTTTTTGTTCATATCTTGTTGCAGTAATATTACATATTTTGCCAGCAATCATAATTCGGCTGAGTTGATGCTCTTGTAATGTTTTGGTTAGAAATCAGACTAATGGCAAGTATGTGCTGCTTTCCTTTGTGGCGCTGCTGAACAGGTGGCCGTCCAAAGGGTCACTTTGTATATTTAGTATCTGAAACTTGATCGAGACCGAATCTGATTGGCTGCCCCAAGAACATCATAATTTAGGAGCTGATGCATCAGATGAATGCTGCTTTTGCCCAGCGTTTCTCAGGAGGGAGGACAGTTGGAGAGGCTTTGCTGCTAAGGAAATTATTTAAATATTGCTGGTAAGTTCATTTTTTAAAATGTTGTTTTGTTTTCTATAGAATTTATCTTGGCCAACTAGCCAGTTTGTCTCTTCAAAGACTTTGTGGCCTGTTGGGACTTCCATCAGAATAAGAGCTAATAAACATTTATTTTTCGAGCATCTGTTTATTTTCAGTGAGGCAAGTCAGGAAGAGATTGTATTGGATAAGGTTTTACTGAGGAGAGATGAGGTCCTGGCTGTGTAATCTGGGGATGGTAAAACATAGGGACTTGGTAGATTAATGTTCTCCTATTTAAGTAGCTCTTGTGTTTTATTTCCTCAGAATTTTAGCGAGTTTTGTTGGTGAGGCACCACTTTTAAATCTTATTTTATTCTACCTTTACTGAAGAAAATTGGCACTAGGAAGGGACAGTGTCTAAAGAGCCTATATTTAACCCACAGTACTGGATTGCCACTTGCCTCAGAAGGAATTGCTGTTTAGCTAGCTAAACAAAACCAGCCAATCGCTCTGAGGTATTAACTTACATGGCAAATATATTTGAACTAGGAAGCAGCTGTTGCAAACCTTCATGTCCTGCCCGCATTAGAAAAAGGGGCTGCAAACCCAGGGCACCGCAGGGCCTGCTGAATTCACAGTTCTAATGAATTCATTCATTCATTTTATATTTCCCAGGTTTGAGAGGAAAAATACATAAAGAAAAGAGGCACAGAAGCAAACAATCCTTAAAGGCCAATGGTGGGAAGACAGAAGTTAACTTCATTAACTTAAGGTCATTTGAAATACATTGCTGAATTTGCACGTGTGCTGAAATTAGACTACTATTGTTAAAACAGCCTTGCAAGTAAAACCAAAAAGTTATTTGTTCATAAAAAAAATTGGCTGCCATTTATATTGATGTAAATGACGGTGTGGCATTGATGGTCTGAAAGAAGGAAACAAGCTGGGAAGAGAGAATGACCAATTCTAGTTTAGAAAAGCCGCCTTGGCTGGTCACCTGCAGGCGACTTATATTCACCCTTGGTGACTAGGCAGGAGGCTTTTTCTAAGCTTGTGTAACATTACTGGATAGGAGAGTTCTCCACTCTTAAGGCCTACATCTCAAATCTTTAGCAAGCATATTTGATTTCAGTAATAATAATAATAATAATAATAATAATAATAATATCATTATTTATATCCTGTGCATCTGGTAAAATCATGTTCTGTGACACTTATTTTCTGGTTGCTGGAGAGAAAGTTCAAAGCGTTATGGCTGTAATCCCATGGATCAGAACTGCATGTGATATTTCCACCCAGAAAAGATTAATGTGGATTAACCACTGCTGGTGTTTTGTCTTGTGCTGGTAGCCGCTGCCAGCAGAGAGGTGCCAATTGTTTCTCTCCTATAAGCTCTTGCACAAGGTAACAGATGCATGCCTGGGAATTGCTACGGGTGTGACTGAAAGTTTCCCACCAGTTCTTCAAAATAGAATCACATTTATTATATGGGGTGCTCTGTTTGGCCAGAAACTTACTTCATAACAGCATCTGACTTATTTTGCATGTCACAAATGTCTGTCACAGAAGAAAATAGACACAATTTTGAATTCACTTAGTTAGCTCCACATACTTGCTTACTGGCATTCTAATAGATTAGAACTAAGTACTAGGAGAATCCTCCAGTTTGGACACCAGAAAAGCCAGTGTGATTTAGCAGTTAGAGTGTTGGACCTAGTACCTCTTGGCCATGAAACTCACTGGGTGACCTTGGGCCTAACTAACTAGAACAGTGAAATTCTGTTGCTGACTTATATAGCAGCCCTTTTGAGTGAAGAGGGCAGTGGCATCAAATCTGCAAGTCCCATCCCGGTGTCTTCACACTCACAGGAGACTTTTGAAAATTGAGGGAGAAGATCTGAAGTAAGCTTTTAGTTATATTCAACTGAATGCAGTTAAAAGCTTTGATGAGATTGGGAATCCTGCATTATCAGGGTTCCTTACTGTGTTGGAGGTTTCTAAGTGCATTTAGCTCTATGTGCTTAGAACTCCTCTTTGAATCTTTCTGTCCAGTGTTGGGGTGCAGCACACAGGATGTTTGGGACACATGTCCCCTACATACCCCTTCCCCATCCCATGTTGCTTGTACTCTTGAATAGGCCAAAAAGTGAAAGGTAACTTTCATAATTCAACTTAGTAGCATCAGAAATATGCAAGGCTGATGTATGGAAAGAGGGCAGAGTTTCAACAATTAAAAATTGGTTGCCTAGAGCTGGGGTGGGCAGACTTCAGGCATATGAGGTCCACTGTGTGTTGGGTTTTTTCTTTTTACTAGAACCCAAGATCTACCAACCATATGCAAAAAATATAGGGTGGGATTAAACTAATGAGTTGTGTCAGTGGAAACCCTGTGCAAGGACTTCTGCTTCCACAGTGTGGCTTCCTTCCTCTGAACCCCTAAAATTGGGAGAACCCTTGGAACAGTGTGTAGGGGGTGGGGAGAGAGGGGGGTTGTTCTGTCTGGCAAGCCAAAATGCTTGCCTTGATGGAACAATCGCCTTAGCACGGTGTTGAATTCCTCCCATGTTGTTCAAATGAAAGGACAGAGCGTACATTCTAAGTCTAGGAATTTGCTTTCAGTACCAAAACCAAACTGCTCACAGTCCATTTGCACAAAAGTCCCCTCCTGATGAGATTTCTTCATTTCAGGCACCTCATTTGGCAGGGGGACGGGGGACGGACTAACTTTGTTATTGCTGTTGTTGAACCATTGTGTATCAAAAACCATTGCCGATCTACTACAAATCACCCAGAGATCTATCTGATATGCTTTCTGCCCAGTGCTGATATAGACTATGGGATATAGCTGTAATTGAGAAAATTATATAGACGGAAGAACTAAGGCACTCCAGTGTCTAATTTTAAAAACAATTATCTTCTTTTATATAGTTTTGGAAAGACAGTTGGTAATTGTATGGTTTGGAAATTAAGCAGAAAGATGCTTTGCAATGCTTTGCAATATTGGGTTGCAGTCAACCAAGTTCTGCTCAAAGGAGACCCACTGAAATTAATGGACCTAAATTGATCACGCCCATTCATTTTAATGGGTCCGCTATGAGTAGAACTAACATGGGACCTAACTAGTAACTTTTTTTTTTGCAATGATACCATATTTTCTTCTTCCTTTCTCTCTCATAAGATGCTGTATATTTATATTATTATGATATTTTAACAGCATAACAAAATCCACGCATATCCTAGTTTTGGGTGGTATCTAACTAACAAGTCTCATCAGGCAAGGATTTACACTTGTGCAATGGAGCTTCCCCCTCTCCTAATCTTGTGTGTGCCCTGTAAATCTGTTCTGAGGGGTTGGGGGAAACCCCTCAAAGAGATTTAGAGGGTGTGCAAGAGGAGAAGAGGGGGACAGGGGTAAATCCTTGCGCTGATGGGTACATTATTTGGATGCCTCTCTTTGATTGCTAATGCTCTGTGGCATTGAGTTCATTGCGCTGATGTTTATTTTTCCACCTCTCTTGTGGCCAGCGAGTAGGGGGAAAAACACTCTGCAAAGATGGAAGAAGAAGAATATGAGGAGGTTGTGGAGGTAAGACCCCAAACATTTTGACTTCCTGAATTCTTTTGTCTCGAGAAATGTGGGTTAAGTTATTGCTTAGAGGAAATACCAACAACTAATAGCAAGCCAAGAACCTGAGATTACTGCTTCTAAAATGTGACTGTCTCCAGATTCAGTATTCTGACTGGCCATTTTTAGAAGTATATATGTATATGGCTGACCTCTTGCAGCTGTGAAGAAAATGCAGCATGAGAAGAAAATGATGGCAATGATGCCCATCTTGGTTTCCTCACCAACCCTTAGCCTTCGATCTGAGTTAAATATTTGGAAAAGTTCTATGTAGTTGATCATGGAATTCCCATTATTTAATGATATTATTATTGAACAGAATGGACATTAAGGTCAGTGATCTAGTTTGGCCATGGCTATTTGTTCATAGGCAGCAGGATTGTGGCTGCCTATCAAGGGCTTCCTGGATCTTTATGTAGCTTTTTAAAATCAAGTCCCAGCCATGAGTTGCAAACAACACCCATATGCAAACTCCTTGTAATCACTGGGTTTTCTCAATGGGTGTGTTTGGGAAAGGAAACATAGTTCAGAGGTAGAGCATGTGCTTTGCATGTTCAAGGTTCAAGGCCTCTCCAGGTAATAATCCTATCTTAAACCCTAGAGAAACCACGGCTAGCTAGCGTAGACAATAAATGAGCTCAATGGGCCAATGGGCCAAGACAGCTTCCTATGTGGTTTTGACTCAATGTCATCTAATACATATGAGCCATGACCACTACCCACACCGTGCCAACAATTGGCGGTTGAAGCTCACTGTACATATTGACTGTGAGTTTGGATATGTTGTATAAAGGTTTTATAGGGTTGTGTCCAACTATGTAATATTCAAAGTAGACCCGTCAAAATCAATGGGCATGACTAACTCAAGTTTATTTCAATGTGTCTACTCTGCATATGACTTAGATACAAGCCAGTCAATTTTGCTGTAATAGTATTATCTATTGTATGTTATCGATGACAAGTGCCACAATCAAGGGTATCTTTGACCATAATATTTTCCTTTGTTGCAGTGGCAAAAGCTGTTGTATTTTTTCACATATTCATACCTTCCATGTCATAATATCTGGTATTCCTGTCTGTTCTCTCATCACTGTGTGTTTCTCATTAGACTAATAATTGTTCTTTATTTCACAGTGTCATTTTTAATTGACTTTGAATTGTGCCTATGTGGGCTTGTTTCTCCAGATGTCTGTCTCTCTTTCCCCCCCATCTTTCTTGAGATATTCATAGCTGGACTAAAACATTATAAATAAAATGGCAACAATTGCATCTGGTATTAGTTTAGAGCTGCATAGCCCTTTCCAGAAACATTAAAAATAGCTCTGGTCTTCATCATTGCTTGCCAGTTATACATTACTCTCATGTTTTAACTCTGGGCGAAACAGATTCATGTTCAGAAACAAATTTAACATATTGCTGAGCAATGAAGCATTTGCTCTCCAGGAGCCAAAATCCAAGGGCATGTCATGGATGATTCTTTGCATGAACATTTTGTTTGGGACATCTGGCTCTACTGGTTTATGCAGAACCTGTAGGTCAGACATAGGAAACCTTTCTTCTTAGTAAAGGGCCTATGCTACCAATCTGAAGCCGGCCAGTAGACCACAGGGAAAAACGTATGGTTGTGCTCCTATGATGGCACACATATACCGTACTTTTCGCACCATTACACTCAGTTTTTTTCGCCTAAAAGGTAAAGGGAAATGTGTGTGCGTGTTATGGAGCGAATGCAGGCAGGAGGAACCGCTCTTGCTGGCTGTTCGGCAGCCTCTCTTCCTCCGCTTGGCTGGCTGAGAAGCCGGCAACAGCTGAGCAACAGCTGAGTGTCGGGAGACAGCCTCTCTTCCTCCTGTCTGCCTGCTCTATGGCTTTTTGGGGAGGTGGGAGAAGGGAGGCAGCTCGGAAGCCGGCAAGAGCTGCACGCAGTGTGTAAAAGCCAAGGTGGGAAAAGGGAGACAGCCTCTCTTTCTCCTGTCTGCCTGCTCTATGGCTTTTTGGCGAGGTGGGCGCTTGGAAGCTGGCAAGAGCTGCGCGCAGTGTGTAAAAGCCAAGGTGGGGAAAGGGAGACAGCCTCTCTTTCTCAGTGTCTGCCTGCTCTATGGCTCTCCCTTACACAAATGTAAGCGGCTCTTACTCTGCTTTCTTTACAATGAGCCGGAAGGAGGGACAAAGAGGGCATCCCCTTCCGTCCCTCCCCCAGCACCTCACCGGTAAATTCAAACAAAGCGGCTTACAAGGCTTGTGTCCCTGAGTCTCCTCCTCCTCTTTTTGCTCCGGTTCGAGGCGAGGCAGCTCCACAAATGTGAGTTCCCCCTCTCTCTTCCTTCCCTCCCTCCCTCCCTCTTCCAACTTCAAAAAATATTGGGGGGACAGCCAGGTAAGCCCCACTCACATACCACAATGGGGGATGGGGGATGACTCCCTCAAATATTTAATGGGGGGGTGAAGGCACCTAGGCCTATAGGAGTTGGCTGCTTTGCCTAGGACAAGTGTGAGCTCCCCCCCTCTTCCTTCATCACTGTATTGGAGATATCATACATTACTGACAGTTCCTTCATTCATGTGGTTACAAAACACGGATCCACATGGATCCTCAGGATTTTTGCACTGGGTCACCCCAAATTCACCATCAGATCACATAGCATGTCCATGGCTACAGCATGCACCAAAAAAATCACGCACCCACTGTTGCCTGGGGCCGCAGTGGTGCAAAAACGTGGTTACTAAGTACGGATCCACATGGATCCTCATGATTTTTGCATTGGGCTACCCCAAACTCACCGTCAGATCACATGTCTGTGGCCACAGCATGAACCACAAAAATCATACATCCACTGTTTCGTTTAGAATATTTTTTTTCTTGTTTTCCTCCTCTAAAAACTATGTGCGTGTTATGGTTGGGAGCGTGTTATAGAGCGAAAAATACGGTAGTTTCTCACAAGCTCTCTGACAACTACATGCACATCTGCTTATGAATGCCCATGCCTATGCATATATTCTCATTTATAAATAGAATTAGTACAGCATTCCTACAGGCACATGCATACACAGTGAAGCTCTCTCCCCTCTCTCCATCTACATTCTCTCTTACTGCCAAGTACCATTGGCAGGCTGTGAAGAAAAAGCCAGGGGGAGAATTCACTCCGTCTGTTCTTGTAACCCACCCAGGCACACGGTGGCATTTGCAGCTTGGGAAACAAGCACATTTTTCTTCTGGAACAAAGTTATTTGCAAAAGCATTCATCAGCTGCTGGTGTTGGCAATGGTGGACTCTTCCTTTAGGTGGCCAGTTTCTTCAGACTTCGCCTTGGGCTAATGTGGTCCATGGAAATGTGAAGGGTCATAATTGGACAACGAGTCTGAGATTCTCCATCCCTGCTCTATATTCTATGGGGGGGGGGGGCTTGTAAGATCAGTTTTTTAAGACTTTCCATATCAAAGAAGAACAAAAAACAATAAAAACTCACAGCATATAAACCTATACATTTGGCTGCAGCAAGCATACAAACCAATTGAATCAACAATAGAAAATCACTCATAAATTGACAATCCATAAGACACAAATAATGAATAATGAATGTTCAGTTTGATGTAATGCGATTTATAATACTGAGAGCAAGTATAGCCCAGTAGAGAGGCATCTGGACTTAGCTACAAGTCTAATAATCTATTTATATCTATATCAATTTAAATGCGGGTGACCATGTCATACTGTGGATGAGAGATACAAAAATAGATCATAGTGGCTCTTGCGTCATCTATAGTATATCAGCTATGCCTCAGTTTCACCAGAATATACCATACATGAAATTATACGAATAAATTTAAAGATGTGTGGTAATTCTCGATGAACACTCTTGTGATACTGAGTGTAGTTTGAAACTGAGATGCACTGAGATGTTGATTAATGCAAGCCCTATCACTCAAATGTCTCAGATGATGCTGGTTGCCACTATCAGTGATAGGTTTTATCTTGATAATGTTGTGGATCAGCTTTGGGAAATAATTTTGAAGGATCTTTTAAGAGTTAGAGCAGGCCCATCAGCAATATGTATACAAATTGGATTTTATACACCAAGACAGAAGTTATAAATCAGCAACGCTTGCGACAATAAAACAAATTCAGTCCTAGGGTTGCTGACAAAAACATGTTCCAGTTAAGCATTTTTGGCTCTTTCGGATCTTTGTTCAGTTTTGGACATACTTGACTGACTGCATTTGTGAGAGTCCACACTCCAAACTACTCTGATTCTATGTTGGTACTATGGAATGCAAATGAAAATGCAGACTAGAGAGCTATTCACATGAATAGGAGTTTGGACCTGCATAATCTGCACTGGGTAAGCTTTGAGTAGTTGTTGGCTAATTGATTTCTCTCACAGTTTTAGGGTAGCTCTTTAGCATGAAGAATGACATACTGATAGTACTAAAGGAATTTGGGCATGTTACTATCGGGATCATTTCCATGGGGATTGCCTAGAAGTTGTGATTAGATTTGGTTAAGTTAACAAGATTCTGGAGGCCATGGTTTCTATTTTATTAAGTCTATGCAGTAAGGATATAATGCTTAAATTTTACATGGTGGGGCCTGATTCTTTCTTCACTGTATGGACAATAGAATACTCCAGATACATGATTAATCTTAGGGGAGATCAACCATATACCCTTTTCCTCATGAAGTCAACATGTTGATTTGGGCCTTTCAATGGTTATTGCAGTTTCCAGATTTAAAACCTTTGCCAGCAATCGGTTTTGCCAGAGGGTCATTTTAAGGAAAAGGTGGAAGTGGAGTAGGCAAGCCCCAATACCAGTTCTAACTCATCCTTTTTATTTCTGGGCTGGCAAATAGATGTTAAGGCTGAACCTTTGCAGATACTGCATTTGTTCCATATGAAATATGAGTCCCTGATCCCTATGGGAACTCAGTTCAGGCCTGACATAGCCAGCTGCAATACTGGATACTTCATGGAGTATTAATGAGATTAGTTCACGACAGACGTAGAAGAAATGAATCAAAGGTACGAATGTACCTTTAGGCTCATTGATCATTCATCCTGACTGTTTGCAGGGAGATTAGATGACACCAGCTATTTACTGAACATTCATTCTGATTTGTTTGTGGTTAGGTTGACCCACATTGCATCAAACAAGGGTTATCTCACACTATCCAGTGCACTTTCCTGTCAATTTCTTTATTACAAAAAAGATCAATTGGGGCAAAGGGATTGAGTTTGTGGTTCAAGAGCTCTAAACCAACTTTAATTGTGCAACCTGCTGGTATGTTTTCTGACTATTTCCAAGAGCTAACATTTGAATCTTTCTGTGAAATACATCTTCCTCCCCATTAAAAAAACTAGTACCCCATGGGAAATGGGGCTTCAGCTGAGTGTATGTGTATAGGAAACTCTGCAAGTGTAGCTAGAGGTATACAGTCTTGGGTCCTTAGATGGGGCACTGTACAGTGTCCAAAACCTAAGCTGCTGGAAGACAAGGTATTTCACACTTGCTACAGCCT